>NW_026695306.1:1800000-2197790 GCF_028974205.1 Penicillium antarcticum | reverse complement strand
CCCTAAGCCCTAAGCCCTAAAACCCTAAAACCCTAAACCCTAACCCTAAAGCCCTAAGCCCTAAGCCCTAAGCCCTAAAACCCTAAACGCCACTAGCCCATCCTCGATGAAAATATTGCGATGGCCGCCGCTATTCGTATTATAATGTCGAATACTTAGTAGCTCTGGGGCACGTGCTGGCTGGCCCCCACTGACATGAACGGCAATAGCAAGCTTCTCCCGAAAATGGGCCACCCGTTGAAGATACACGTCAATCGCTGCAATTCGTAGCCGGCCTATATTGCGTTCAATAAAACGATGCCGTAATAGCCCTTCTTGCCGTACTCGATTCATTATCCATTCACTGCCAGCCACGGGCCACGGCGTACGGGTGTCATTCAAAAAACTCCATCCCTGGGCCGTCTCTGTGGGATCATCGCAGATATCCCGCCACGGAATCGCGGGAACTGACCTAGTCTCCGTGCTCAATAATAGCTCGTCACGGAGTATTTGCCGTGTCGAACTAATCAGCCCGTGGACGAAACCCCGGAAGTCCCCTATAGAAAAGTTGTATTGCTGATACAATAGCTGGTCTTGATTCATCCAGCCAACGTGGCCTGTTGTCGTGCTGTTATAATGGATCTTCAAGCCGTAAGTACGGAGATCCAACAGCCATTGCATCGGGCTATTCGTTCCACGGACCATAAATTGACTAACCATCTCAGCCACCCACTCACGAAATGACCGCTGGCCCTGCTGAGCCTGGCTGAATTGGACAAAATGGGATGACTAGGTCGATACTGGAACTGGGCCAGTCTCGAAATTGTAAAAGTCATCGTTAGATGTCGGCGTCGGCGGCGTCAAAAATGCGAATTCAGGTGAATCCAGTGGACTTTCGGTATCCCATTCGCCCGCCATTTGATGCTCCGTAAGCTGAGACAGCATCATCTCCGCTGTCGGATCTAGCTTCAACGCTTTGTGGACCACCATAAACCGTGCGATCTTAATAAGCTTCGATAAAATAGGTGGATAGCTCTGCGCGGTACGCCAGCCAGCCTCGCCCTGACCAAGCACTGCCGTGGCACAAATCAAGGCACTTTCGTAGTCTTCCACCTTGGTCCGATGGTTCAGAAGCTCAATACAAAAGTCTAGACACGCGGTGTCAATGGGCGCTAGTTGAAACGGCGAGTTGCTATTGATGCGTCGATTCGCTATTGATTCGCTGGCGATTCGCTGACTATTATCATCTAAACCGGCCCTGTCGGAACTAGCACTGACTGGACTAGCTGGACTAGCTAGACTGGCTGGACTGGCTGGCGCGCTAAATCCTGGCTGGGCCAGTTTCCAAAGCGAATTCCACGCTAAACGCTGGCGTTTCGAAAACCGGTAATACGGACTGGCCCATTCATGCGATGCCTGCGTGCGTACGAAAAACATCAAGATTTGCTGCCACGGAATCGTATGTCTCTCGATATTCTCGGCATCCATGTACGCTTGCAATGGCTGATGCGGCAATCGGTCCCGCTCCGTACGGACGGCCTCGGTGCGAATGGAATGGCTAGTTTTTGTACAAATCAACTGGCTGATTCGGGCTACTGTAGCCATCGAATCCCAAATAGCGGAAGCAGCTAATTCGGTCGGATCGGCCGATTCGGCATCGGGTGCCATGACGCTGTCTCGCAAGTCTTGCGGGTTGATTCCACGTAGATACACGGCCCACTGGGTCCGTCGAAGCCATGGATTCGCGTCGTCACGCTGACTAGCCTCGATCAACTGGGGCTGTTCTTGTTTCTCGAGGAATGCTTGTTCGATCTGGTCCAAAACCTGATTACTGCGTACGGTCGGTGCCGATTCGGCCTCGGCGACTGCCTCTGCTCCGACTATACGTACGCGGATATAATGAGACCCTGGCCCCTGGGCAAACGCGCGCTGGCATTGGACCGTAAGCGTAAACTGCTGAATCTGCTGCTCGGCGGCCGATGGCCCTGGCGGCTTTCTACCACCGCCATAGTTGATGGGTGCAGCCCAGCTATGTTGATCACGCCAGTGCTGGCGTATAGTCTTAACGGTTCGTCCGATAAACTGGCAAGCTGGGTCTTTTCTACACCAAAGACCGTCGGAGTAAACTGGTAGATTGGGGATTGGCTCGTCTATAATAGCGGGAACGTCCCACTCGATACATTGCTGAATACTGGGCCATTGCTGTATCTGAGTGTAGATACTCTGTGCATTTGCGCTGTTTAAACGATGGTGTGATCCCCGGAGGTGTTGGGTAATAAACTGCGGCCTGACTGCGACCTTGCATTTCTTACAAATGATGACTGGGGCAGTCGAAGGCTGGTGAAATATTTCGAGTTCCATGTTTAGTACTCGCAGAGATATTGTACGTAGATGGAATGGGTGAAATCGTGAAGACTGATCATCTGTATAAAGCCCCTGAATCACTGAATGGTCCGGTGTAAGATACGAATACAGCGTAATCTATTTAGTAGTGGCCGCCATACTTAAGGCTAATACAGTGCTTACGGTATTGACACCCGTCGGTCGCACCCCATCAAAATAATTTCCAATTCTTTGCCAACCAACCACACCCTATCTAGCGGTCCAATCGGGCTGTAATTCAAATGGGGGGTACTTTAGATACTATATTAGAACTGAGCAAATTCTGAGACTGATCGGTTCAAGCTTGGCAGCGGCAGTCGGGGGTAAGCCTGGTTCACCTGCAGTGGGGGGTCGGGCCCACTTTTCCTGCCATAGTTAAGAAATAACCCACACCTGCAGGGTGCCCCGACTGCCCCCCCCCCCGTGGGATAGGGCGGCAATTGCTGGGAAGCGAGCTTGGTTCTCTCGCTAGAATATAAGAGGTGCAATATAAATAGGATCTAATACTAAGTTAGTAAGAATCCTGAATAGCTTTGTTTAAACATACCACTATCAAGATATTAAGTCATTTCATTAGTAGCTATGCTTGCTTGTACGTTGCTTCCATTTAACATCGTATCAAGCTTCGATCCTAGCCGAGCTATCATTTGGGGGCCATCCGATAACTGGTTAAGGGTTGAAAGCTGCTCTTGGTATAGAATTAGAGCTTCCTAGAAGGATTTGCGATACGTATCACGCCATTTCTGATCCTAGTCCTTCGTAAGAAAGAACTTAAACTTATTCACTAGCGCTAGCATTGTGCTAATCGCATAGATATGCCCTCGAATATTATTAGTTTGAGAGTAGTACTCATCAAGCTTTAACCGACCAGCTTCAAGTGCATAAAACATCTGCTTTTTCCATGGCACACGCTTTCGTCGTAGCTGCTTTATTGACTGCTCTAGATGCTCAAAGAGTTTATTGTAAATCTTGAACACATAATGCGCAGTAATATCTCGAGTCTTTGATAGCTAAGTTGTATAGTCGAAGAATGGCTCAGTGATACAAAGAAGATAGTTAACTTGACGCCACTCCTCCTCGTAGAGTAATATCTCTTCGCAATCGTACTCTGCACAAAATAGCGTAAAGATAGGACGTAGACGCTTTGCCCGGCGAAGCATTAGAAATGTCGAATTCCATCGAGTTCTCACATCTTGGATCGGCACTAGCTTAACGGCTATTGTCTGGAGATTGTAAAACGTCTCCCGGCGCTAAGGGCTTACGTTCACATAGATTGCAAGAAAGCGGACCTTATTCAATATAAAGGATATCTCACGATTCCGATGCTGCGCGTTCAAATAGGCTAATCTTGATTGCTTCTCTGTCTATCTCGTCTTAGCTAAGTTATTTAGTGGAACTACCTTGATACGATCAAGGAGCTAGTTTAGACTAAGCTAGATAACGTAAGCAAGACATGGAATTCGAACAATAATAACACCATCTGATAGGCCCTATTGTAGAGAATCAAACAATGTCTTATTATTAGATGCATTATCCGTTGTTAACCCGAATACTCGGGCTTCAAGGTTATGCTCTATCAGAGTTTTAAGAAGAATATTGCTTAGGTTTGTACCTATATACGTACCGTGGAGAGGTTTGAACCCAAGTAGCACCTCACGATAGACCCAATTAATATCAACAAAGTAGCTAGTGATTGCCATAAACGCCTGCGAGAATGGAGATGTCTAGCAATCAAGCGCAATTGATATCTTCGCACTAATAGGTAGTGTACGAAGGATACGCTCTTGCCGATCTTTGACAATACTCTCTAGTCGGCGATAGATTGTATCGGCAGAGGGAATAATCGGAGGTGACGGGGCGCAGCGAGCCCGAGAAATAAGACGCCGAAATGCCGGGTGCTTAATTAGATGAAGTGGAAGCCGATTGAGTGTAATGAACTGTAGGATATCTTCTTCCTAGGCTTCTTGCGAGAACAGTATTTCGGCTTGTCCCTATTATTAGTAGCTAGGATCAATTAGTAAGGTAGAATAAATAGCTAAATTAGAACGTACCCCTTCCTTTAGAAATTTTGTAATCTCTGCTCTCTTCCCTTGCTCACTCCTTAGATATCCCGCTATCTTCAAATGTTTCTGTATTGTTGATGTACCATAATATTGCACTTTGCCTACAGCCTTTGGATTGACTATATAAGGATGCTCGAGAATAGCGCCACAACGTTGACACATAACCTTTGGTGCGCCATCTATACTATGAGCAACCTGGTTGTAGTGGCTCCAAATCTCCGAATGGCGCGTCGAGTCCTACTTAATCTTGCTCTTTCTTCCAAAGTCGGTTTGTAACCACTAGTCTACCTAGTCGTTATATGATATTTTATCGTAGAGAACAAACGCTTTCCTTCGGTCGGGTCTAACGCGTATTAAGTAGGAGGGGACTATTAGTGGGATATTCGGTCGGAGGAAGTTAGGATCGACGGTTTCGATCGTATATTGGCTACCGGATAGAGTTGCTAGGTGGTTTGATAGTGTAAGATAGCTAAGATTATCTAGATCACTATCGTAAAGAGAGGATGCGAAGTCAGACTGCTAGCTTTGCGATATAATAGATTGACCAAGAAGTAAAGTAAGGAAGAAAGGGAGAATAGAGAACTTACAAAGTAATAATATCTATTAACAGTGAGTGAATCTAGCAAATACGATATATCAACAAAGAAAAGGACTCTAAGACGTATCCTCGCGATTAATTGGTTAGATTACTCCACCTTCATGTACGTCTAGCCGAATAGCCTAGCAAGAACCCGGAAAACCTAGCAAAACCCCAGTAATAACCCAGAAAACCCAGCAATACCCCAGTAATAACCTAGAAAACCTAATAATAACCCAATTCCCACCCCAACTTTTACCCCTGATCATAAAAAAATTTTATCTCACCTCACCTATTATATAACCACGCAAGTAGTCTCTAGGTGTAGGAATAGGTAAGTGAAGTAGAAGCCTAGTATAATACGTGTAATACCATATATTAAGGTAGACTAAACGCTGGCACTTCTAGGTCTAGCGGAACTCTGTAGGCACGTGACCGATTTTATTTCGGCGGAAAAACCATCTCCTTTATAACTGACCATCCAGCGGCCAGGTCCATTGTTAGGTAGAGATCAACACTACTAGAAAAAGACCTTACAACTAACACAGCCTTACTACCTACTAGTCTAGTATAGTCAAATAATAAAGGCATAATATTTAAATATACTATAAACAAATTGAAGCAATACTAATAGAATTCTATAATAATTATATCAAGTCTACAAAGATACACCAGTGTAACATATCGTAGATATTGAAATAGGGATGGCACGATAGCAGTCTGATATAGTAGACGGGTCGATACTAATGAAGAGATCACATAACCACTCCCATAGCCTAAAGGCGTAGAGAGCGGTCCCTGAAGGTATAAATCGTACCGAACCTAATGCTATATCATGAATCAAGAAGTTTTGCGAGTAACTATAGTCATATTGAGGTTGTTGGATTATGCTCCTCTCTCTCTGTAGGAGAAGACTGCATGTCTCTTGAGGCATCATAGATGCCTTAGGCTATTAAAATACTACTGTCACGGGATTCACCACTACAATATATATATCTACACTTAATTCAAGAAAACTTTCACCGAGCTAAAAAAACCACTTTATCACCATAAACTTGGCTTTCAAATAGGTAATTAACAATAAGAAAGATCAACCATCTCAGATTACAGACTTATTTCTTACTTTTTCCAAAGGAGTGTACTAGGAATGTACAGTGGTTCAAGGTATAAACCAAAACTGATGTAAAAAACAGTATGTTATTTTGATGACAGAGCAGCTTTATGATTGGAATTATGCAAAAGTTGGGTCGAGTTGGGCCCGAACTGGGTTTTACTGGGGCCCCAGTATTGGGTCCGGGTTGGGTTCTGGGTCGAGACCTTCGACCCAAATTGGGTTATGCGGAAGTCTAATCCAAACATCGTTGGAATCAGCGGTATAAATAATCTACTACCTACTTATTCAGAACTACTACTAAATAATTATCTCTATCTATAGGCTCAATATACCCCGAATAAAAGCAAGGTCTTCGATATCGATCGGTGGGAACGTATATAAGTTATATTGATTGCAAAATCCTCGCTTCCATTCCAATTCCTCGCGTATCGTGATTTTGAAGATTTAATTGTAGAAGCCTAGCTTTGCCCTTCAAAGCCTAAACTACTTTCACCTAAAACTGCACGACGTCGACTTTATACGATAGTAAAGGAGGACTAGGAAAAGGTTCTATCGGCACTACCGCAAGGCGCAAAACTCTCAATCGCGCTTAATTGCTAGATATCACCGTTCCAATAGGCGTTTATAGCTATCACTAGGTACTTTCTTGATTGTGACTAGAAGTTTCGTGAAGTCCTTCTCGGATTCGAGCTATTACATAGAATACACTCTAGTGCTAATCTTGGTGCTACGGTTTTTGCACTACTCCAAAAGCATAGTATTGTTAATCGGGTATTAGCAGTAACCACTGATAATGCGTCGAATAACACTACTATAGTTAAGAGTATCCAATATTCGATTAACTCTCTTGAAATGCCTAATCAAACACCAATCGTCCGGATTCCTTGCCTCGCGTATATTATTCAACTCAGCCTACGTGATCTCCTTAGTTCAATAAAGGTTAACCCAAAAAATGACATAACCGACCGCCAATGGTTAGAAGATCAAGAGCAGTCACTCCGCGCTATCCAATAACAGCAAGGGATTTCGTACACACTTTCAAAGGTAAATCTTAATAAACCAATTCGTGGTACTATTCTCTAATATATCATATATAGATTCGTGGCCTTGCTATCTTTATTAATACTAGTCCCTAACGCCGTGATGCTTTTCTCAACCTTCAAGTACAAGAGCCGAAGCTAATTCCAATACAAGATATTCGAACTCGCTAGAACTCAATATTTCTTATATTAAGACGAGCAAAACATCTTACATCGATCTTCGATAAATACTGTATCGAGCATAACCAGCCTCGGTTCAAACTAGATTCAGAAGAATAGCGATAGATCGATTACCTTCTCCAAATCACACAGCCATTCTACAAATAGACAACCGGTCTATCAAAAATCAAAGATATCACAATCTACAATATCTTCAAGGTATACAACGTACTCTTTGAGTATTTTGAGAAGTCAATTCGTTAGCTTCAACGGAAAAGGGTGGCTTAGAAAAAAGCAATGCTCCACGCCTTTTATATAGGAAAGGAGAAGTTATCTATCTACTACAATAAGATAGAGCAAGTTCATAGCTATCTCTTCGCGATTAGGACAATTCTTGCTCTAGAACATAAGCTCGAATTCTTCTCAGAGAAAGACTAGGCTGACAATAACTATGAATGGCGTCGGAGGTATAAAGAATCTCTACGGCGGTATCTAATTAAATATTAGCAAGAGTCTCCTCTACTACCCTCGCTACCCTCGCCACTAGATACTTTAAGTCAACCAGCGAGTTATTTTGATGCTTTGTTCAACGAGGATCGATCTCTACAAAATCAGCCCTAGAGAGCCGGCTTTGAAAGTGAGCTTAGTGATTATCTAAATATTGGTATAAATACCCGCTTCGGTGCTTCAAAGCTTATAGTCTAACCTTCTATATAGGACGACAGAAAGATCTTAACCCCTATGACTATTGGCGCTCTCACCAACACCAATATCCTACACTTGCTAGTCTAGCACGGGATATTTTCTCAATTCCTGCCACAGGGGCTAGCGTTAAGCGCCTTTTCAACTCCGCCCGTGATATATGCCATTATCGGCGTGGCTCCCTTCAAGCTTCTACTATCCAGGATCTAATAATGTTTCGCTATATCTCGAACTTCCAGATAAAACAAGACGAAATTGGATTAGGTGATAGAGGCTATACTCGTGAAGAGAAGCAGGCCAATAAGGAGAATAGGGAGGAAGAGCTTCCATAGGAAACCCTGACTACGATTAGTGACGATAAGGAAGAGCCAAGTAGCGAGACACAAGCCCAACCAGTTATTCAAATACTAAGTGAACGCGTCCTTAGAAAGAGACGAAAGAGCACTACGTCTATATCAGATACTAAGGAGAATAAGGAGAATAAGGAGAACCAACCCGCGGTGGGAAATGATACATAGACACGGATAGCAACAAGAAATCGAGGTCAGAAGCGGCCAAGGCGAGAAGATGAAGATTTTGTATATATATAAGAATCCAAATTTTACTTGGTCCAAAATCATCTATCGTTTAGAAAAAGCTATTGTAAATGAAATACCGTTCAGAACCGCCAAGAAATGCATAATTCATATAAGTCACGAGATAGCTCATGTTTGCATTGTTTACAGTCCCATAGGAATTCCCATAACTCCCATGGGAGTTCCCACGGGAGTCTAGTCCCGCCATGGGAATTTCCCATAGATGTTTAGTCCCATGGACCCACTCCCATGGGACCAAAATTAGTCCCATGGGAATTCCCATGGACAGTCCCATGGGAGGCGTCCCATGGGAAATGTCAAGGTCTACTCTGATCTCTCTCTAGGAGAAGACTGCATGTCTCCTTGAGGCATTTTGTCAGTGCTGCATTCATGAATACGGATTGAGAACCGGAATTATAGTAACTCCGAATGAGCGGATTACTAAGGATGAGCATAGCATAAATAGCAAGAAAGAGCAAGTAATAAATGACAGAGATTTGAATGCCCTCATTGGCTGAGCAAGTTACGGAAGACAGCAAGTTCCGACAAAATACTACTGTCACGGGATTCGCCACTACAATATATATATATAGATAGTAATAAAAAATCGATGTTAGAAGCGGCTAAGGTGAGAGGATAAAGATTTTGTATATATATAAGAATATAAATATTACTTAGTCTGAAATCATCTGTTATTTACAAAAAGCTATTTAAAATGAAATACCGTTCGGAATCGCCAAGAAATGCATAATTCATATGAGTCACGAGATAGCCAATGTTTGCATTGTTTATAGTCCCATGGAAGTTCCCGCGGGGGTCAAGTCCCGCCATAGGAATTTCCCATAAATGTCTAGTCCCATGAGAGGCGTCCCACGGGAAATGTCAAGGTCTAACTAGGCCATTCATTCAGAGCATATAGATGAACGTTGGGAGAAAACTAACTTCCAATCTAGGATTCTATCTAAGCTACACACAAAATCTTAGAAAAGGATAAGGATAGTGATATTGATTTTGCTATTGGAACCACTGTAGATCTCGGAATCCAAAAGTGTAGTGCCAACCAAACCCAAACCCACTAGCCAGTTTATGACACTATCTAGTAACTCGACAAAGCTTACTACTGGCAGTACTGATACCAAGAATATCAGCATCATTGCTAAATATGTCATGGGGGAGACAAAACGCATACCCAGTTTTCGCTTCCGGATTGCCGGACGCAAGTCTTGCCTTCGCAGCAAACGCCGTCGCCGGGGGTTCCACTGCCGATTCTGCAGAGGTCCCCGGGACAATGGCAGGAAGGGAAATCAGGACAGTTACCAGCGGCTATAGCTAGGCTGACAAAAGAGGCGATCAAGAATATATACTTCATTTTGATAGACTAAGAGTGTTAGAGAAGGTGTTTTGAAGAGGAGGAATGTTATACCGGAAGATTGTAGTACTGTATAAAGAACCCGATAGAAAGATGAATTATTAGAGAGGATTGATAACGAGAGAAATTAAAACCGTAGGAAATATATCGATGGATATTTATACCTTTAATGCTTTATTAGGAGTCAACATTGCTGCCTACTTTTATGGTTACTGTTTAGGAAGAGAATGAAGATCATCTTGGCAAGCCTAGGAAGTCGGACGCCTTGCAGTGACTCGGACGCCTTATTCTGCACATTAGACCCTTTAATGCAGTAGCTAGGACGCCCTAATCTGCATATTAAATTCTTTGATGCAGTGGCCAAGAGTTCTGGGCATAAATTTGGAGGTAGGCAACCATGAAGGAGGATCATGCAGAGGTACTTGATTGAAAGCGTATTGCAGGGGAGTGGAGTAAGGTTCCAACCAGCACTCTCAAATCTTGACTCTGATAGGCACACGTTCCCAGGCTCATCACATCTTGGAAATGGACGTTGCCGATCGTGATACTACATAGACCCCATCTTTTTTATTGAATAAGGCCCCCAATGCCAAGGCGTTGGGGCGACAACAGATATGCTCAGTGCGTATTTGTCAAGCCAATTTGGAGAATTACTGTAGACAGAGACCCTATGACCTCACTCTAGGTAGCAGTTCTTGCTATTGGAACAATGGATTCTTACTTTCTCGTGGTGTCCGGTGTTAATCGTAATTGGGGAGACCAAAGTGAATTTGCCGTGGTTGTGTGGCTGCGGCCCGTCGCGGGGTTACCCGTGTGTAGAGTGCGCCAAAACTACAATTGGCGGCAAACCTTGCCCCCAAAATCCAAACCGCACCCAAACCACAAACCACTGTGGTACCGCATTGGGGCCCCAGCAGAATCCATTTTGTATAGAATCATGGACTTGGCATATATAAAACTGCTGGATAATACTAATAGATTACTGTCGAGATCACATAGCCCAATGATTAAGTGATCCAGGATAGACTTGAGAGTAGTTAGCAAGCTTGGAGAGCAGGACTTCTTCCTATCTCCGTCCTTCTTCATCAATAATACGAAGTTATTATTGCTGCTTCCTTTCATTTGTCAAGAATTACTATTAACGTATTTCACACGCGAGCCGCCACCCCAAAACACCATAGTAAACACGATAATTTATAACCTTAAAAGTCAATATTGGAAGCCTAATCAATACTGTAAATGGGACATATATCTCCAATATAAGACAAGCTACCAAATTTCGAAGGTTCGGATTAACTAAGTTTATGTTCGCTAAGATATATATTGAAATGGGGATGGCACGATGGCAGTCTGACATAGCAGACGGGTGGATACTAATGAAGAGATCACACAACCACTCCCATGGCCTGAAGGCGTAGAGAGCGGTCCCTAAAGGTGTAAATCGTACCGAGCCTGATGCTATACCATGAATCAAGAAGTTTTGCGAGTAACTATAGTTATATTAAGGTTGTTTTTTCATGCTCTGATCTCTCTCTCTAGGAGAAGACTGCTGACAGTGCTGCATTCATGAATACGGATTGAGAACCGGAATTATAGTAACTCCGAATGAGCGGATTACTAATGATGAGCATAGCATAAATAGCAAGAAATAGCAAGTAATAAAACACAGAGATTTCAATGCCCTCATTGGCTGAGCAAGTTACGGAAGACAGCAAGTTCCGACAACTGCATGTCTCCTAAGGCTTTATGATGCCTTAGGCCATTAAAATACTACTGTCACGGGATTCACCACTGCAATATCTATTATTGCGGTTGACCCGGTAACGCATATAGAGGTCTTTGTTAAAATTGGTATGTTTTCTGAATCGGAAAGCATTGATGTCAGGGCTGACGAGATTGTTTAAGCTTGATCTTCCTCTCAATGAGTGAAAGAGACTATAAATGAGATCGCTTCTCCTGAACTATATTCTACTTGGTAGGTCTGATGCTGATCACTAGATTCATGCCTAATGTGTCAGGCATATGGCCTGGATGCGCCAACAGTCTCAAACCTTTCATGTCTTGGCAAGCATTCAGTCTTTTTCTTCTTGTTAGAATCTAGTCAGCTGGACAGCAGAGAATAAGACATCACTTTCATCCACCGGTTTCTTTCCACTTGAAGTAATAGCAGGGTGAATGCGACAGAAGTCCTCGAGAGCTATACACATGGCCTGGGAGCGTATCGAGGCCTTTCTTCTACGGTATCGTATCGACCTGTCTGCTAAGCCAGACTGCCATCAAGCCGTTCCCATTTCAACATATATTTATTTTGTGAACCGCGCCATGCCGAGGCATAGGGGTACGTAGCTCGCATGTGAAATAGGTTAACGTGTCTATAATAGCGGATCTTTCCGATGCTGGTTCGAGATGCAATTGGTATTAGTCTCGGGATAATGTGAGGGATGCCTTGTTATCTGTTGGGCTTCGACCCTAACTCCCGCAATCTCACACGGATAAACCCTAACTAAAGCTTGAGATATAAAAATGTGCCTATGTTGATTAAAGAAGCCAATCAAGGGTTAGCCTTGTTGCAATTCTACGTTGTTGTTCTCTCTATCTTTATTATTCACTTTAATCGTATCCTTAACCCTGATCTAGTTCACAAATTGACATGTATTGCGTTGTAGATAGTACCAGTAAGATTTAGAAAGAAGCCGTAATAATCTATTGTCTTTTAGCCGAATGCACTGCCCTAAATTCATAAAATTGTTTAGATCACTTTTTTTTGAGTAAAATGACTGATCTTTACCCCTGGGATGAAAATTAAGGGGACCTAGTTTGGTGATAAGATATAAACTATCCTCAGTCAGCTTCAACTAGAAGATTGATGTTTTAGCCTCAAGCGTCTGCAGCAGTATTTGTCGCTGGCTCCTGGAGACATAGTTCTATCAGAGCTGGACCTTAGCAGCCGGCCGTCAGGCAAGAAGGCTACTGAGATAACCAAATGTGAATGGCCATCGAGCGTAGCACTTCACATCTAATCTATAGGTTGTATCACCCACAATAAATTATTCCAAATCAGCCGTAATTCTCTGTTAGCCTATTAAACACCGAATGGTCAAGATTGGCGTATGTACAACGAGAGACGTATTTGGAATTCCTGGTCTCGTTGTAAAGGGTCCGATTAGACTCGCTCTGGCTAAACTTTTACGTTATGTTGGGATACATGTTGCCATCATGTAACAAACTGTGCTTGTGTACGTGAGTGTATCATTATCAAGCGGTTGACCATTGAAATAGGGTTACAAAGCAATTAGACTCAAAGCCACCACGTAGCGCTCTATAACTAAGTACCAGCCTGGCCAAGGTAAAACCGATAAAGGTAGTTAATTAGTGTTACACAGACTGCTATCACTCGGATCGCCGCTGACCAATGCTGTCGCCGTCTGCGCAGCCGAAAACTAGGCCGCATCCTAAGAAACTTAAATTTCCTACCACCTACTGGAGGACGTCGGGCAAGAGAGCAACAAGAAAGAGAAAGTGTCAGCCCCAAACATGAATCGAGTCATATCCTTTCAGCTGCGTTCGGGAGTTCACCTTGTCCAGCCGAATGTACAAAACCAACCGTAAACCTTGTCAGGGAAGGTTAACATCTACAACGAGACTACAGTCATCTCCATGCATGCCATTCTGGATTGAGACGAAGTGGGTCAAACCACACAGCATCAGTTTACAGACGTATCATCAGACTTCCTCATAATTCACTGCGTTATGGGTAAAAATTCAAAAGTATTGGGATCCTGATGTTAAAGCACGTGTAACTTACATTCAAAGTCGGCCCAAATTACACCATCTTGTCGCTCAAGCTGCACTCCTGAGCACCTTTAGGTCAATCAAGGGACTTTCCCATGTTTTGTCAAAGACAAGCAGCAATATCCACCGTGATTATGCTGCGCAAAAACCATAAGAAAGTCAAATCAGAAGCTCCGAGAGCCAGGTAATAACACTTGCTGCCACGATATTTGCTATTTTTCGAGAGTGTTAGCAGCTCAAGCAGTTTGCCCGAATGCTCGACCAATTCATTGATGAATGGATCGACAGGGCATAGGGGATGATAGCAATTGGTCGGTATTCCTGAGGCGTTGATATAATATACAAAGGATGTATAGGCCTTTTCAGTTACGGAGGACCAATTCAGTTGAGAAAGCAGATGGAGGCTTTAAAGAGACAAGGGAGCCTCCTTGTGAAGGTCTCTTCGAAGTACGGTCATTATGAATATTGGCCAATAATCATGACGCAGAAAGGATAATGCAAACAAGTTTCAAAAAAACCTCGCTATATCCACATTAGAACCCCTACATATTTTAAATTGGCCTTCGTAGGAGATTTATCAATAGAGTGACTCAATCCTCGATTGTAATGTGGTGTGCCTGACGGCGACAACATCCCACTCCCCCAACCCCTCGTATTCACTCAATGGACATCAGACAAACTACATATACAAATCAAAACAGGTCTCACTCATCTTTGGAGTGGACCAGTCTGCCTTGAACCCACACATTCTTCACATTTCGATCATCACCACTCCACATCCACTTTTGAATCTGCTCCTGCCAAGTCTCATTTCCAAACAAATCAATATTTCCCACTGGGCCAGACTGGACAGCTCGATCAGTGAGAGAAGCCACACCAAGCGGGCTAGTGGTAGTGCCTTTCACACTAGTACCCAACCTAATCAGCTGCGCATCCCAAATCATACCCCTATCGAAGCCGCCAATGTCATCCGCCATGTCAACGACTGCTGCACCGCCGCGCGTGGCTAGATAGAGAGCCTCATCGACCAAAAGCTTCTCACTTCCATCGGATGTTTTGTTGCCCATCAGTGCTTGATATTCCGCGCTATATTGAACCACACGAGACACCAGACTGGCCTGTCGCGCAACTTCAAGTATACTGGGGCTGTATCCGCCGGCCACATCCGTGCCTAAACCAACAGTGACACCTTGATCAAGCATGAAGCGGACAGGAGCAAGTCCAGAACCCAGGGCAGAGTTTGATGATGGGCAGTGCGCAACCTTGGAGCCGCGCTCGCGGATTAGAGTAATCTCATCTTTAGTGAGGTGCACACCATGTGCGAGGATGGTACGTTTGGTAAGCAGGCCAGCCTTGTCGTAGACGTCAGCGTAGCTGGATGACTCTGGGAACAGTTGCTGGACGAGATCAATCTCGTCCAAGTTTTCGGAGATGTGCGTCTGGATCCAGAGGGGCGGGTCATGTGATGCAGCTAGCTTTCCAAGGCCATCGAGGGAGTGGTTTGAGCAGCTTGGGGCAAACCTGGGTGTCACAATTGGGTTGAGCAATGTTCCGTTCGGGTCCAGCTTTTTTATGTAATCGATGGTCCTGATTGTTGCGTTTAAGCCTTCGTCCGCGGTTTGATCGATGTAGTAGGACGGACACTGATCAGGGTTGTCCATACAGACGCGGCCGATGAAGGCGCGCTGGCCATGTTTGTGGCAAAGCGCCGCGAGGGCATTGGTGGCAGGAACGTGGATAGTAGCGAAATAAGATGCACAAGTTGTGCCGTGGGCAAGAGTCTTGGCAACTACTTCATCATATGCCCGGAGGCTTTCCGGTGATGTATGTTTGGGATCGTTGTCTTTGTTGTGTGGATCTGACTTGGAGCCGAAGCTGGCTTCCATTGGAAATGTGTATTCATTCAGCCAGGACAGGAGGCCTTTTGACCCGAACAGCCCTAAGTTGGGATACTGCGGCGCGTGGATATGGGTATCAACGAATCCAGGGAAGAAAAACTCGTTTTGTTCATCATTGGACTCCACAACTGTAACGTCGGCATCATTCCAGCCTTGACTAGACAGGAACGATTGAAAGCTGGCATCATCGTTGATTTGCCAATCATATCCTCTAATGCGGGCATCCTCTGAAGAGACCCACAGGACACCCTGGGTTCGAACCAGCTCCGGCTTGGCCGAGCTGGAATTAAGGCGTGGAAGTTGAACAAATGTACCACGATAGACGGTGTATCGCATTGCGTCAGCCATCACGCTGAGATTAAATAACAATGCAGAATGCAAAAAAATAGCAAAAGCCCCCACTGGGGATCTGAAGAGTCTTTTCATCATAGTGAAATGAAGACCAATGCGCACGACTTGGAATACTCCACCATCTCAGGGACAACGCAGGTTGATATATCTTTATCAACGCCCGGAGATGACCGGGAAACTAAAGAACCCCAATATGGTATTAAAAGACCATCAACAGTGGAGGTGATACATCAGTGATTTCAATTGGCGCATATTGCACTGAATGGCGGTCTTCGCCGCTGTAACATAATTTGACAATCGCTGAAGCTCTTTGTATAGATTAAAGATTGACCTTACCAGCAGCGACGGGAGATCGCGACAAACTCATCGGCTGCCTCCGATTGATGCGCATGAAAGAGCCATCAGAAGGGCAGGTACAAGAAGGAGGCCAGTCCTTCCGAGATCACGATAACTTTTTAACTTCCGCTCGGGCCTCAACAAAATTTTCAGCGCCGTAGAAAGGGTCGCTTCCTCATATTGTATGAATGCCACTTTAGTTTGAAAGAAGCACTCAAGAGACAGCGTGGTCAGTAAATAGTGCTGCAGGTCTCGGCGGCGGATATCAATGGAAAATGCATCGAACGACGAACCATTATTTTTTTTGATGCGGGCCGCAGCGCCACAGCGATCTTCTGTTTTGTCCACTATTCGCTAAAATGGGACTTTTGGCGTCTACTCGCGCCATTGGCGTCTTGAAAAGGGTGATCAGGAGATCTTGGACGCCTTGGGCGGCTCCAACTAGTACATAGTCGCTCTCCGCCATATGAAGGTAACCCATCCAACCTGCTCAATTTCACAATCGGTTGAATTTTTGTCAAAACATTCGTTTCTTCGTCTGCCGTTGTTTTAATTTGGGTGGACAGAAAGATATACATGCCCTGGATGGTGCTTGCCTCGTGAAGGGGCCAATACTTGACCTACCGCTCCCTAGCTATCCTCTTAACTCGAGCTTCCGTAAATCACACCAAAGATCTTGGCTTGACGGTGGCCGCCGATGGTCGAGACTTTTGAATTGGAGAGTTTCGGCCTCAGATTTCCAAGCGACCATACAGGATGCATCAATACTCACCATCCCGCATATCTTCACCGTGTCACAATACTCTTGATATATAGCATGCTTTCGCGGGTAACACAGATTATCACATTTTCTTCTCTCAATAAACTGCGCCCGTTCTTCTGTGTGTCTCTTGTACAATTCCACCATGGGTTTGAAGCCGTATCTTGGCCTTCGCGGTAATTCGCTCCTCAGAGCAGCAGTCGCACTGGTCGTTTTCCCAATATTCACCTGCTATGGCTATAATATGAGCGTGGCTGGTGGTCTTTTAACACTGCCCGCTTTCAACAAACAGTTCTCTCGCATGGACACGTTCAACACGGAGGAAGACTTGAAGGCGGAAAATTCGACTGTTCAAGGTAGGTCAATAGTATTATAGTGTTTTATATATTTTAATGAGTACTGAATGAATAGGCACAGTCATTGCTCTCTACACTGTCGGCGGGATCTTCGGAGCCTTGTCATGCGCACATCTAGGTGATCGACTAGGGCGGAAGAAGTTCATATTCTGGGCCAGTTTCTTTTGTATGATTGGCTGTATTCTGATGGCAACATCCTTTAATTTCGCCCAGTTTATCGTTGCAAGGCTAGTTCTTGGCGCCGGCATTGGTGGATACACCGCTATCGTGCCAGTTTGGCAGTCTGCGATCTCACCAACACACAAGCGAGGCTCAAATTTCGTTGCAGGTGGCGTTTTGTCGGCATCGGAGTCACCCTAGGACTCTAGGTTGATCTCGGATTTTTCTTCGTGAAGGACAACTCCGCATCATGGCGATTCCCTCTTGCCTTCGCGGCCATCTTATGTATCCTGGCTATGGTTTCTATCCCGGTGCTACCAGAGGCTCCCCGTTGGTTGATAATGACTGGCCAAATCTGAGAGGCTCGGGAGGTATTGTCAGCTCTTTCAGAGCTGGAACCCAATTCGGACGAGATCACCAATGTCATCCATAATGTCCAAACTACTCTCGCTGTCTCCGGAAATACTTCCTGGACCGCTATGTTTATAAACGATGAGCAGCGGCTATTCCATCGTGCATATATTGCCTGCACTGGCCAGTTCTTTCAGCAGATGTGCGGCGTAAATCTAATTACCTACTATGCGACCAGTACCTTCCAGGTGAGTTCGCCCTGTTGACTTTTCATTTACTTTTCTACACCAAGTTACGTTGAATCATTATATGTTATTTATTGATTCTTTTGAATGTACAATTTCCTGACAGAAATCTAGGAATATCTTCGCATGGATGATTTGAAATCCCGTATCCTCGCTGCTGCCATGGGTTTGATGCAGCCGTTCGGCGGCCTCCTTGCCTTTTTTACTATTGATAGAGTGGGTCGTCGGCCGCTCATGACATGGAGTGTAGGAGCCATGGCAATCTGTATGGCTATCCTTGCCGGTACAAATCATCCCAGGCCCAGGACAACAGTGCTGCCTTGGTGGTGGCAGTCATCGCACTTTTCTGTTTCCAATTCATCTTTACAGTCGGATACTCGGGTCTGACGTTTCTCTGCGCTGCCGAGTTGGCTCCTCTACAAGTACGTGCTACCGTCAGTGCCTTCTCCACTGCCATGGTGTAGGTCTTCAATTTCCTACTCGCTGAAGTTACTCCCATCGGCTTCAACACTATTCACGACAAGTACTACATTGTCTTCGCGGCAATTAACGCCATAATTGTGCCATCTATGTATCTTTTTTTTTCCTGAAACGAAGGGACGATCGCTTGAGGAGATCGATGAAATCTTTGCCCAGTCGAAGAACATCTTTGACCCACCTCGCGTGGAAAGTCGCATGCGCAAGACTCTCCGTGCCAGTAACTTCGTCACCCGACCGGAAATGGATTTCTGTGGTGAGAAGAACGAATATATGAAGGAAGAAGTCAAGGCTGAAGTCTGAATCCGACGGCACTTGGATCAGTACACACTGAGTGATTATCAATTCATGGGGGCTATCTTTGCTACTCAGGAGTGAAGCATGCATGCAATCAAAGCTCTAGTGAGACATGCTTGAACTATACATTCCATGCGCTCGAGGGTGGTCTGCTTCTAAAACATAACAAAAAATGAATCAAACAATCACTGTGTGATTACTGGAAATACCGAACGTAATGTCTCATTGTAATGTGTGCCTCCGTGCGAAAGCAAAAGAAGCTTATACCGTCCACCTGACGCATTATGTCCAAAGTGAGCGAGCAATGAGGGACGAGAGGAGTCTAAGCTTTATATTACTTGACTGCCTACTAGATATTACCTCTGACTAGAGTCTAAAAACCGTGCCAGGCCTCCTGAATCCGGATCGGCCGGGGGGCACCCAATTTCAAGCGCCTAGCCCCTACCCGGTCCGACGTTAGCCGCATAAGAATATGCGCAATATTCGAAACATAGCAACCAAATAAATCACATTGAAAAGTCCCTCCTCACTCATTCACTATAGTCACTTTCTATGCACGTACATAGATATTGATATTTCCGCAGATATTCATAGAATACCAGACCTTTTGCCACTTTTAGTGATGACCTCCGTACACTCCGGCTCACAGCTGCGATCCCGCTAAATTATTCATAAGGGGTTGGCCATTTAATCTCTTAACGCTTCATCTAAAGTGCTTTACACCTTACGGAAGCGGGGCGAAGCGGGGCGAAGCGGGGCGAAGCGGGGCGAAGCGATCCCAGTCATGCGTGTCGGCGTAGCGGCAGTATTGGATTAGACCTTGACATTTCCCGTGGGACTGCCGCCATGGGAGTGGGTCAAGGACTAGACCTTGGTAGAAATTCCCATGGGACTAGCCAAAATCTAGTCCTTATTATGTAGGAATATATATTCATAATACTTACCAAAGATATTGAAATGAGGACAGCACGATGACAGTCTGGTGAATAACTTTTAGTTATATTGGGTGTTCGATGATGCTGAGATCTCCCTGTAGGAGAAGACTCCATGTCTGCTAAGGCATTTATGATAGCTCAGGCCGTTGATATGCTACTGTCATGGGATTGACCACTACATTATCTAGTATCAACCAAGTATAGGATACTCTTAGTCTACTTTATCTAGGGCTTAACTTCTATAAATAATATAAGTATGTCTTCCCTTCTGTCTCACTTTTTCTTTCTTACCTTCTCTCCATTGCGTCGCTTGTCTTCTTGTTCTGAAAAAATATGGACAGCGTCTAATGTCTCGTATTAGATCCGTTATAGCTATTATCCTCCAAGACTTCTCGCAGGCAAGAG
Source organism: Penicillium antarcticum (assembly GCF_028974205.1). NCBI lineage: Eukaryota > Fungi > Ascomycota > Eurotiomycetes > Eurotiales > Aspergillaceae > Penicillium > Penicillium antarcticum. Next base: position 2,177,468 of record NW_026695306.1, on the reverse strand, counting down.
AGGAATTAAGATGCATCAAAGCGTGAGGGCCGAAATGCTTCGACGGACGATATTCTACGAACGCTATACAATCCATACAACCTAAAACGTTCTTGCACTTCTGGCATTTTCGGGATGGTACAGGACTGCCATGTACGCAGGACGCCTGATACTTCCTCCTCTCTATGGGCTATCAATACTATGTAAAAATTTCATGATGGCATGTTCCTTGCCTTGGCTAATTTAATTCCGAGAAAGGGCTTTCATGTGCAAATTTCACTTCTGTCATAATTACATATTCCTCGTGGGGTCAGCCGCTCCCATGGAGGTACGGAGCTTCAAGAGAGCCATTACCTTACCGGCGATGATATCGTATTAGTCAACTGACCAATTACCTTAGTATATGAGATATCTAATTATACTTGGGGTGGCTCAGATGAAGAAGACCCCTGTGGGTTGCCGATCGCTTCCCTAAACAGATGGGCAACTTTTAGCTACTGACGTGGTATGTACGCCTCGCCATGGTTATAATTAGCCATACATAGCAAATCTTATTTAACCATGGATATTGACTTCCACAGCAACTATCAGCTCAACTTGTTTATCTCACAACGCATCATTATTTAACGAAACACCACTTTCCTTATAAGGGCTTCTTCATTATGCGTTTTACTCCCACCATGGCAGCCATAGTAGCGCTTTTCGCCACACCTAGCCTTGTTTCTGGACTTTTTGTATGCGATGACCAGGATGACTATAGCCCTACGAAGGGTGAATTCGTCGTGCACTACACAGCAGCACGAGACTCCGACGTTGAGAACGAGGATCATTATGCTGATACGTGGGTAAGTTTTTTTGCTACATGTCTCCCGTGGCGCCGTTATCGTAAATTTTACTAAGTCAAACTATTTGTGCAGATACGTATCTGCAAACCTAACGCTAATGCTGATGGCTGGGATAATGTTGATCCTATCCGTGGCTATTGTGGCACAAACAAACCCACACAGATTCGAGCTGATGCAGCTGGCTTGCCACATGACTTTATGATAACGAATGGAAGAGGCTGTGAGCACAGCATTTTTCCTCCTCATAATTTGGAAGGAACAGTTCTGAGCTACAATAATCAGTATCGCTTCCCACAGGAAGATGAGAATTGCGGCAAGCGAGACCACGGAGTAAATTGCCGTTTTACATTATAGAGAAGTCTCTTGACAGGTAGTTAAATTATGTACCTGTCAATTCTCGAATCCAGCCATTACAGCGCGTCTTGCTGAGGATTTCATGCATAAACTTGATACCCAAGCGAGCGAGCACCCAATTGGTAATCTCAAATTTTAAACACCATTATAGCATATATTCCACTAAATCATGCTTGAGGCATTTATTAAAAGAACCCCTTTTTTTATTACACCCAGAACAGGTCATCTGATACCGTACAGGGGGTAGAACAGGTAGGAGGGGCTCTTCCGGGAGTGAGGGGGCAGATAGGGTGTTGTATACATATATTGATCCCTGCGCAAGAGTACCCAGCACACTAATAGTTTGAATCTAAGGAGATCGTCGGGCGGACAGGGTCATCGGTCTACTCTTGAGTTGACCGTCATGCCTAGTGTGGATTTTTCATTAGTGAGTCTCAATTGCGAGAATGACGCTACTAAGGTATTTCTAACTTTGTGGTGTAGGCTGCGGCAATTGCTGTCATTGTTTCGGATTGGAATTTTGGATCTAATTGACCGCATGCCGGTCAATAAGGTTACAATCTCAGCGTGTATCTGCCGTAAGATATGCAATTTTACGATCACCAGAAAAGCCAATCTTAAACGTGGCGGTTCGCGGGTCTTTGGGAACAACCTCTCGGTTTAACAGCGTAGCTAGTCTGTCGTGCAAGCATGGCCTATAGGGGTTTTCCAAGGTTAATGAGCAATGCAACGCGTTGGTAAGACTTTGCGAGTTAATAATCGTGTTTGTTCTGCCTTCTCAGGACAACTTCGATTGAACGCTGGAATGTGCCTGGTTGTAGTCAGTGGGTACGCAGACGTTAAATGATTGGCCGAGCACTTTCAGAATGACCGGCACATCGATCCACTTGTGCCAGAGGGAGTTTTGAATACTGTTTTCTCCTGGTGCTTTCCCTACCTTTGCCGTTTTCACATAATCTTGAATCTGTAGTACCGTAACTGATGGGAATTTCATTGGCTGCGAGTATTGAAATGATGCAGTGTCGGAGAAATCTCCTGGGGGTGGCTATGGCCTTCTTTTCTCCACAGAAAGAGGTCTCAAGTGCTGTGGCCCCTTACAATTGGTTTCTTGATGTTTTGGCCACATGACCTTGGTCCGGATTTTTCCTTTGAGTAATTAATGGCCAGGAGCATCTCTTCTTTTACCGCTACCAGCCTGGAAGGTTGGGAAAAGATAAAATTTTTTTCTGAATCGCATCAATGTGAGCTTTCCAATGATACCAAAGTTTTTCTATGAAAGTCGTTTCGGTGTTTTGCGTATTGGTCATAATCCACCTAAGAGGTAGTGTTGAATCTGGCTATTGGTCGCGGGGCTCAGAATATATCTACAGTAACGAGGCGTCGACCAGAATGTCCTGGTCTACAGGTGGCTTACAAGGACTATTCCAAAGATGGGAAATAGATCTATTCATAATCGCTACGAGTACTTAGCCATGGCTGCATCTGCATGTCCGTAAAATTCATGATTGGAGAAACCCAGTGCACAGGGAAATATGATTGGTTAGAGTCCTCCAGCGACACCACCTCATCTTTGTCCAGCGAGTTCGAGTCCGAAAGATATTGTCAACTTTGACGCACCTTTACGGCAAAACGGGCTAATTAAGATACCTGGAACTATGGTATATGTTCCAAAATCGGTATTGGTATCTGCAGGAATATTTGAGGCTTTAAGGATTTTGATTTCTTGTCGCGGTCAAGTCGTGAAACTCTTAATAGTGTTGTGATTTTGTGCTGTATTTTTCTTCAGTATTATTGTTTATAGTCTCTGTCAAAACCAGTGTCACGATGAATGACTGTCTTATTATCAAACGTAGTCATTCCTGAGGTGGGCTGCGACAGGTTGAAATAAAGACAAGAAAACAGACGGATATCCCCAGACCCCTACCACACTACAGAGTGTAGGCGACATAGTCACTGGCACAGATCCGCCGTCAAGTTAACTGGCTCGGGGCACCCATAGACCTTCTTATGAGCTGGAGTACTGTAGCAGGTGGCGTCATTGGCCGCACAGTCAAAAACCTCACAGCCGTCCCCGGGACTTAGCGAGTTCGGATTCGCCGCAAAGGGGTTGCCCCACTCTGTGCTCAGTTCATCTTGAAGAGAACTGTGGTCAGTAAAAGGTTTCTAGCTAAAAGAGTGATTAGGTGCACTCACAGTACGCATAGTCCGGGCTAGACGAGAACGAATACCCAAAGAAGAGAGGCTTATCGAGCGTCTTTGTCTTGGCGATCTTAACGGTCTGCACATTCCATCTCTAGTCAGTTTCCCTTGCTATATGTCGTATAATGTAGATTGAATAGGACGGAGTAACGTACCGAGCCAGATACTCTAAATTTCTCGGAGAAAGTTCCCCCCTTGGGAACAGTACTGAGAGGGCCCGGGGCGCTTCCATCGTAAGGGAACGATTGCACGTACACGGAGGTTTCACAGTGGTTGTGCACGACGGCATTCTGGGCCGAGACCAGGCCGACAAGGGCACCAAATGTGACCAGGGAGGTCTTCATAGTTTGTATTTCGCCTTTTCGTTTAGCAAAAGAAGCTTGGATTCACAATTTCTCTCCCGACAAAGGAAGGAATTGGCGGTCTTCATATAGCTCTGCTGCTCGGGCCACAGGTAGTATCGATAATGCATCGATGGAGTACATTCAAGACACCCTTTGGTCTAAGACAAGGCATCCATTCCTTGTCTTAGATTATCAGGCCACCGCCCGGGGTCTGTCCAACCAACGCAAGTCGCAGGTGAGACATGCGCATCACCGCCACTGCATGTACTCCGCATTAAAAAAAACGCGCGGGGTAGCGTTGCATCCACCCCGTGACCCCGCCAATTTCTGAACGTTAGCTATTCTGCTGACTATAAATTCGCTTTGACGTAGTAGGGTGACTATTAATAGACTTTGAGGAACTTTCGGGGGAGTTGTAACCTCATAAACCGGGAGACGGAAACTGTGCATTAGTCACCTGGGTTATCCATCTTCTAAGACATGTGGAGGGGTTGGAAGTGGGTTTCAGTGCCAGATCACAGAATTTGCGGGGTTATAATTGATCATTCAGAATACAGGGAGCATTTGGATCTTACGAGTGTACTTTTGCCCTCACATTCGCTATGGAAAATCGCTCGATAGAGAATAAAGTCACCCTATGTGATAGTCTTCGCGTTTATATACATACATGTATCAAGCATAAGCATAGCGTGCATCAGTTCTCCTACGAGGGGTGTATAGATTGCGGGAATCTGCGTAAATTGCACTGCCTACCGTACTTACCCCAGAGTATCGCCCATCGAAAGTATGCCATGGTAGTCACTCTAAAGTCGAATATTGCAGGGAAGGCTGATCGGCATATATTAATTTTGAATTTGAATTCCTCAGGGATATTACCTGTCAGGAGGCTCGAAATCAGCACTCTTCGACGACGAGGTGCGACTACGATATTCATTCAGATCTCATAGAGCGCGTTATATGGCAATTTTGATTGCCTAAAGAATCAGCTGGAATTGTCTTAGCTGGTCTAAGCTGTGTTTCTCAGCGTAAGCTTAAGGATCAATTGGCCCATGGAGTGATTGGTTAAAAACATACAGATTATTTGCGTGTAATGGCAGAACAGGTTTCCGCCATTTACTGGACACTTTACTGCGGGCGTACGGACAAAAAAAAGGTGGAATGGTCTATCATTCCCGAAGGATAAAACAGTGGGACGTAATATGGCACTTGTAGCCTTACGTATGCCAAGAGTTTGCTCCCATAGTAAAGAAAAAGCCCCAATTTGGAGTCAGCCTGACCCCGGCACCCTCTGGAGGGAGCTTTCTCCGGTCCGTCCTCAAGCTTATCAAGCATAATGCTACAAAACCGATGTCCTCCAAATTCAGAGAGCAACTGTGACCTGGTCAGTTGGATGTGGGTCCACCCTCTCGGGCCACAGTTGAAACTTGATCCGAAATTCAGTGGTATTGTTATACTAATACCTTTTAACGGCAGAAAAATCCATAAGTATAACTCATCTCTACTATACAATTATCACTTTTCTCCTCTTTTTCTCTATCTCTCTTACCTTTTAATGATCAGTTATTAGTAAAATAAATATATATGTTATAATTAAACTAAAATATTATAGTATTTACAGGATTAAGTTGTGTCTTAATTAAGTTCTATACGTTTTACCTCGATATACATTTCTATCGTGGTACTTTTTTATGTTTAACTTTAGCTTTGTTTTATACTATCTACTTATTCATAGAAATAATTTACTAATTTAACTATCTTAATAAGGTAGAAATTATTACTTTTAATACTAAAAATGTTATTTATAAGATAAATTTAATAAAAAGTGCGTACTTAACTAGTATAATATTAAGGTAATAGGCGGGAGGCGCCGGGGGGGAGGGGTAGAATTAGGGGTGGGGTTACCTAGACTAGGGAAGTAAAAGAGGTAATTTCGGGGGTAGTTTCAGAGGGGGGGAAGAGAAAGGCGGGAAGGAAAAGCGGTAGGGGGTAAAGGTAATAAAGGTAAAGGTTTTAGAACGTATTGCCAAGCTAATATAATACTAGCGGCCATATATTAGCCAATAAACTATAATACAAACAGTGCAAATATTCTAACTGTGAGAGACCCACTTTTCAACTGACCAGGTGAGCTGCATTCTGCCGAATTCAACTCGATTCGCTGGAATCGCGGGCTTCAAACAGCTCATATTATTCGTGCAGAGCTATAATCGGTGAACACGCTGGATGAACTCATAGTTTGCTTGGCGACCAGCACAACCCCTCCTTCCCCCAATCATAAGAAGCCGGTCTATCTCCGGTTAGTGACCGGAATGAAATTTCCTATATGGGTCAGATTGGAAGTAACCCAATCCCATCCCCCATCTTAGATTCTCACTGAGCGAGACGAAAGTCGATCATAATGGTGATTTTCCCATAAAGTACAGCATCTAGAGCCGGATGCAGGTAGGTGTGTCTGCGAGCAATTGCATATTTCAACAGCCGGTGTAGTCAAGACAATAGCACACGTTGGTGCCAATAAGAGAGGAATTGATCCATTGCCCTAGACCTCAAGTGCCAGGTATATCAATCTAGATAAGGTTCTGTCTATCAAATCAAAAACCGCTATCTTTCACTGATGTAGGTTGAGTTGATAGAGCTTAGATAATAAAGTCGACTACTTTGGCGCTTGCCGACAGCCATACCAACATACAGGCGGCTCATATCCGTCCCCTCAGTAGTATAAATATAACTACTCGATATCTGTGGATCTTTTGTTTGTCAATTCGTATTCCGGACACTTCTCTTCGCCGTCGCTCACTATGGCAACCTCAGCGGTAAGTGACGACATCAAGGCCTCTCCGTCCCTCGAACTCGCCAACATCACCAGCCATACCGACGATAGAGGTCAGAGTGATGGGTATGATGATGCGTATTTACACGCTTCGACATCTGCAAAAGTTTACAGGGGTGTCCTGTGCCAGATGATCCTGCTCGGAGCGTAAGTCCATATTATACTATCTTCAGAATCATGCACATGGAATAACTTTGTACATAGCCTCTCGTTCGTTGGCCCAGCTATGTCCGACGCAATATCCAACCTCGGAGGTGGCGGTCTCACCAGCCCGTATCTGGGAAACTTGGCTAACTCACTCGACTACGCGGCCTCGTGTTTGATAGCTCTCTTGGGGGGCCCGTTGATAAACAAGTTTGGTATCAAGTGGTCCTGCATGATTGCTGCTGTGACGATGCCTCTTGCAGGGTCTTCTTACTACGTCAGTGCAAAGTACGGTGTAGATTGGTACCTCCTCTTCTCAAAGGTGAGGATAACTCATAATGCCCCCCAAGGCGATTGTATGCCTAACAATTTAATAGCTGCTCGGAGGATTCACTTCGGCCTTTCTCTACGTCGCCGAGACGACGGCAATGCTGTCATATCCGAAGCAAGATGACAGGGGTTTCTACTTGGGTAAGCAACTCCCGATCCTTACGGACGAGACATGAATGCTCACTATTTGGCTTAGGTATATGGTCTGCCATGCGAAGCTCGGGCAGCGTCATGGGTGGTGCAATTAACTTCTCCACGAACTACTCCAAATCCAATCAAGGAGGCATTGCGTGGTCTACATACCTTATTTTTGTGGGCTTTGGTGAGTTCTCTGTGCATGTGTATGTACATGATGTAGCTGCTGAACGTGGGATACACAGAATGTACCGGTGTGATCTGGGCTTTCCTTCTGTCGCCAACTCAACGTGTTCGACGTCACGATGGTTCCAAAATCGCCATGTCCAGTAGAATCAGCTGGAAGCAGGAATTCGCTGCCCTATTCAAGCATCTACAGCGCAAAAAGGTTAGTATACTTGTATGAAGAATTTCTCCAGCCAATGACTAATGCGGAACCTCAGACATGGCTCATTTTCTTACCAGCTTTCTACTCATTCTTCTACGGCGGAACCATGGGCACATACCTCTCACTTCACTTTTCAGTGCGAACACGCGCCTTATCGTCTTTGATTACCCGTTAGTACCTTGGACGCCAAAATCGGTAAAAGTTTCTAATTCGTACTTTAGCATCGGTGACCATTCCGATAGTCATCGCCTATGGGAAGCTGTTGGACTTCTCGCGCTGGTCCCAACCTAAGCGAGCATGGATTGCTTTCGCCCTCTGGGCCATTCCTCAGGCCGCCTGCTTTATCTGGATCGGCATAGAATATAGCCGGTTTGGGGCCGCAACACTGGGACTGGATTATGAACAGTAAGTTTTCATTCGCGCGCTTCGTGGTCTTCAGATACTAACGTACTTGGTTTGCAAGAAATAGTGGACGATGGGCTGAGGCCTACGTTCCGTATCTGATCATCTTCGTAACTGGCTACTGGACCCAACTTTGTTTATACTGGATCCTTGGCACTTTCTCTACTGACATCGGATCTTCCTCCCGAACAGGTGGCTTGTTTCGTGCATTCGAAACGGCCGGCCAGGCTGTATCGTACGCCATTAACTCAACCTTTGGAGCCGACCCTATAATACCCTTCTATGTCAACTTTGCCATCTTGATCATTACTGTTCCTTGTATGATACTCTTGATCAGAATGGTGCCAGAGACTCCATATAGCACAGATGCCGACGCAGAAAATGCCGTGGTGATTGATGGTATACCAGCCAAGGACCAGAAGTAAGCCATCTGAGGTGACTGAGGATTGTATGGTCAAGGACATTTATAAGGGCAGCGTGTGCACTCCACGTTTTTCAGATTACACAGTCAACTGGCTTATAGTCCTATCATCCAGCAGAATTTATGTGCTATAACGTTTAAAATCGTACCAAGCTCAATACTACCCTGGTTGTAGGATCCCCCTAGAAAATCACAGATCAAAGCAATATCTTTCCGACAAATTAAATTGGTACAATCCTAATCATAACACCCCCCATCATAGATATTTTGAAACAATATTTGACGTCTCAAGACCAGCTCACTTCATACGCAACCTGGTCTACTTCCTTCCACAATTACGCCCCTAGCCGTGCAAGCTTTTCGAAATTATTTTCCTTGCATGACCCTATGTTGCGATTACTACTTGCGCGTCGAAACATCATCGGTCCCGTTTCAAGAATAGTTCTGAAGTTTATTGGGTCTTTTGGAATAGCTTCTTCAGAAAAGATTTGAGTCTCCCTCACCGATTTCAAGTTGCTGGAATAACAGCGTGTTGGCATCCGTAGGTCACTGAATATGAAATTCTACACAGTGATATAGAGAGTCTAGTTCTTGAAGATTCCGAAGTAGCCTTTTATTTCATTGTAGCACGCGCTTAGCTTTCTTCGTCGGTGAAGTCGTTCGTTGAACTTGGCAATCAGACGCTGGTGACGGCGTATCATTCAATCAAGCCTTTTTTGCCTTCGCAAGGCGGATTTGAAGTATCTAGACTCGAAAAACAGATACTAGAAGTGGCCACCTAACTGACGGAAATAGGATCTCGTTGCTGCTTGAGCCTGCTCATCCCTTCTACGATCAGCAATCATATCTCATCGCCATGCTTTAAAATGGTTATTTTGAAAAGTCCCAAATAAGAAATAATAGTTGGTACAACCATATTAAAACATAGTGGGCATAAGTTCTACTTGGACCGGCTTCGGCGACCGGCTTCGGCGACCGGCTTCGGCGACCGGCTTTTAGCTGCCTGTTCTGGCAACCGGTCCAGATAACATGAAGAACGAAGTAGGCTCTTGATAGCCGTACTATTTTTGATAACGAAATGATACCGTTTGAACTCGATTATAAGTCCAGCCGCAAAGTCAATGCAGCAACATTCAGACTCTCTTCCGTTAATTTATCGCCAAAATGGTTCTTCCAATCAATAACCCGACGAAGTCCTTCTGGATCGAGGAGGCCGGCTCTGCTCTCCAAGACTTTCGGTCAACGAAAGATCTACCAAATGAGACAGATGTCATAATCATAGGTAGTGGATATGCAGGTGCAACAACGGCATACTGGCTTAACAAGGCAAGAAAGCTACATGCCCAAGACGCTTGAGCAATGTTCTAAATGAAATTCCTAGTATACGGAAAACGATGCCCAAACGCCCCGAATTCTCATGCTGGAGGCTCGAGATATTTGCGGTTCCGCGACAGGTCGCAATGGTAGGGTCTTCCCACAGACTTTGATTGCGGATTTAGCGTTGTCGGAACTAACAAAGAGTTAACTCAGGAGGGCAACTGAGGCCGCATGCCTACTCACGCTATCCAGCATGGTCTGCTAGATTCGGGCCCGATGAAGCGATGGGGCTTATCAAACATGAAATGGCGCACCTGTTAGCTTTTCAGGATCTTCTGGCCGAGGAGGGCATAGCTGAGGAAGTGTGCTTTCGGCTAGGTGAGACATTTGATGCAGCCATGTCAGATGAAGCCTGGGCACGACTGAAAGGCGCGTATGAAGCAATGAAGAAGGACCATGGGGAGGACAATGAGGTGGTCAGGGTTTGCAGGCTAGTTGAAGACACCAAAGCTGCGGAGGAATTTACCCAGATGAAAGCATGCCTGGGGGCAGTGATGCATCCGGCCGGTCAATTGTGAGCTCTCTCGCTATATTCTCTAGCCTATATTCTTTTATTTAAAGGAGACTGACTTTGCACAGATGGCCGTACAAATTTGTTCATGCCCTGCTCCGCATAGTCCTCAAAGCAGGTAATTTGAACCTCCAAGCACATACGCCAGCTGAATATGTCTCAGAGCGAGACAACTCCGGTTGGATCACTGTCGAGACGGCGAGGGGGGATGTACGAACGAAAGCCGTGGTGCATGCGACAAATCGATGGGCCTCTCACCTCCTACCGGAATTCGGCAATCTCATCTTTGGGAGTAGAGCAACTTTGGCATCAATCAAAGCACCAGAAGGTTTTATCAAACACACAGGTGCCCAACATTGGGACAGTATCGTGAACGTTTGTGCACTTCCAAGGCCGCGGCAGAGAATAAGCTGAGTAACTAACTGTTCCAGAATTATCACCTTCAACTTCCACCACCTTACAACAGCATCATTGTTGGCGGAGCAAGATCTCTTCTTGCACACTCTCCTCAAGATTGTTTCCCAAACGACGAAGAGGATAAACAATTCGATGGTGCTTCGGAATTCTTCCAATCGTGGCCTGAGTCGGACGTGGTGGGATGGCCTGGGAACCATCCAGCAGAGTTAGCAAAGAATATTGACGAGGGTGGCTGTTGGTCGGGTGGTAGGTCCCTGTAGTTCTTTAGGAGCTGGAAGCGTGCACTAACAAACTGATAGTTGAGTCGATGAGTATAGACGCATTTCCTTTTGTAGGTGATGTTCCAAATAGGGATGGACACTTCGTTACGGCTGGCTTTTCGGGCCACGGTACGTGTTGCCTGTGTGAGATCGACTGGTTTGTCAAACTGACATGGATTGTTCAAGGCATGCCACGTATTCTACTTTCCGCCGCCCATATCACACCACTGATTTTGGATGCCTTGAACGTCAAGTACACTCCTCCCTCCCTCGTTGCGCCATACCCGCCTCTACCCAAACCATTCCAGGCAACGGCCGAACGAATCACTTCTCTCCAAAAGATAAATTCTTGCGCTGTTTTTGAAAAGAACCACAAAGACTGTCTAGAAAGTGCAAAGAAACCCTTTTGTAACAGAATCCCGGGTCGCCTGAGACCTTCGGGCAGGTGGTGGATGATGAATGGGTAAAAAGCATGTCGTTAGAGCCTGAGCTCCCTCTTTAGAGCAGGATTCCAATAATGAGGACGGGAAATGCATTCCAGTATAATAATTTAGTTGTTCAAGCCAATTCATTTGAGCCATGTACGATATCTCAACCGCGACTTGCAGCAACTATGCCCCTAACCTGAACTTGGCCAGAATTCACACCCGCCGCCCCTCAGGTTGGAGTTGAGTTGGTCAGCAGTCTCTTTCTTATTTGGCACAATTGTAAGTTCTACCGGAAGCAAAACTGAGGTGGATAGTAGTAACATTCTACAATGGAAAATAGCCCGCGGACAGCGGGTGAGAGAAGATGATTACACTGATAAGTTATTATCGATGAACTCCCAATAAAGCATTGACAGACACTTCGAATATACTGCTGAGAGTCCAGGGCTCACTGATCAAATAAAACAGGCTAGGTACAATTGGTCTGTATAGAAGGAGGCTCTATAATTCCCTTGGACTGCGACAGCCTCCAAGAATCCATTCCGGGACCGATTGGCTGATCAGGCTTTTTCAACGTCCTCAAGGGCCAGCTCTGAATGCTTCATATCGTCATTGACCCATTTTTTATTGTGGACCTCAGAAACAGAAAGCGTGCGGGGTTCGGCACAATGGTAACCAGGGCTTTTCCAGGCCTTTGGGACATTTTCATAGAGCTCATTGACCTGCTCAAGGGCCATTCCCTTGGTCTCATAAATCATAGTGTATACGAACACCAATGCGATCCAGCAGAAGCTTCCCCAGATCCAGAACACGTTGGACTGAGTTGGGTTGAGTGCTCCAGTTAGGTATGGCGTAATAAAGGATAGCAGCCAATTAAAGAACCAGTTCGCCGCAGTGGTCATTGAAAGACCTTTGGCACGCGTCTGAAGCGAGAAAATCTCTCCCGTGACAACCCAAGCGCAGGGACCAAATGTGGATGCTTTTGTGGACGTTAGCAAGTGTTCTCTAGATCATGATTGTGTTCACTTTACCGAAGAAAGAGACGTATATGCAGATGAAAGCGAACTGAGCGCATTGTGAAGTAAAATTCGAGATCGGAGTTGCGGCGCCACAGGCCGAAACGATGTATTGAGAAATACCCATGCCCAGTGCCCCCGTCAGAAGAACTGGGCGCCGTCCGAAATGGTCAATTGCCCAAAGACCTGGAAGCGTCATGACCACATTGACACAATTGACAATCACCTGCAAGATGAAAGAGTCGGGCAGGCCCTCAACGTTCTCAGCGAAGTAGCTTGTACCATAATAAATGATGAAATTGATACCGACGAGCTGCTGGAGTGATTGGAGTATTATTCCAGTAATTGTGCGTTTACCGGCGGTACCCTTGAAGCAATCAACGTAAGAGGCAGAGCCAAGAGACTGTTCATACTCCCAGTTGCTCTTCAACTCCGCAAGCTCGGAGGCAATATTTGGATCATCAGGACTTAAGCGGCGGAGAAAAACCAAAGATTTAATGGCTTGGGCCTCATCGCCCTTCTTGATTAGAAAACGAGGGGTTTCCGGGAGGAATAGCAAGCCTCCAGCCTATTTTCAGTCAGTTATGGGTTGATTCGTATTGCACTTTGCCAAAAGGGGGAGTTCACCAGAATTAAAGCCCATGCGAATTGAATCGCAAGCGGGATACGATAGCTTCCTGCGAGCCTGTTAGCCTTTTTGGTTGATTTATCGATTCGAACGAGCGCAGGCAAATACCGCTGTCGTTCCTGTTCTGGGTTGCCCAGTTCACAATAGCGGCCAGGAACAGGCCGATTGTGATGCAAAGCTGGTAGCATCCAACAACTGCGCCTCTGATCCATTTGGGTAGAGTCTCAGACTGGTACATGGGAACTATGAGCAATTTAGCGATGGATTGTCAGGCTATTTTCGCCGATTTAACATACCCTGGGCGGAAACTAGACCGACTCCGAGACCGGCGAAAAAGCGGCCAGCGATGAACAGAGGCTGCGAGGTAGCGGCAGTTTGAAGAGCCACACCGAGATTGAAAGGCAGCATGACTGACAAGATGATTCCCCATCTTCGGCCGGTAATGTCTGCCATGATACCCGCTGCAAGTGCGCCGACAAACGTGCCAACCGACAAGATAGAAACAATTAGGGCGATGCGGCCTGCGTCAGGGCGATTGAATTCCTCGATCCAGTAGGGCATAGTCTGGATACCTGAGATGGTCCCAGTGTCGTATCCATAGAGAATGCCGCCGAATGACGCGAACAAACCGACCAAGATGGCTGGCCACGCGGCTCCCTTTTCATCGGGGGGTCTTTTGAATAACATAGTTGTCGTTTAGTAAACTAATGGTTTTCAAAATTGTCCAACAAGGAAGGAAGAGAGATTCTTCTTGTCCTATTCTGACCAATGTGACGGTGGGCGCAGGGACTAATGGCCTTAAGTACTCAGGGGCATGCTGTGGGTTTCGTGTGCGAACCCGCCAACGCGCAAAGACAGACTTGGCTGAAATCATTACCTCGCACTTCAGGCCCCTGATTGGGATTGCGGAGGTAGTTGGGATTGCGGAGGTAATTGGGATTGCGGTGGGTCGGCCTTGTCGCCAAGATAGTCGTGTGGGGGGGAGGTTTCTAATGGCGCACCATCAACCCTCCAAATGTTGCCTTCAGCAGAGTGGTAATGGTACAATGGCCACTCCAATGTTCTTTACTCCTGCCATCCAGACTTCTCGCAACCAGTTACCACGGAAATGATGGTGGAGCTTGTTCTGGGCACAAATGAAAACTTGCTGCTAGGTATACGGCAGGGGTTGAACACTCAAACTACCTCGCGATATTTCAGAACCTAAATGTGCCACTTAACGCATCTATTTCAGTGCCCCAGGATGCGACGCCACTGGCAAATAAGAAAGCAACTAATTTTTTACAGGATTCAGCTGCGATTCGCTTTAAGCCAATGGAAGTTTGTATTATAGGGGCCGCTTCCCTTTGGAGATGTCTCCACACACGCGGAAGGTTTCTAAGCCCCGCGAATCTGCTTCTGGGGGGGCTTGGCACGGTTGGCGCTTTACATTGACGAAAAATCGTTAATATTGCCGGATTCAAAACCCCATTAGGTTCTGATTTGAGTGTTCTCTTTCTTGGAAGAAAAGGAAAGTAGAAAGGGGGGAAACAAGAGATAGGTAGGGGATTGAACTTTTTTTGTGAGGCTACCTCTGCTTTAATCTTGGCGATGGTCTGGTTTGGATTGAATGTCCAACCTAAGGAGGCCAAAACAGAGTTATCTCGGGCTTGGCAGTCCACCGATCCAGACTTCCCATAGGAATTTGCAACAGAAATCCCGGTATACAGCATTCCGATAGCAACATGGACAGAGGAAGAAGCAGTACCCGCGCGTGAATGGCGTCATTCCACTCGGTGAATTATCGGGGTCTCCAGGGACGGTCAGTGCGGGGACAGCCTGAGGACTATAGGAAACTCGGTGTGGCTACGCTGCTCTCGGCGAAGTTCAGACGTTGGATGACTCCGGAGCAGGCTAGTCCGAGCAGGTATGGTCCGGCCAAGAGCCCGTCAATGGAGTTACCGGTCGGCCAAGGACTCGTTTCCTTCCCGAGAGAGAACACTTGCCGCTATGGTCGCCGCCGCCCGGGTCTGCCGCGAATGTACGCAGCAGTGGCGTTCCGATCTACGGCGGCGAGCACCGACACCAGAAATCGCATTCGCAGTACACAGGAACCCACTACTATTACACAGGTCAAAAAGGCCCTTGAAAATCATCAGGCGAATGCTTTGAGGCACTGAATTGCATATACGTGAAATTTCAATATGCCAGTGACGTCCGGAATACTGCAGGGCTAAACAGGACGAGAGTCTAGCAATATGAGAGCATATGAGTTTATAAAACACATACAAACCTCTTGAGCTTCAACCGGTGAACCTGAAGGCCGAAGGTTCGAAGCCTGTTGACGCTGGACACAGGGGCCTCTCAGTGCGTGGTATGAGAAGCCCACACAGGTTATTCAAGACCTCGCACCGCATTTACTATACAACTTCGATGAATGTGAGTTCCAACAAGGCAACGGCATTAATAAGATTGTCATTTATGACACTTAGTATCATCATCAATTTGCTGAAGCAGGGCATACAAATAATTATCTACAGTTGGGTGTATCACTGCAGGCGGTTGGATCATGATCCCTTTTTGCATATTCAAAGGCACCCCGGCATCTACCAAAAAATTAGTTTCATGGTAGTAATGCTGTATCAACAAATACTACAATTGGAATATCACAGAATGGCTAGATTTTTGATGAATTGCCTAGTAAATGGCTTGATCATCTCAATTAGGCGACTGTATTACGTACATTAAACTTATGTCTATTGAATGAGGGAAGCATTTATGTTACGGCTAATCACTAGATTCATGCCTGATGTGTCAGGTATCTAGTCTGGATGCGCCATGAATCTCAACATATCAAAAGTCATGGAAATGCGTTTTATTTTGACGGTCATGGCTGCCATTCACGTTTGAATTGTTTATGAATTGTGAGCAATTCATTACCACACCATTCCATTTTTGCCTTATTCAAAACATATATGGCAGTCTCTTTTTGAGCTGTAACCTGCACTTCCGGAAGGAAAATAACTGCTATCCTAATGGAGATTATTGCAGCGCGCGGAAAACCAGAATTTCTTTGGGCAATTGCGAGCGTACGCAGTAAGGCCTTGAACAAGCGTTTAATTCGTGATTTATTTCGAGACCGTGGTATTTATATACCCTACAGATGGCTAAGAAATCGTTGAAGATCTCTGAAATCAGGTTCCAGAAGTCCCTGGGCTCTTAGCCTCTGAATTACGAGCATATGGAGAGACCCACCAATAACCTACTCATCCTCAGGCGCGGATAGCTCCCCCCCCCCCCCCCAAGTATAGTTTGTAAGGCCATCCATTTCTCAATTGTGAAATATCATCCCGATTGAGTAAAGTATGTAGGCCTGAGAACGGATATACGAATATCAATGGCAACTTTCAATGTGGCGTTACCCGGATATAACCTATTCCGGTTTATCGGCATTTCCCCCAAAGTGGCAACTCCCCTCGGAGTTAATCTGATAAGATCTACCGGGGTGATCCCTATAAAGACCCCGGTTTTCTCGAATCCTCATTTCACTACTCTTTAAGGAAAGCGGAAAATGAACCCAGTAAAGAACATCATTGTTGTGGGCGGGTCGTTTGTGGGGCGGGTCAGTCTACTCCTCACCTTGTGACAACATCTACTAATGATTCTATGATAGACCACGGCCCAAGAACTAGCCCGTGTAATCCCTTCAACTCATCGAGTAAGCTGTGATCAGGCTAGAAACCTCAGTTGACAGAATGCTTATTGCGTGCGCAGGTGCTTCTTACCGAAAATCATAGTCATTTTCATCATCTCTTCACCTTTGTAATTCAGTCTGTACCACCGACAATGTTCCCTGCTGACTTTATTTTTAGCCTCGATTTGCAATTGTTCCAGGACAGGAGCACAAAGCCTTTATCCCGTACAGTGGAATTTTCAACAGCGCACCAAACCCAACGTCTCACGGGGTTGTCCCAGCTCGAGTGCTATCTGTCAAGCCAACTCATGTAGAGCTTGACCGTGATTGGCAGGGCTCAAAACAAATTCCGTTTGACTATGTTGTTCTTGCTACGGGTACACGGCTCTCGAAGCCTGCTGGGATGGAACATGACGATAAGCCTTCTTCTGTCGAGTACCTGCAGAAACACCAAGCCGGCGTCAAAGCATCACAGTCAATTCTGATTGTTGGCGGAGGTGCTGTCGGTGTTCAGATGGCAGCTGATCTCAAAGAATATTACCCGAATAAGGAGGTTACGATAGTACAGTCACGGCCGAAGGTGATGCCGAATTTCCACCCGCAACTGCACGAGCTTATCAAGCGACGATTCGATGAGTTAGGGATCAAACTCATTACTGGTTCACGCGTCAAACTTCCGCCAGGGGGCTTCCCTAATGACGGTAGCACTTTCCAGGTACAGCTGACAAATGGCACTACCGAGTCGACTCAATTTGTGATCTTGGCCACCGGGCAAACCCCGAACAACCAGCTGGTAGCCGATCTGGAACCGTCTTCTTCGGACGCTGAATCAATTGTTAACCCACAAAATGGGTTCATTCGGGTCAGGCCAACGATGCAGCTCTTAGATAAAAAGTACTCGAATCTCTTTGCTGTCGGGGATATCGCAGACACAGGTGCTCAGAAGGCGGCGCGCCCCGGATCAGCACAGGCAGCGGTTGTCGTGAAGAATATCCAGGCCATGATAGAAGGCCGTACACCGGAAGAAACATTTGTCAAGGGGCCGGGTGCTATTCATTTGACGCTAGGCATGGTATGTCGGCGTTAAACTAATGATTTGAGACCTTTTGCTAATCAAGTTGGCAGAGACATAACGTGATTTTCCGCAACCCCAATCTTGCTGAGGGTCAGACGGAGCCGTGGATTAACCCAAAGGATGAGTAAGTATCTCCTTGGTTCTATCGACTGGCCAAAACTGACTTGATTCCAGTGGTCAAGAGGATATGAATGTGGAAGCCATGTGGGAGAGATTGGGAGTATCGGTTGAAAATCCACGTCAATATCACCTATAGCAAGTTTTTCATACGTCGAAATAGATATGAAGACAGATAATTGATTCCCTATCTAGAAGAGGTCGCTTTTATGTTTCCAACTGAGGGCTGAAGTAGAGCGAACCTGATCGAACCTCGCAATATGTCTGACAGTTCAGTGTTGCCAGAATGGCAACCGCGTCATTAATTAATTGCATTTTCTCACCTATAGCATTGGTCGTAGCATCGATGGATTGTCGCAGTGATTGGAGCTTTGTACCATACCGGGACACTTGAGCTCAGTGGAAAAATTACTGTACAAGATTATTTGCCACAAGCATCCTCGACTGTGACTGTGATACTGGGGTTCTGTCGACGTGCAGCCTCTCGGTGTATTGGGCACCTGGGTCTAATTTTAATTTCCAGAATGGCGTCATCCAGAGGCAAAGGCGCACATCCCCTGATGCTTCAAGTCAAAATATAATCGGCCAGAGCACGTTTAAGACGGGTGCCAAGTAACGGTCTTGGCCAGAGGCCCACCGCGGTCATAAGTTGCCAACACAGTATGGTGATCGAGAGCCATAATGCCAGGCCAGAAACTGGACGCTGGCGAGACAAGCGAAGCTTGACTCCATTGAACCCGTCCTTCTTGTGGCGGCCCAGCAAACACAATCTTGATAGAAGCATTCCTCACCCAGTCTACGTGGATGGCGTCTTCGTCTGTCATGAACACCACAGCTAGTGACCCATCAGCAAACGACGCAATCTGCGGCGAACCAGCGTTACGGCCCTGCCGTGGGCAGTAAACCTCATGGCGCCAACCCCAAGTTGCACCGTCATCATATGACAGAAGTGCATCAATGTTGAATGGGCCGTATCGAGTGGTCTCAAAGACCATGACCAGAGCCTCACGGCCATTGTCAACAGTTCGTGCGATTCCACTCATCCCATCACGAAGCGGATCCTGAGCACCATGGAGACAGGTCGGTTGAGTCCAAGTACTTCCGTGATCCCGGGAAACGACGAGCATGGTGCATTGATTGTTGGGGGCGAACTCTTGGGAGAAGTAAAGCTGTACTTCACCCTGGCGACCGAGCCGCATGAAAGGCTCCCAAACACCCATCGGAGGCCGCTTTTCTGTGGCTTGGGAGGCATATCGCCAAACTCGGCCACCATCCGTAGACCGGCAGACGGTAATGCGGAAATGGGTGGGACCATTCGGGCCCATGTCATGATTTCGGAAGGCTGCTAACACAGTTCCAGGGACCACCTCACACAAAAACATGTTATCCACGTCGCCTGCAGCGCGAGTCACTTCGGCGAAGTCCACGAACGTGCGACCGTTGTCCGTACTTTTGGCAACACGCAGTGAGCGTTGTCCGTCGGGGAACCTGGTGAAAGAGGAGAGGATAGAACCATCTGAAAGTCTACACAAACGAGGGTATGTGCCATTGTTCGGAGGTGAAGACAATCCACGTTCATCGTTGTTCACTGCTGGTCTGCCTGGAAGCTGAACATCTTTAGAGCTCTGATGGCGAGCGCTTGGGTCGATACCAAGGGTTTTGAGAACTTTTTGGCCAAAATTTCCGGGCATCTTGGCTGATGATTGATTGTGAAACAAGCAAGTCCCAATTCATAGTCGACATAACAGGCTGCCAAATTTCCAGGGAGCTATTGTGATGACGTCATATGAGTCAGGATCCTGATTACCTCATTTCATGCCTCAGGTATCCACCTGTAGCTAGGTCGTTGTTGTGTGGTCATCAGTTGGCTTTGTCTATACAGATATCTCAGCCTCGAGTCCTGGTCTGTATTGCTCAGGATAGCTCAGTATCCACTGTTCTTTCCCCGTTGGTAATATTATCCCACATTTGCTGCCACCCAATTTTCGCATGGCTCGTTAGCATGTACAGCGTGTATGTTTCTACATCCAATGTGAAAATAGCAAAGTGAGAAGAGAATTTCTACATATCTGCATGACTGGTTTGTATTAGCTCATATAGGTAGCAATACTGGTGACTAATAGCTCGTGTGGGTTCATGGCATCGCAAAATCTATCGCTCTTTACATTCAACTACAATCAAGGTAGCCACATTTGTTGTTGATTTAATTTAACAGAAGGGAATATATTTAAAAAGCATTTTCCATGGTGTAGCCAAGTATCACTCCTTAATTATCATGGGAGGCATTTTAGATACAAACCCTTTTACCAACAGATTCTCATAACAACGTTCCGTTATGCGAGAGTAATCTTGACTACCTTGCCTGGCTCCTTAAAAGTACCCAAGACTGGCGCCACTTGTCCCCCACTAGTTCCAACAAAGAGAGACTTTCGATCTTCGCTCAGCCGGGTTGACGTGGGACCTGGCATCTCCGTCGACAACTGCCCGCCAGCCACGAGCGAAATTTGACCCGAGGCAGTAATGCGGACGACAGAGTTTTGGGGATCTGTGGCGATATATGCGATGCCATCTTCGGTCACGTCGAAGTTATCAGGCAGAAATCCGCTGGCGATGACCTCGTATTCTCCGACCGGCCTGACCTCCGCGTCCACCTTAACGCGACAAAACTCCATGCGTGTTGTGCTCGAATAGTACACATAATCTTCAACCACTTTTAGGCCGTTGACTCCCAAAGGAAGTGCCTGTCCCTTTGCTGGAAGCATGGTTGTATCGTTCAGTGCGATAGAATAATTGCTTGTTTTAGTGTTGACTTTCCATACGACACCTTTGGGGCTGTCCGCAATGAGAACCAGATCTGGGTCTTTTGAGAAAGTGGTCATTCCATTCAAAGCCTCGGCCTCCGGTAGTGCCACGATTTGGGAAGCAGCTGGGGATTCTGAGGCATGCTCGTCCCTCTTCCTTTCGATCTTGCTGAAATCTAATTTCTGAACGGAGAAAGAACCAGCATCGGGCTTATAAGTCTCTGTTGAGAAATTGCCGACTACCACCGCAAATATATCATCTGCGATTTCGCTAATTCCAAAGCAGCTGGTAACATTGGGAAATGAATAGGCAAGAGTCGCGTTTCCACTAGTGGTGTTGATAGACCAAACTTCAGGAACATCCAGACGCGTCAGTAAGAGGTTCCCGTCGGGTCGGAGGACGATGTTGTCGACCCAGGAGCCGTTCTCTGGGAATTGGAAGAGCGTCTCAACTTTTACGCTGGGCTCATTGTTGCTGTATGGACTTAAAGCTACTTCGGTCCCATAAAGCATAGGCCAGGAGGCTCGAGCCAATGGTAAGATCGCCAGGCTGCTGAACCAGGTGGCGAAGAGATGCATGGTTTTCAATACTATCCGCCTAGGAGATGAATGTGCTTTGCATTGATATGAGATCAAGCCGAGACCCAAAAGCTATTTACCTTTATTAAAATTGAGGGGATTTTTTGTTTGCCTCGCATTCCGGCCTCGAGATCATCATTTGATATATTCGCATTGCTGACATCCCTTCATTCTCTGCAACAATCGTAGGCAAATGCAACCCCATTGAATGCACAACCTGGTAACTGTGATGGTAACTGTGGTATTTGTCAGTGTTTCGAGAAAGGCTGTTGAGTAATAAAAAGTGGAAAAGCGAGGCTACGTGAATGTGATGGTGCGCATGGGGAACTTGTGCCAATGTCCTCATATTCATTGTGGTCAAGCAGCCTCCCGGCTCTCCCCCCACTTGTTGTTTAGAGGCAAATTTGTGCAACAGGATTTGCTACCAGACATACACCCAGCTCTTCGGAATGTTCTGTGGGTGCGTTATTGAATAAAACAGCTCGAAATTGAAGGTTTACGAATTTCGCCATAGGAAATGACAAGGTGTGGTGAATATATATACGTCTCTCCCTCAGATGACAAGGGCTGAAGCACAATTGTTATAGGTTGAGCCAGTTTCATCCCCAAGGAGGGTAACTTTTTCAAGTGACTGAGATAATACCAAAGTCGTCTTCTCATTACATTATTGCCAGGAGGCTGTTAGTCAGGTAGATTGGTATTGGGATATTCACAGGTGAAGAAAGACGGTCTGCATGTCGCAATTTGACCATGTGCTGCGGGTTTGACTTGACATAAGTCAGTTAATGGCTATCAAAAGCCTTGATTGATTTATAAACAGCTACTAGTTGCATTAGCTTCCCGAGGTCGACATGGGCGCCGATTCAGTCCTAAACTGGATGAGTTGATCAACCGACCAAAACAACCAAACAATACCACAACATGACTAAACTGGCTAAACTGGCTAAACTGACTAAACTCATCAAACATTCCAAACAAAACAGTAACCCAGAGTGCAAACGTCACAAACAAGCAATGTCTACCTTTCCCGGGTCCTGATTGGCTGGAACCCTGGGTGCTCGGCTGCTCTTGCTTTGTTCTGAAGAACGGCAAAAATGCGGTGATCTTTTGTTCAGTTCTTGACTACAATTTGTACTTGGCTGATGACCGAATCGAAGAAAACTTCTATCGGCGCATACACTACATGCGCAACTACGGAGTATTGGTTTGCTGGAACCGGTAGGAAAATTACTCTTGGCGAGCACTTTCGAAAATATCGTCCTACGGTCCAAGTGCATAATGCCGAACTGCCATCGTGAGGAAAATTACTGACATATAATCACTACTGAGAACCAAATTACTGCTAATGGGCGGCGTGGCCCTGGTTTGTGAGAATATCTAACCGAAAAGAGCTATCATTACCATCAGAATCCTTACTTGGCCAGTTGGTTATACCAGACCGTCGAGCGTCTGCGATGACTTCTGAAACACCTCGTTTGAAATGGTAAAGAGCACGTGGATATCAATTATGGGATCGGTGAGAAAAGTATCACCAGGTAGAACCACAAACACAACCGTTGGCTCCATAAAAGTCGAATCCATGGATAGCGTTCCTGCCTCAAGAGTTGACTTGGTCGTTACTTGGGGCTGTGATATATCGAAACCCCAGGTAGTATGCTGTAGAGCAGGTCTCCCAAGAGCTGTGTGCGGGTGATGCTCTTTTAGGAAAGGGCTATATGCAGTGCCAAAATGGAAAGCCTGTGACATACATTAGACAGATATGCTGATACTAGTACTGTGACATCATTTGATAAAGCACAGTAGAAGGGAATGGAAATGGTCATTGCTAGTGTGTCTGTTAATAATGTGTTTGCAGCATCCCGAACTCCGTGTTTACGGGCTGGTATCTTGCCCATATCATCAATTTCAAAATATCTAGCAATCGAAATTTCACCCTGACTCATTTTATAGCTTTAGACAATTGGAGTACCGGTTCAGATGCAGTCATCAATGAATCAAAGCTGGAAGCGTTATGTAGGTGCTTTGGAAAGTCCGTCTACATTATGCGCATTGACCATCGGGAACAAAAGTCCTGAGGCGTGTGGTACGGATTGACAGATGATGAATCTAACGTTTGGTACCATTGTCGGTATTTTACCCCCACGGTCGTTCGAGCATTCCTGGGCGAATATTCGGCAAATGCCGACGCGCCGGTCAGCTGAGCGGGGAGTTGCCTATCAACAACCAAAAAAGAGCCATTTCAAACCAACGGTTAAACACACACAATGTGCCAAATTCTCCCAAGAGTTACGCTTATTTGGAGATCTTCTGATTCGTGCCCGCATTCCCTATCTTGGCCCACATATACATGTTGCCAATCGGGTACCTCAGCAAGGTGTAGTATCAGCGATATGAGGGGGAATTTGAGTACTGCGTTTTGAATTGGAGAACAGTGCACTTTAGAAGTCAAGCTTGAACAATAGGGAGCACGGGTTGACCTGATATGCGGCCCAATAAGGCTATAAAAGCCGCCCAAGATGTTTTGTCCGCTCTTTCGAATTCCTTATTTTATTTCTACAATTATCGTTATCACGCTCTTCCATCGCATTGAACATATACAGAGACTTTTATAATTGCATTGAATTACCGTGACAATGGCTACTGACCCTGATAGTGTGGGGGTTATGCAGACCGAGCAAAGGAACCAAGATGAGCCGACGAAAGACTCTGGCTCAATTGGGCCAGGGGATGTTATTTCACTTGACCAAGTAGATCTGGCCCTCGCTGCCAAAATGAATCTTGTCAATGACGTCCGTTTATTCCAAGAAGTGCAACCTCAACACCACTGACTATTGCAGACAATCGATCGAATCGGGTTCACGCGGTACCACGTAAAATTGTTTTTTCTCAATGGATTTGGGTTTGTAAAGCCACAGAGACAAGTCTTTTGATTGCTTAATACTGACGTTTTATGACCAGTTACGGAGTCGATTCCTTATTGTTGTTCCTAATGAGTATTTCGGCCGAACAAGTCGTCGCTCAATACCCTCCAAAATTTACAAGGGGTGCACAGCTCGGCTTCTACTTGGCCTTGTTGGTGGGGGCTCTATTCTGGGGTAGTACTGCAGATGTCATCGGGCGGAAATGGGCGTTCAACTTCTCCCTGCTGATCAGTGCAATCTTCGCGATAACTGCTGGGGCTGCCCCCAATTACACGGCATGGGCAGCTTTTGTTGCACTCTCAGCATTTGGATCCGGTGGAAACCTGGTCCTTGACACAACGGTTTTCGTGGAGTATCTACCTTCCAACAAGCAATGGCTTCTCACTCTCTTAGCTGGATGGTGGGGTGTAGGGCAAACGGTAGCTGGCCTTGTGGCATGGGGATTCATGGGTATATTGTCTCTTCTTACTCAGGGAACCAACTTGTGTTAACTCAGAGACAGCAAACTACAGTTGCCCTTCGGATGAATCTGTTCCTTGTACCAACTCAAATAACATGGGCTGGCGATATCTTTTCTATACCTGTGGAGCTCTTGTATTCATACTGAGCATTGCTCGTGTTCTGGTAATCAGATTCCACGAGACACCGAAGTTTCTTTTATGTCAAGGCCATGACGAGGCGGTTGTCAAAACCCTTCAAGTTCTTGCACAGAAACATAATCGAGTATGCAGTCTAACCCTTGACCAGCTGCAAAGCTGCGGTCAAATTAATACTGCTCATGCAAAGAGCAAAGCTTCATTCTCTGAGGTGGTACTCCATATTCGAGGGTTGTTTGTGACTCGGAAAATGGCGCTCTCTACGTCCTTAGTATGGATTTCCTGGGCTTTAATCGGACTCGGATATGCATTGTACTATGTTTACTTACCTGAGTACCTAGCATCTCGGGATGCATCCGCGGGCGAGTCATCTCAAAATGTGACCTGGAGGAATTATGCCATTACCAACTTGTGTGCAATTCCCGGCCCCATAATCGCAGCCGGGATGTGCGAAATGCCTATCTTTGGAAGGAAACGGACAATGGGATTTGGTGCCTTTGCTACAAGTAAGATAGGATATGCTTCAGATGCGTCAGATGGTCTAACTTCATATATAGTGGCCTTTTTCTTCGGTTACACATCTGTGCGCACAGGTGCAGAAAATCTAGGATTTTCATGTGCGATTTCAGTTACCATCAACATATACTATGCAACGTTGTACGCTTATACGGTCGAGATTCTACCCTCGGCCCATCGGGGAACTGGTAATGGTATAGCCGTTGCATTGAATCGACTGATGGGAATGGTATCAGCTCTGATCGGAGCTTTCACCTCGACCTCTAGTTCAATTCCTATTTATGTATGCGCTGCACTGCTGGGTTTGTGTGGTATACTTGCCATAATGTTTCCACTCGAATCACGCGGAAGAAGAAGCATCTAAAAAAACCCCATGCTCATCAACCAACCTTGAGGAAGCATACATACTTCAAATCAAAATTTCAGAAATACAAAGTTGAAATTGCCCACAAAGCAGTTTGACACAGCCAGAAACTCGACAAAATGAACTGGCGCGAGTATCCACAGGTCTCATTTCCGAGCGAGAATTGTACGTAAACCCGTTCTTATTCTTCCCTTAAAGTAGACTCAAATCTACTTGACCTCTTGTGTACAATCTATATTCGTTCGTTCTGATCTTGGAAGACCTTTGCAATGTTCCTGCTACTTTAAGTACCCAGAATGTACCCAAGGACGGAATATGCCCTTGCTTTTCTCTCACTTCGTATAATGCCGAGATCCTTCAAAGGAAACTACCAACGGAAGATTACTGGCTACTATGTCATCATTCTGACCGAAACACATCATTTTTTTAAGCATTAGGTATTCACTATCAAAGGTTTCCGATCTCCCATACACCAAGATAAGGACTTTGATGGTCCTGGAATTGGAAGAATGGATCATGAGTTATATCCATCAAAGAAACATCTCCACGAAAGCCAGGTCCCGGCCACATCATCGTCTCTGGCAACGATGGGACGTGGTACTCGTCACTTGTTATCATGGTGGAGGAGACTTGATCTCCTATTGGTCCAGCATCATTATTGAGGTCTTTTGAAGAAGGCCCAAATTGTGCCACACTCGAATACGGTGGTAAAGCTTGTCCCCCATCTGATGTGTCGACAGTCCTCGTAGAATGATGAAATATCTCTGTTTCGACGGTTTCTTTTTCGTTATTTGCCTCCTCGGCGTCCTGAAAAAAAGAAGCATCAAAAAGACCCGCGCCCGATGAATTCGAGGAAGATCTGGGAGAGGTTTGGAGAAGTATGTCCCACATAAGAGCAGTATTGATGGAAATGGTTCTTCGCGGTATATTCTGTAGGCTGGAACTTGGACTGGGGGCAAAGGCAGAGCGAAGGAGTCTTTCTAGCTTTTGGTGCTTGAATTTTGTCAGCAAATAGTCTCAATGAAGCTGAAATCGAACATACTATCACCTTGCAGCTTGGCCACCTATCTGCAAGTGCGCCTAGAAAGGTCATACAAGCATCCAGTTTACTCTGAGCAGACTCCCGGACCGATGGATCAGCTGCTCGACAATAATAAAGATGGATTGTTGCAGAAATTGCTACTAGGTGAGCGAGAAATGGATCGGAGACTTGATATTCTTTCTCAGATACCATATCAATGAGGCGAACTGTCCAAGTCGTATGAATGAGAGCGAGCTCAGATGAGGTTTTCCAAAATGTGTTTGGAATCGCAAGCTGCGCAGATTGCTGCGGTCTCCACGAATAAAGGAATGGATGATTCAGCACGCTGTGTATAGCATGATATGTAAATTGAAGATATACCCAGGGACTCCAGTAGCCGCGGTTCTGATGTATGGTCTCTTTGGAGTGATCCATGAATCTGACAGAGTCCCACCTGTGACGAGTGGGGAATCTTGTCTCAATATTCATGAGGTGCGCCCCAATGACAGAATACCCTGATTCTAATGACCAAGGAGGTGTTGGATCGCCACTAGCACAATGGGAAACATAATGTTGAACCTCGCTCCAAAGAGTTGATAGTTGCACCATATATATCCATATACCCTCAATGTGCGTTGAGCCTCCCGGTTCCTCAGGAACCTGAGGTGGAGAGACTCCCATTTCTCGCATAGAACAACGGTTGACGCCCATGTATCTGGGTCGCCCAATGTCGCGCAAAATATCCAATTGCATGTTTCGTGGGCCGTACTGTTGGTTTAGGAGATGAATGCTCCAATATAATTTTCGGTGTACCTCTGTCGTTATTGTGCGCGTGTCTTTGTGCAATTCAATATCGAGCCCTCCACATTTCAGGAGATTTGTTGCAAGCCCAATATGTAGCCAAGCCATACGCGCATCATCCCCTATTTGCATATTAGTTTCTTCTGCTGTGTAGATCTAAAGTGACATAATCCACTCACCAATGAAATTTGCCAGTGCGATTAGACAAAGACTTTGAATTGTGGAAAGCTGAACGCCCCCCCGCGCTATTTTAAGCATGATAATGCCACGAGCTGCCTCAGTGTATTGTTGACACAGTTCATCCACTCGCCCCTCTACAAACGGATTGTTGGAATAACGTAAAGCAAGCCCGAGTATCCCAAACATGATCTCCTGGGAGTATATCTCGGGAGCTAAGAGATCACTTTCGTCAAAAAGCCACAAAGGTTGTTTGTGGCAATACTGCCGATAAAGATCGAATGACTCGAAAATGACCTCAGTAGGGGGAATAATTTGTGCTGCAACATTTTCAAGGCGACTAGGGTTCTCCTGGCTAGTCGCAAGGCCTGATGGATGTACCTTCCTCGGCGGAGATTCTGACGCTGCTTGTGAATGTATATTCTCACATGAGAATGACTTCGGAGTACCAGTCTGGTTGCTATTTCTGATTTCGTTAGCCTTTCTTTAGGCCAAGAATAAAATGACTTACATTGATCTCTCCAGCATCAATTCTATTTTGTCCTCGATATGCTGTAATCGATCTTCCTGAATCCAGGATCAGTTCTGCATACCGCTGTATTATTGACAGGTGTGGAACCAACCAAGATTCGGTCTCCGCCGGGATGTCTTTCCACCGAGTCAACATTTCTACTATATTGACAGATCTGGTGAAGGCGAGTGCAAGTTGAACACGCCGGCCTTTCTCCCGGGCAACGTGTTTTCTTCCGTCTGTCCGCCCCCCATCAGACAAATATCCTTTCGGAGACCTTGGGCTTGCTAGACAGCCTCGGACTCACCGACAATTCTCACACGCTTGATGGGATCGCTTGCTCACACGACCATCTGTGAGAGACATATCCGAAAATTGGGAAATGCAGAAAGGACCAATGTTTCTCGAGGCCTATAGATCGATTTAAATAGGCCAGGTGCGGGGTCACCGGAAGGTTCCACACACACGTAGCCATACGGAGTTGATCCCACCTTATCTCCAAACCTCTGTGGCTCGGTCGGCCTACTTTTGTTGCATTGAAACTCCCGGTCTCACTCTGTTAAAGACTTGGTTTATTCTCTACTACCACTCTAAATTACTAGATCCCTCACTGCATGCTAGTCCAGAGCAAAATTCGATATCTTCCGCGGTAGCCGAGCCTGCTGAATGCTGTCGAGCTGGCCATATTTCCCTTTTATGGCGTTTTTCCTCCTCACGATGAGTCCCCAGGACGCGTCTGACAGTGTTTTGAAAGAAGAGCGGCGCACTCTCAAGCTCGGGATGAAGCTGTCCATTCACAAACACGCCGGCATTCAAATTCTTCTGAGCCGCATTGCAAAGATGCTTGTCCTCGTCTAATACTCGCTTGAAGAAACCATCAATATACTCGAAATCTTTGTCAGAGGCATCCTTGTGACGGTAGACTTCGTATTCCATGGAACAGGTGCCTGCAGAAGTTGGTACACATCGCATCAAATAAAAGAAATGAGGTCTGTGTGGATGATCAGTTTCTTCTGTAGTGCTCCGTCACGGAACCAAAAGTTTACTCACGAAACCGTCATGCAAGCATTGGGGAAATAATAAGTACTTGCGTTTTGAATATCGTCCTCGACCTTGTCTTCTTTCGGGCGAGAGAAGTGTTGAATGTGTCCAGGAGTCGAAACTGTGTAATAATAGGAAAGATCTGCAAGGTTCGCCACATCTGGGTGCGCAACCGTACAATGATAGCATTCGTTGTAATTGTCGGCAAGTGTTTTCCAGTTATAGTTGCCATCCATATGCCATGTATGGTTGAACTTGTATTGGCTGAAGTCAAAATTCAGGAACCTTTCTTGTGTATCAACTCCTTTGAACTCCTCGTGCCAAGTAATAGGATTCTTCGATGAGTCAAGATTCACCCAGATGAACCCTAGATTGTCAACATGGACATGTACTGGAAAGAGGCCTTGCTCCTCCTTCTTGAAGCCTGGTACGTCGTCGAACCGGGGGGCCTTTGCCAATTTTCCGTTCAAGCCATATGACCACCCGTGATATTTGCAAGAAAGTATTTTAGCGTTACCTTCATCTTGTGATATCAGAGGATACGCGCGGTGTCGGCAAATATTATGAAAGCCATTGAGGTTGCCTTCCCTATCAAGGCAGAGCACAAAAGAGAAGCCAGCCTCCTCAAATCGATAAAAGTCTCCCGGCTCTTCAAAACGTAGTGTGTGGGTAATTAGAATCCACTTTTTGGAAAAGATCGCTCGTCGCTCTAATTCGTACATTTCAGGCGAGGAATACCAAGAAGCTGGAAGAGCCTTTGGTGGTACCGGGGGAGGCTTTGGTATCCCTAGTATGTTGGGGGCATAACCAAACAGAGATGAAATTGTTGATGCCATGATAGACAATTTGGATAAATAACCAGAGCAAAGATAGCCAGAATGTGGCCTGTGTTTTGCAAGCATCAGAGTTCTTCCGGATTCTTATACGTGACCTTGATTGATGCTTTATTGTCCGGTCACGCGATCTCTTCTTGGAGGGTCACTCCAAAATTCCAATATACAGCTCAGGCGGATGGACCCGCCGGGAAAAACACCGGTCTTTCCGCTCCACCGCAAGTTCCTGACGATCCAGCATCATAAAATGACTTAGCGCAGATTATTTACTGGCATCGTCACCTATAGAGTTTATAGCGGAGTTTACCCCGATCATGTGAGCGGGGAGCTCCGTCGCTGTATTGTAGAGGATCCCTTGCACCATTTGCCGTGTCATGGGGGTTTCAAATATGGCAAGATCAATTGATAGTGACATGAGACAAATAAATCAAAATTTGTCGTTCAGTGTGACTGAAATGGTACATAACTCACCAAAATCGAAAGGACCTATCGGAATTTACTTCCAACTTCCGGTTCTTCCTAACATTGCGCGAGTATTATACCGACACCGAGCGCTAGCGCTAAAAGCTAAGACAATATATGAGAATATATGGTTGACTGCGTTTTCATTACAGGCAGTAAAATCTTACTTAATGCAGAACTGGATTTAGACCCGACTTATCCCCTGACCTCGACAGTATATCCGCTGTAAATAACGACCCCTAATGCACAGCATCCGAAACTTTCAGCATAGCTGTTCAGTTCCTCAAGCGACGGGGCCACCATCTTCCAGTCATGGTTATCATATGCTGGAACAATTGCTAAATATTGGAATATGTGGTATGACATCGGGCGATATGGGAATGTATGCCCAGTGTGAAATTTGTAACAGCAAAATGCCGGTCGGAATAGATCTTTGGCCCAGTCGCCGGAGGATTCAAGAATGAATAGCTAAACCTTCCGCGTTGTTATCGTATTCTCGGTAGTTGTCAGGTCGGAACTCATCCTCAAAGGAAACGGACCTGGCACGCCCCCTTCAACGTCAAATCCACCAGTATCTGCGAGCTGCTCTTTGGGCCGACTGGCAACCGTAATTTGGTTTCCCTCGCCTCGCCGATGATACGGGATGAAAACATTGTAATATCGCGGCAATACCACACCAAGCAAGATCAAAAGCAGGCAAAGATGTGCTAGAATGAATCCCGCAATCATCAGTGGATCATATCGCAGGGAATAGAATTCGGGATATGCAAAGCTGAAAACTATGGCTAGAATAGGTGCGCTGATGTACCGGAGGAGAACAGGCCAGAAACGAGGGATATTCCAGTTTCCGTTGCCACCAACAACATCGTTCAAGTCGCGTCTCAACTGATTACCCTGGAATTGTTAATGTCTAATATAACGGTGGGAAAGGGAAGCATGACGCACAGAGTAGAAAGCTAGATACCAAAACCGACTGAGCAGTGGCCTTCGTCCCCAGAAACTGGCACCTTTGATACTTGGAGTTGTGGCCACCAAAGTTGAACCTACTGAGCAGCAAATATATAGTCCAAAACCTGCACCAGCACCAGCTGCTGGACTGGAGACTCCGTGTGCAACTGCAACTCCGAGGATTTGGGCACCGAAATATCCAAAGTTGTAGAGAACAAAAGCAGGAAATCCAGTCTGGCTTACCACATCGTGCCACCGGTATACCGTTGTAGCTCCGACCAGTTCTGACCACACAACGAATATCAGGGCCACGTTGTTTATCCATCGGTCGATTCCGTCTAATAGATAGAATCCAAATTTGGTACAGTATGGTAGGCACATGAGGAATGAGAGTATTGTGAGACCAGTCACAATCACCGGCCGTGAAAGTTTAACGCCGGCATCCACAGCCAAGGTAGCCACCACGTCAAGCATCACAAAGGCAGAGCTGAACCCAAGAACCACTAGTGTGAAGAAGAGAAGAATAGCCCACCAATTCGCACCGGGCATGTGAAGCACCGCCTCGGGAAGTGTTAGAAAACCAACCACAAATGCGCCTAATCTCTCGTCATCTTGTGGCCAACGTCGAAGGTAGCCTATGATACCAAAGACGGCAAAGGCGGCAAAATTTTCAAACAAAACATTACTCCCACATATGAGAAATGCGTCCATGACAGCATTGGAGTGCTTGGAATTGTATGAAGCATACGAGGTAAAATAACCAAAGCCGATTCCTGTGGAAAAGAAGACTTGTCCAACTGCAGTTTGCCAGACAGTCCCAGAGGCTAATTGGTCGTCCCTCCAGGTTGCCCATAGAAGCCGGATACCTTCGCGCGCATTTTCAAGGGAACAAGCACGACCAACGATGATAATGGTTGTGACAATCGGCAGACCCATTGTCCAGTACACAACACGGCCGGTCAGGCCCACTCCACGAAAAATGGATATCCAGATGAGAAACCAAATAAAGGCGCTCCAGCCGACCGTCTCGCCGATCAAGGCCACGCCGGGGTAAGTAGTGTAATTTTCGACAACACCATTTCCTGCAGTGAGATTTCCCACTACTGGGTCGGTATTTGCGACAACGTCGCCCATGTAGAAACCCTCAATTCTGCCTTCCCATGGCAGGGGACTGCGGAAGGAGTTGCGAAAATATTTCATAATCCACGCTAGATTCACTGTAAAATATTGCACAACGACGAAGCTGACCAATGCTGGACCAAGGCCAACGCCCTTCAACCGATTATTGATATTGTTGAAGGCGATCACCGCTCCACCACGATAGGCTTGTCCGATGGCGATTTCCAGAATCAAGGCAGGAATGGCAACCGCAAAGATGGCTAGTAAATATGGGATAAACCATTGTAGTCCATAGTTATTGTATACTACCGACGGATATCGCAGCAAGTTTCCTTGGCCAGCGCAACCTCCCATGGCAGCCAGCAGGAACGCTGCCCTAGAGGGCCACTGATCGCGACCATCCTCTGATTTCTGAGGAGGAGGTGCAATCCATCGTGCAACCTTCTTGGGGTAATACGTGAGATATTGGTGTATCATGATTTCCCTTGTTGTATGGAAGTTGCAATCGACTTGTGAACCTTGAAATTCTGGCGAGGCTCATACAGCTCTGAAAGCCACAAGCGATGAGTAGGATGGAAAAAATTACGGAGTCAGCTCACCAGACTTGGTAGTGGACGAGAGACAAGTTTTCATGACTGCTAGTCTATGCCAAGGAGCTTGCCAACTATCGAAATTGGTTTCTTCGTCATTTTGTTTGAATGCCAAGGGATCCAGTGCGATATCCCAATCTTGGAGGCTTGGAATTAAGGCCTGGGTGATGGCAGAACCACAGCCAAGAGGCTTGGAATGGGATCCTGCTGTTATAGGGGTACTGGCTGATATTGCGACTTGTTGTTGGATGGCGACAATTATTTTATTGGTAGCATTGGCCGTCTTGGCATGTTCAGGTGTCGACCAAATAAGACCATTTCCGTCTTCATGGTGTCGGAAGAGGTCCGTTCTTACTTGGGTGCACTGGTGATCCCCGTACGTGCCAAGAGCGCTGACCTTGGCAGCAAGTCCCGTCCGATTGCACTCTCACGCTTGCTAGTGCTGTCCGCTAAAGACCTCATTTAAAAACCAAATTAGCTGGTGCATTCAGTGCTCTAAAACCTACTTCGAGTCATACCTTTATTTAGTCACTTCCATCACTCGAGTTACGATTATACCTGGTTCCTTCAAATTAAGGAGACCAAGGGATTTTCGTAGACTTGAGCACATCTGGAAATATAGGTGCTCACTCATATAGTCTTGAGCTGGGAATGATAGTCCGGTAGCTCCACGACGGAAGAGACATTACTTCTACAAGAAATTTCGCTCTACAGGTGTTTAATGAAGGTTTCATTTTCTCGTTCTTTGATACATCCGTCAGGCTAGTTGCAAAATAAATAATGCGTACATTAGCACGGAACACACGGAAAGTTAAGATTCTGTGATGATCAGGGAAGACACAGAAACATATTACTACACTGTGTTTCCAGATCCCGGAACATAGCTTTCACGCATTGGAACGTTGACCCGCTGTTAAGTCAGTAAGGCTAAATAATTTTTTTTGTTGGATCTAAAAAAAACCGTCAACTTAGTTTTTTAATGAGATGATGGATACTCCATAATTTTTCTTTGTCAAGTTCTCACGCAGTAGTGGAACGCTGTCGCGAGTATTTGAACTTGCCAGGGACAATTTGAAGCAAACCGGAGTACAGCACTCACTATCCTTGTAGGGCCCATGTCTAGCCTTTTGACGAGCTTAGGATCTCAGTCTAATTTCGGGCCTCTTCGAAATAAGCTGAAATCCCCCATGTTGAAACTCTCTGATGTAAATTGACCAAATACCTCTACATGACTGTACCAAAGAATCCAATTTCTCGTCGTGGTTGCTGACCCCAGCCCGAAAATGATTCAAAGTTTCATTTGGTAACCCAAAGACAGCTATAATTAGCTTTATTCTGGTCGCCTCCTGCCCCGTTGACCCCAACCTTACGTTACTGTGGCCAATCTGTTATCCGAGAAATTGACCAGCACGGAGAATGCCTTGTGTCTGGACTTTTGTTGAAACTTCCACTGGAACATATTTTCTCTCCAAGTGAAATCAGAGAAACGCAGCATATTTCCTGTGAGGCTGGAAATAGCGGCACATTCGCAAGTTTTCCCTGTCCAAATGGGGGGTGGTGGAGAGGCTGGTAGCCATTTCACGAACAGCCTCCATGAGCAGAGCCTAAATATCGACCTCTTTCTGTCCAACCTGCACGTCAAAATCAAACTCACAGATATGACGTGCTTAATTTCGCACCTTTTCGGCTCGGGCAAAGGGCGGCCGCCTTAGTTTCGGTGGCCTCAGTAATCTTCCTCCAAGAAAAAACGAAGTGAAAGCGCAGCTGATGGTCATTCTGAGCTAGGCGGATGGGGAGAGGAGAGAGAGTGGAGAGAGAAATAAAGAGGAAGACAATACCGTCAAAGGGCATCTATCGTATCAGTCCTAGCAAGAAGATAGTGAGTGAATAATTGCTGGCTGAGCCGAAACCAGCACTTCCTAGGATCCTGGGTTAAGCTGAGGTGCATCCCCGCCATCCTTCCTGTAGGGTGTGTTTAGAGCATTTGCGGCTATGTGTTCATAGACCGCAAAGTGCGAAGGGAATTCTGCTCTTTATGTCCATTGCCTTGGGTGATACATTCAAGCGATTTAGCTGGAGTACCGTATGACCCACCTATCATCTCTGTTTGTGTGGGATGGACCTGGGGAGGCTTGCTGATGAGCAAGCCCGTGCAAATTCAGTTGCATTTCTGAAAAGCTTAAATAGTTTCTTGCAGATTATAGGAAGTATAGCAGTCGATTTGCTCTTGATGAAACCGAAGATAGCGATCATGAGCTCCTATGCTGCAGCCTTGCCGCTCGGTCTACTATAGAGACCGCAAGTGTTTTCACGGCACATTAGTATACAGCTGACCACGAGCTAGGCAGAAGGTGGGGACAAAAGAGGCCAGAGAAGGCTGCAGTAGAGAGGAAATAATGCACGACTGAGGATGCACTCGCCTCAAGGTATTAGTCAGCGATCCCGCTCGTCTTCACCGCCTGCCTTTTAGGCCTTCGTAGGTAGCTGAGCTCAGTTGGATTGCTCTTCTCTTCCTGTCCTCTGTATTGATATTGAATATGAAATTGCTGCTTCAGTCCTCTCCTCTTTCTCTTTCAGGCAGCTATTACCTATCGACCCTAGAATATTTCATCCTTGGCACTCCGTGTACACTCACGCCAGTTCTATGATTGAGGATGGTCCGCTGGCCGAATCTGCTCCAGTATTGAAAGCCAGTTTAAGGTTCGAATTGTGCCTCCGATATTGATGAATATTTCGACCCAATATACAGTGAATTTTCAATGCCATAGGCCAAGATCCCCGTGGTATGAGTTACACCGATCGGCCACACCACCTGTCCCGCAATATATATTTCAATCACTGTAAGCAAGGAAGGGGAAGAGCAAGATGCTTCTATTCCTAACGAGGACTTGTAATTAACTAGCTCGGGTTCTACCCGGTCCGACCGGTTACAATGACGCTCTCATTTGTCCTCCAGTAGGATAGATCCAGGGATAGCTTGGGTAAACGACGTTGCTCACTGCGTAAAAAACATCATATGTGAAAGATGGCAAAATATATAAACGTCAGATTCCTTGCTGGGACTGGCTATCTTGCCCCTAAATATGATTACATCCTGACACAAGCGTACGCGTACCGACGTTTCAGCCTACAGCAATACTTGTTAATTCCAGCCTCTATCACTTGGTCACGATCGCGTAGCGAGCACCTCCTACCCCATTTCCAACCGCTCCTATCCATGAT
The DNA here is from genome assembly GCF_028974205.1 of Penicillium antarcticum. Taxonomy (NCBI): domain Eukaryota; kingdom Fungi; phylum Ascomycota; class Eurotiomycetes; order Eurotiales; family Aspergillaceae; genus Penicillium; species Penicillium antarcticum. The sequence continues at coordinate 2,141,093 of NW_026695306.1, read as the reverse complement.
CTTGACCGGCTGAGGTAGCATTTGGCTGTGGCTTGGCAAAGTCTGGGGCTGTAGTTTCAGCGTGAAATCCAATCAACAGCCTTTCATTAATCCGATGGCCTGCTCTAACGGGGCGTGAATACGTCTCCATAGGAACTGTCTGGGCGCGATAACAAGCTCAAATCCGAAGGTTGGCCACCTTGGCGATTACGGTTATCTCGTTTAGTATCCAATGGCGAGAGATAACATAAGGCGTTGCTTCCTAATCGGGCAGCCCCGTGATACAGATAACAAAGATAAGCAAGCCAATTGGGTTCAATGATCAACTATTGCCCGACTTTGCCCATCCAGGTCACCACATGAACGCCTCAAAATCCATCTGGCAGGATATGTCAGGTTTTTCTGTTGATAAGACAGCATATACCCTTCCTGTGACCAATCACCAAACCAACACCCACAGCGGGTAGATTTCTTCTTGGCGCTCTATGGTCCGTCACTGATCTCCTTTAACTTGATTGAGCGCTGAGAGTGTAGTATATAGATTGGAATTCCCCCAATCCTTCTCTTGCAGCAATCGCGGAGAGAATTGTCTGATATCGCTTTCTCCCCCTTTATCCCTCATCTCGGTTCCCGAACTCAGCGGCATGATGTCGGACCCATCACTTCAAAAGCCTGGTTCCGAAACCAAAGGCCTTCCAAGCAAAAGCCCCGAGGATACAATCATAGGAGAGGTCTATGAGGTGGTTGACCATGGCGCGGATTCTGGGCTCAAACGCCAGCTGGGATCCCGACACATCAGTATGATCGGGCTCGCCTCATCCATTGGCATGGGTCTTTGGCTGGGATCGGGAACCTCGTTGAAGAATGCTGGCCCAGCTGGTATCTTCCTGGGCTACCTCCTGTCGGGAACCATTATTTGGAGTGTCAGTCATAGTATTGGAGAAATGGCGATTATGTATCCTCTTCCTAGTGCCGTGAGTTTGATAGCTTCTGTAGCATTAAGTGATAAGTACTGACGCCTCCACTAGTTTGTGCAATGGACTAATACTTTTGTCGACGAATCCGCCGGCTTTGCACTGGGATGGGCATACTGGTTTTCTTATTGGATCACCATCGCAAACGAGGTACAAGGAGCAATCACTGTTCTCGGTTTTTGGACGAGCGCTGTCCCCACTGCCGCATTAATCACTATTTTCTGGCTCGTTATCGTCCTGATGAATGTTGGAGCAGTCAAATGGTTTGCAGAGATCGAAGTCGTGGCTGCCGCAATCAAGTTTGGATTCATCTTTGTTGTGATCATCTCCGGAATTGTTCTTTCCGCAGGTGGAGGGCCTTTGGGAGGCTATCCAGCAAGACCGCACGGTACAGTTGGCTTCCAGTTTTGGAACGAGATGGCTTTCATAAACGGCTTCAAGGGATTCATCTCAGTCATGCCGACTTGTATCTTCGCCCTATCTGGATCCGAGAATGCCGGACTTGTTGCAGCAGAGACTAGCAATCCTCGCCGATCCGTTCCAAAAGCTGTCAAGTCTATGTGGGTGCGGTTAAGTTTGTTCTACATTCTAGGAAGCTTGATCGTCACTATAAACGTTAGCCCGAAGGACGAAAATCTCTTTGGTGGCTCTGGTACCAATGCCAGTCCCTTTGTTATCATGTACAGGAACGCTGGCGTGACTCCACTGGCTCACATCATGAACGCTGTCATTCTGGTGTCAGTTCTGTCGACCGGTGGGATCTCTGGATATGCGGGGTCCAGAGTGCTGGTTGGTCTCTCACAGCTCAGAATGGGCCCAGAGGTTAGTCTGATTGTTTCACCCGTCCGAGCACTACTAACAGGATGCAATCCCTACCTGTAGGTCTTACAGAGGACCGATAGTTGGGGTCGTCCCTGGTGGGGCCTTGCACCTACCCTCATTATCGGAGGAGGTCTGGCCTACTTGAACGTCAGCAATAGCGGTGCTACCGTATTTGGTTGGTTCTCCAACCTGACCTCTCTCTTTACCCTCTTCGGATGGGGCATGATCTGCCTGTCTCATATTCGTATGCGGGCTGCGTGGAAGGCCCAAGGGCGCACCGTCGAAGAACTTCCATGGAAGTCATGGGCCTTCCCCTGGGCTGCATATTGGGGGCTTTTCTGGTGCGTAGCTCTGATCATCATTGAGTTCTACCTGGCTGTGTCTCCGTTAGGAGATTCACCCAGTGCCAAGAACTTCTTCGCCAACTACCTCTCTGTGGTAGCTATTGTCGTTCTCTATATTGGTGCAAAGATTTACTACCGCGGCAGAAGATGGAAGGCCCTTGAAGATATCAATCTTGATTCTTCAAGAAGATTCTATGCCCCACGAGACGAGGAGGGGTCTGCTAAGAAGAGCTTTGCCAGGAAGTGGTTCAAACTTCCAACTAAGAATTAGCCAGAGATTCGATACTTGTATGATTTTTAGGCAAGATATGGAAGACAATTTTATATTAGTGAAGCCACCTTGAAATATAGTACCCGCTTGCCATGTAACAAAAGAGAGATATCTAACAATCCAATAATAGGAAAAGCTTTGCGTTGAGAGGAAGCTTCTAAAGCATCGATTATTACGATTCTCAATAGTATCCCTATGACTGAGACAATATTATAGTTACTACGGAATATAATTTTATATAGGGGTAAGTCGGGCAAAGTTAATGATACCATGGAACTTTAGACATTTGATAAATTAAAACAGAAGACATAATGAGGTAACTAATAGTAGAAGTAACTACTGCGATAAACGGACCGCTATTCTGCAAAGGTCTAGCCGGTTCAGCAGAAGCAGGTCGAAACCGTTAACTATTGCTCAGTCCCGGTCAATTCATTTGCGACTAAATTCAATGGCTGGGAAGTCGTAACCGAGGTCTACGCTCAAGGCTTGGGAGGCTTAGGTGCCTGTTTCTTAGAAGCTGGAGCTGCGAATCTACTTTTACGTGATTAGTAAGTAGAACGCGTGTCCACAGAGTATTGGCGGGAAAGATGATCCTATCATCGACAAGAGGCGGAAGCGGAGTGGCACATATAGATAATCGGCAGAGGATTACGGAAAGCTCAGAGTTCATTGATAGTAGTTGAATCTGAGTGTTTATTATTGTCATTGATACCGCCATCAATTTCTTAGAAGTTCTGAAAATGCCGTCGCTTTTACTAAAGGCGGGGATGTACCATTTGTGCATGGAAAAGCATGCGTGTTACCGCGAGATGGTAACTAGTTCACGAATAGTATTTTCTGAGCCGCGTCTGATCGGTATGTCCCTCTGAAGTAAAAGAATGCGAGTTGGGAAACGGCATCACCTAGCACGTTGCAATGAATCGGCGTTGGAGATTTTCCCACCAGGCCTTCTGTTGGCGACCTCTAAATATATAATCAGCTCGTTGTATGGCAGCGGTGACAATAGAATCTACAATAATATTGATTCGATTTGGTTTTATAACATATCATGTAGCGTCTCAAGTTATGAAGACAAACCGATGTTCCTCGTGAAACCTTCCGGTCTTCCACATTTAGCCGAGAAGCCGAAGATGATATTTACTTCGGTGGGGATTTCTACATTGGGCCTAGCGCGTATCGGACATGCGGCATATGCTGAGACCTATTCACATCGTTGGGTCATACCACAGCCACTGACATTGAATTAACACATTGAATAAGCAAGTTTCTGCAGCATTGCCACACGACACATGTGCGGCGCTACCCACAGGGTCGAGGCGTTGGACCCCTCCTACCAAGCCCGACTCTTGGACAGAGACACTAAATGCAACCAATTTCGGCCCCCAGTGTGCTCAGCCATACTCTGACGCCGGTATCTTCTCTTCTGGAAAAAACTCAACTAGTGAGGACTGTTTGACCTTGAATGTCTGGACCCCGACCTACGACACCACCAATGCCACTGAGATCAAGAACAAAAATCTTCCAGTCTATGTTTGGATCTTCAGCGGCCGTTTTGAAGGTGGCTCCGGAGATGTCATCACCTATGATGGAACTGGTCTTGCTTCCAAGGATATCATCGTTGTTACGATTAACTATCGTCTCGGTGCCTTTGGTTTTCTTGCTCACCCAGACCTATCCGCTGAGTCTGGACACAACAGCTCTGGAAACTACGGTATTTTGGATCAGCAGTTTGCTCTTCGCTGGGTTCAGAACAACATTGCTCAGTTCGGTGGAAATTCTAGCCAGGTTACTGATGGTGGTCAGTCTGCCGGATGTGCCAGCGCATTGGACATGATGTGGAGTCCTCTCAGTAGTGGTTTGATTCACGGCGTTATTGCTGAGAGCGGTGCCCGTGGCCCCCATGATACTGCTACAGGTAGTGTGGCTACTAGCTACAACACGAAGAGCGTCGCTGAGGACTTTGGTGTCACATTCCTGAAAACTATGAACGTCTCATCGATTGCCGAGCTTCGCAAGCATCCTATGGCGGACCTTATCGGAGATGTTCAACTAATGGAAGATAAATACTTTGATGGCACTGCCTTCTCTGATCTCTGATCTGGACCTCCCCGCTGGCGTCCCGTAATTGACGGCTATGTGTTTCGTCATGGATACGGTGAATCCCTTGAGCTGGGTGCCAATGCCGATGTGCCCATCATGACCGGCAACAACAAGAACGAGAATGACGGCGGCGCTTCAACCGTGTCCGACTACAAGACCCTGTGGATAAAAGTTTTTGGTAACTAGTCTTCCGGATTCTTTTCTCTCTACCCGGCGAAGACCGACACCCAGGCCAGTGACAACAGCGATGCTGTGCTCCTTGATATAGCACGTGTTGGAACCTGGGATTGGGCCTCTGAGTGGGCTGCCAGTGGCGCGAAGAGCGATGTCTTTGTGTACTATTTCACCAAGGCTCCTGCCGAAAATGAGGAAGGTGGTGCTTATCATGGTGCTGAGATCTGGTATGCCTCTCAACAGCATTCCCTACTCGGACTACTCCAACGTCACCTGGAATGACACCGATTACAAGATTGAATCTGTTATCTCTGCGTACTGGGCCAACTTCATTCGCACTGGTAACCCCAATGGTGACGGCTTGATTCAATTCCCCCCGTCATCTAGCATATACTCTGCCATGCACCTCGGTGAATCTTTCGGCGCGGTACCAATCGCTGCGTCCAAAAAACGCATTAGCTTTCTCCGTCGCTGGATGTCTACTTTGCACCAGTACTAGGCTTGCTAGGTCTGTACTTGGTGATTTTTCCAGCTATGGTATGAGAGCCATTTCGTTATATAGTTAGTTCTCTTATAGCTATTACACTAGAACATATACTATGCGCTTTTTCATGTCAGAGTTGCTATCGATACAATTTTAGTATCGTTCTCCTATCCGCAGAACTAATCATTTGGAGACCCTCTCTCCGACTACATTGCGGCTGATACTACATGAGATGGAAGAGAGGTCGCATCAAGCTCGGGTATAAGCATGGAGGTATCTACAGAGCTGTTCACTCATTAGAATCAGCACATAATAAAAATCATTACCGGATTTACAGACATTGTCGTTCAAGTGCTTTCGACATAATTCTTCGTTCGATCCCAACTTACGCGACCACCCCGAGCCAAAATGTCTTTCCGGTCACATCTCGTCCGACATGCAAAAGGCATTGACAACCCAGGCCACGATACAACCAGATTCTATTCACAGTTGACAACTAGGGGCATCAAACAGTTTCAGGATCTATGCCGAGACTTCCCATACAAAGACGCCGTTGGCTTGGTGTTGACATCTGCACTTCGACGCACTCTTCAAATAGCCCGTTTAGGGTTTTAGCAACCCTGGATAAAAGTACTACGCCTAAGACTCCGGCGCCGGGGTTTCAAAACGGCGCCAAAATTGTATTAGAGCCTGATGTTTAGGCACACTCTGCTCGACCTTGTGACACCGGCTCTGGTATATTTCTTTTGCGAATGGAGTTCTATAATCACTCCTGGGAATTCTAGACTTAGTTTTCAGATTTCCAAAGAAATAATATCCCTATGCGGATGACCCTGAGAATTGAAATTTGCGAGGTGCGCGACTTCAGCGTCAATTGTAGGAGAAATTCAAAGAATTGATGGGCAGTAGTTGACCTGAAATAGTCGTTGTTAGACATGGCGCATTTTTGGCATTGGTTATAAGTACTGCCATAATAGATGCTGGTCAGTCGAAGTGGTAGACCTTCATTGTCATATTCGACAAGAATTTTGCAATTGTTGTGCAATCATCTAAATAATGGTTGAGTCGCTGGTGTTGGATATGAACTAAATGCGGGAGACCGAAGCGTTATGATAGACCTTTTGATTTTATTCTCCCAACGACTCTGTTGGTCTCTTTCGTCATCCTTTATCAAGCAACATATTTCGAGAAGCGATCTGAGAATTGAGGGGCTTACGTTACTGACCTCCGCGCGCAGACGAATCCCCGAAAGATCTGCGGCTCCACATTTATATCCGAAGGCTCGCTCCTAATTTTAAATCTCAAAATCAAACAGACCGTGAAGATATGGGTGGAACCCAGACTGTGATCATCACCTCTTGTCTCTGATGAGGAAAATATACGGTAGATCGTTGCTTGGAGGTTGCGTACCATCCCTTGGGAGAATCTGCATGTTTCTATATAATAGCAACATGGCCAATCTGTCGAGCTCTCGTTCTCATTTAAAACCATTCTCCATTCGTTTCCAAATCTCATATACCCTTTCAAAGCTGCCATGAGGCCGTTTTTCACCCTCGTCGGTGCGGCAGCCTGCGGCTCGTCCCTTGCCTCTGCGCTCAGTCCCCCTGTTATCGACACCCACTACGACTTAATCTACGGTGGTGTTTCGCCTTTCCGTGGAGGTGATAAAGCCTTTGTCTATAAGGGAATCCCCTATGCAGAGCCTCCCACAGGCGTAAACCGCTGGACGCAGGTCTCTGGTCCATCGAAATGGTGCAAGTTGAACGCCACCGAATTTGGCCCCACAATGTGCCCAAGCAATTAGCGATGCTGGTATATTCTCCAGTGGAAAGGCCGTAGCCAGCGAGGACTGTCTGTACCTCAACGTCTGGACCCTTGCTTACAAGAACCAAACCTCCATGTCCACGAAGAAGCTGCCTGTGCTTTTTTGGAGTTATGGTGGACGATTCACCGGTGGATGTAGTGATTTCAAGACATACGACGGTACCGGTCTGGCACAATATTATCGTTGAGACTATCAACTACCGGTTGGGGCCTTTTGGACATCTTGCTCATCCCGAATTATCCGCCGAATCGGGACGGAACAGCTCTGGAAACTACGGCATTCTGGATCAACAGGCCGCTCTGCACTGGGTCAATAATAATATTCAGCTCTTTGGTTATGATCCTGATCGAATTACTGTCGGTGGGCAGTCTGCTGGCTCGGCTAGTGCCCTTGATGTTATGTGGAGCCCGCTAGCCAAGGGTCTCGCCGCACGCATTATCTCTGAGAGTGGTGCGCGGGGCACACACGATACTATGACTCGGACTGATGCCACAAGCTGTCGCGCTAAGGCTGCTGCCGAAAAGCAGGGAGTCGAATTTCTCAAGGAAATGAATGTGGCATCTCTTGCCCAGTTGCGCAATGTGTCCACGGAAGCTCTCCTTGAGTATGACTCGCTCTCCGACACTATCTGGGAATGAACCCCATTGGCCAACCTCTCCGTTAAATTAATGGAACCCCCCATGTGGCGCCCCAATATCGACGGCTATGTCATCCCTGACAACTACTCGGAGGCTTTGCGCAACAACTCTCATGTCGATATCTCCATTCTTACTGGAAACAACAAGGACGAGCCTAGTGCTAGCCCGGACCTCTCATACACTGCATCTGACTACCACGATCTGTATAGCAACCTCTTTGGCGACCTCTCGGATCAGTTCTTCACCCTATAACCCGGCGCAAACAGCACTCAGGCCTCGGAAAGTGCCAAGGAATTCTATCGCGACCTCAGCCACGTCGGTACCTAGCGTTGGGCTGTGGACTGGGCTGCCGGTGGTGCCAAGAGCAACGTGTACACTTACTACTTCAACCACACACCTGACGAGAACCGTGATGAAGGTGCATACCACGGTTCCGAGCTCTGGTACACTTTCAACAACATTGCTTACGCTTTGTACTCCAATGTTGCCTGGAACAGCGAGAACTATGCTGTCGAGAACAAGTTAGCCAATTACAGGGCAAACTTTATTCGTACTGGAAACCTCAACGGAAATGTGCTTCCGCAGTTCAAACCTACTACCCGCAACTCCCAAAATACAATGTGGCTGGGCGATTCATGGGGGATGGGCCCGCTGACCATGGAAGGCAAGCGCATCCAATTACTGCACAAGTGGACCGCTCGCCTGCCAAGTTGGTAATTGTGGTTTGAAGGATTGTGGATTTTTCAATCATCCAATTCCGAGTCGTCTTTGGCTCCATGGTTACATTCGTGCTGTTTGAAATGTATTATAGAGTCAAGATCCATGATAGACCTATGTAAAGAAGTGTATTTGCATGCTTTTATTGCTTGCTTCCATCATTTCACAACCCATGTCTATCGTATAAAATTTTTCTATGGAACAATGGCCGAACTATTCATCTATACCATCGAGTGCTTCTTTCGTAGCGAAAGGGCCGACCTAGTCTGCCAACACATATTGACACCGACGGGTAATATTTTTCGTAGCTCAGCCGAGTAACTAATAATGAGAAGGTGGCAAGATTTGAATCGCAATGATACTTGGTAATGATGCATAAAAAGATCATATCCGAAATTCTTCCAATTTACCCGACTAAATCAAGTGTTTTTCATTAGTAAATTTGATATTGCTTCGCATGGCTCGGAACAGATTTGCAAAACATTTTAGCCAAAAAATTTCAAAATATCAATCAAAGAAATGGTATCTTGGTCCGATTTAAACTTCCGCAAAACTCAATTCAGGTCGAAGGTCTCGACCCGGAATCCAACCAAGCCTAGGTCCGGGCCGAACTTCTCTAACCCGGACCTAATCTGGACCTAATCCTAAGGCCCTAGTAAACCCCAACTTGGACCCAAGTCAACCCAATTTTGGCGTAACTTTAATCATTGAACTGCTCCGTCATCTGTAGACTTCCGCATGACCATATTCTCAAATACCCAAATATAGAGCCAAAAACTGCACAAGTTATGTGGTCACGGGCTTAGCATAATTGCATTATTTATAACCAAAGTTAGGGTAGGCCTTGACATTTCCCAAGGGACTAAACTTGGTCCTATGGGAGTGGATCCACGGAATAGACCTCGGTAGGAATGCCCATGGGACTAGATTTTAGCTAGCCTCATAGGAAATGTCAAGGTCTATTTCGGGGCCCAGACCCAGCACTAGGCTAGAAATCCTGACCCGGGCCCAGTACTGAGTCGGGCCCGTATTAGGCCCGGGTTAAGCTGGGTTCTGAGGAAGTCTCACCTCGACTAACCCAGCTAAAAAAAGAAAAGTTATAACATGAAAATCAGCAAATTCAGCATGCCATGGTGAGCTGAGAAGCCTTAGTATGAGGTCATCTTATCGACAATGCTAGCGTTATTTATCTCTGACAAAAGGGACAGTAAGAGGGGGAGGACGGAAATATTTTAACCTGGGGTACTTGAGCATGCGAATTGACAACTTGGTTACTGAAAATCTCACAACCAAAAGCATCGAAACGTCGCTGGAACACATTTTTTTATGCATTGAGCCACTTCTCTGGGCCATATTAAAGTGAAGCGGAAGGAAATTTGGAATGGGTCAGGGCGTCTCATGTACGCCAAAGGATTTAAACCGGGGACTCACCCGCATGAAGGGCTTCATCGCGTTGTAGGAATTGATAATCATTGGTTATTGCATCGGTAGCATCTAAAGCGACATACTCAGTGGCCACTATAGGGCTGGTGTGTATATCCTTTTATCATTCGAACCTGAATCATAATGAGGAGTAATTTGCCTTATCTACATCAACATCATGCAGGCAGCCAGGAAGGAGTAATTCAATTCAAGGTATACGGTATTTTTCAGCGCTATTCTACTGTCCATCAGGTTTCCGAACTTCTGTAAAGGCCAGCAAACCAGCTATCCCTCGTCAAAAGCTCCTGCGGATGTCCATTTTCGACAATATGACCACCCTCGAGCACAAGGACACGGTCAAAATCCAGGACGGTGGAAGGACGGTGTGTAACAGCCAAGATCGTGTGATTAAAAAAATGCGATCGAATTAGTGTCTGCATCAACTTTTCAGTGTCTGCATCAACACTGATACCATGGGATTTTAGCATTTGGCTTCATAGTTCAGATTACGCGATGCGTCTCACCTGCTCGTTGCTTCGTCCACAACAAGGATATTCCCTTGCCGAGTGAGGGCTCGCGCAAAGCAAAGCAGCTGCCTCTGGCCATGTGAGAAGGTACTGTCGGTCACCAAAGTGTCCAAACCATATTTATGCTCAATAGACGGCCATAAGTTTACGGCCACGAGAGCGTCAACCATTTCTTTGTCAGAGCTAGTGCCGAAGAAATCGATGTTGTCACGGACAGTCCACCCATTGAGTAGGAACGCGTCTTGTGGTAGTCCATTTAGAGAGGTTCGCAAGCTTTGTCGAGAGATGGTACATATGTCGATTCCATCAATAATAATTTGGCCGTCTAAAAGCTCAATCATGTGGAAGAGTGCTGACACAAGTGTACTCTTTCCACTACAGAGTGTTAATTTCTATGTGAGATCAGCGAGTTTTCTAGAGGTCCGGGTATATATACCTTCCTGTACGACCACAGATGGCAATCTTCTCCCCTCTCTGCGCACTGAATGAAACCCCCTTTAATAAAGGATTGAATGGATTCCTGAGGCAAAAAGAACACATCAGCTTCGTCACCGTCTCGAAAATGCTTCTTTTATAAGGAACATACCCGTAGGAAGCGGTAACGTGCTTGAATTGAATATTGCCTTGCAATGGCCAGCCAACTGGCATGATATAGCGCTCGCATGGTAAATCCTCTGGCTTGAGCCTCTGATCGAACTCCTTCAGGCGAGTAACAGCACCGAGTGATGTTTCAAGATTCATCCAGAACTTGATCAAGGTTTTCATCCAAATTCCGATATTAATCGTGCTAGTAAGTGCTAGGCCCATATCACCGGCAGAAACATGACCAAGCTTGGCAACGCCAATTCCCATTAGAACCATAGCGACACCAGTCATAACAAAATCCAATGCGAGACCAAGCCATATCTGCGCCACCATGAGCAAGTAGAAAGGTCTCTGTGATAGCTCGAGACTGGCATTGGCCGCCTTTCGGTGCTGGTCCTGCCAACAAAATGCGCGTACGGTAGCAAGACCGTCAATTGTTTCGATAGTGTGCTTTAGGATAGGTGCCTTCGCTTCGATGTCAAGAACACGAAGTTGCCGAGAAGTCCGAAGGTAAAAGGTCTCAACAGCCCAAATGGTTATGACTGCCACAGGGATTACGGCTGCCATGTAGTGTGCGTTGATTATTACCACGATGATTCCACCAATGCATTGTAAGAAATCTGAATGTAGGATGCGAACATATTAGCATGTAGAATGAAGGAGTATTTGGGGATCGATGAAATTACTGGCAATTGTTAAAAAAACGACCAGTGGTAACTCAAAGTCGATCAATTCCAAATCGTTTTTGAACCTGCGATTGGGCGTCAACAACATTGAGACGAGAAAACTAAATCTGGACACTTGGATTACCGATTGATGGTGGCTCCGGAATCATTTTCCGCAAAAAAGGACATTGGGGCCCTATAGAAGTCATGATCAAGGAACTAGTAGCTATTAACTCCTTGGTTGCCTACCTAATAACTGCTTTGAGCAGTCTTTGGTGCAAAGTCATCATTGTCTTCGCCGTGACGCCATGAATCATGATCCTACAGGAATAGCGTGAGTACGATTTCGTTCATGCAGAAGCAGAGCATACCATTGGGAAACCAAAAACATCATCGCGTATACCGCAGAAAGAACGCAATCAACAGCTACTCGCATTGAAATGTTGCGATTAGGCTCAATATCATTATCGTGGGCCCACCACTTCACCCAGGTGGCTAACGTTGGCGGCTTTGAATTAGCGAGGCCTCCAAAGCGAGTTAGGATGCTTACACATGAATATCTTGGAAGTAATTCCAACCGATAAGGCCGCAACAAACAGTAGCCAACCGAGTCTGGGGGCTGCAGTCAAGTAGTAGTTGTACGTCGCCAACTCACCCGTCCAACACGGATCACCCGAGTCTTCCGATGTGAAAGTCTCACCAGGCACATGCAGGGAATAATTTGAATCGTTAGTAAGACTTGCAATGGTGATTTGTGACCGGGCTTTGTCTTCTAAAGCTTTGAATGAATCCACGGAATGACCTTTGATTACAGTATCCCGGTCAAGTAGAGATCTGTTACGATTCAAAGAGGCAAGTGATCCGTCTGCTCCTAAACTTATGACTAGATCAGCATTTTGAAGTCGATGAGCTAAAATTTAGTTAGCACTTTTCTTGCGTTAGGGCATTTCAGTCTAACTTAAACTTGTCACGAGGATCACGGTTGTCCCGAATTTCCGAAGCAAACCTCGAGGGCTCAGCAGTTGTTCAAACATATGCTCCTCAGTAATAGCATCTGAACCGCTGAGCACATCATCTAGAATAACTAGACTATGTTTGGAGTAGACAGCACGTGCCAGAACCTCCTCGACTTAGCCAATTGACGGATCAATGATTGAGACAGAACACTAACCAGACGCTGCTTTTGCCCTCCGCTGAGAGCAACTCCTTTCGTACCGACGATAGTGTCATCTTTGTTGATGAAGCCCGCAATATCCACCTGAAGAGCACATGCTTTGATGACCATTTTATACCAGTCCTCGCAGTACGAGTTTGCCCCAAGTATATTGTCCCGAATTGTCCCATTGACCAGCCAGGGCGTCTGGCTACAGTAGGCAATATCTGGCGAGTGGATGACGATGGTTCCCTCATTATATGATGTCTCTCCAAGAATGGCCTGTAAAACGGTAGACTTCCCACATCCAACAGGGCCGACGAGCATTGTCAAGGAATTAAAGGGAATATCGAATGTCAGGTTTTTGACAATGGGGTTCTGCCATCCAGCAGAGAAATCTTTGGCAAGAAGGCAAGAAGGTAGGTGTTGAGAAGGAATGGCCATTTTGTGGTCTTCTTGAACCCGGCTGTCTTCACGCTCGGGTTTGTTCAACAACTCCTGGATATTAGCAATACATCCGACAGCAGATGATATATTAGAGATAGCCTGGAGTAAGGACAAAAGCGATTCACCCATGAGTTCGAGTATCGCTAAGCAAGTGAAGGCACGTGGGCTGTCAAGAGTTCCAATCGCTCCATGTTTTGACCGAGAGACAAACATGTAGATGGCAAATGACACAGTTGGAGTGACTATCGAATGCGTGCTAGCTAGGGGAATCCATGAGCAATTTACGAAACCAGAAGTTTACAATGCATACCGAAGGTGAAAATGCCTGTCACAATGGAACGGTACCTCTTGGAGGCCGAGATTTCGTCGAGACGTAGGGATGTTAAGACTGTAAGGAGCCGGCCAACAATGCCAGACATTTTGACTCCTTTAGCTCCACTGACCAGCTCTACCGTGATCACAATACGTCGTTGTATTGCATTGATCCAGGCAGTTTGGGATCGGACAGCATAGGGAGCCAGTAAAACTACCCCAACGATTGCCACTGTTTTCACATCAGCTATTCAAGTTACCAGATCAATATCGATTCCACGGGGATCGACTAACCAACTGAAAGGAGCATCGCTGCTATGCTGCTTTCATAAAGCTCTCGGTAAATGAACCAAAAAAACAGGCCTAATTCAATTGGAGCCGCCCAGCACTCATAATATGTGTACAGACCTAAAGCCATTCGTTCGATGTCTGTGCTAATTGCAGTGACAACCTCATCTTGGCCACTCGAGGTGGGCAAACGCATAGCTTTATCGTATATCATGCCAACTAAGCCACCGCGTATCAGAGTGATGAGACGCGCTGCTTTATGTTTTGATACGGCCAACGAGATCTAATTCAGAAGTATCGTAAGTCAAAGTTCGGAATTAGTGGCCCAATTGTGAACTAACCCCCATCCCGCCGTACACCAATGCGAAGGCTGCAACGAGAAGAACACCGCGGTCGTGGGCGGTCTTCTCATCAGAACGGGCAAATATTGTTACTGCGCGACGGATGAGGTATGGTTGTGCAATCACAAAACCGATGTATGCTAGTCGAGGCGCAACACAGGATACAATTTCCGACCAGAAAGCCTTCATGATAAGATATACCAGTATGTTGGGCTTCTTCTTTTCCTTGCCTATATGCCTGCTTAATAATGGCTTGTTGTCTGAAGAATAATAGATTGACTTACTTCGGGCCCAGAGTGACGCAAGATGATTCTTATCAATTGAAGGACACATGCTGGGCTCCACTGGAAACAAATCTTGCACTGTGAGATTTTTCTTCATCCCGCAGATGAACAATTGAATGAGCCAACTGAAAAGCGCCCGCCCCAATGGGCCTTCGAGCTGCTCTGGGCAGTGAGCAAAATTTCCTTGATATGCGAAACGGGTCTTCGGCCAGGATTCCAACACTGATAAGGCAGCATTAGGCACAAGTAGCACAAGACTCGTGACTACCACTTGATGTAGGCCCTCGATTGAGTACACTGTTCGTACGTGGACTGCATCGAATAAAATCTTGGTAGCAGGGTACAGAGCTAGAATCGTCGAAGGCCTGATAGCGAACCGGTGTTCACAGTGTGAGCCATACATGAAGATAGTCGTGGTCAAGATTGATAGGATGACAGAGGGAAAAGTGAGGCTGGTGCGGGGACTGGAAGCGTAAAATACCAAACAGGCAACTTGGATAAACAATTGCGCAACATAGACAGCCTTGATTGCACTGTCAGTTCGTTTGATGGTACCTCTTTTGAAGATTCATACCTACCATCTTAGTCCAATATAACCATCCTCGTGCCACTATGACCTTTTGTGTTCTAAGGTACCAGATACGGCCAGCTATCCACACGATACCGATGATAGCGGGGGTGATGCACATAAAACCCTCTTCGAAGAGTAAAGTGAAATCAAGCCCGTTATAACACTCATCGGCCACGATGGGCCCGAACCTAGTATGAGCTGCCACTGAACACATTGACTGGCCCATCCGTAGAGCGAGCCAAGTACCCATGCCGCTCCTTGGTAATGAAAGACGTGGCTATAAGATGAGAAAATGTCTTGGTGTCAAGAGTTTACGTTCTTCTCTAGTCACCAACTCGATTCTCGTGATTTGTTAAATGAAGGGATGGGTGAGAAACCAAATTAAAATCGCAGAAACAAAATAAACTGGATCGATCGTACCTTAATAGTAAACCAATGACCGTCAGCGTAGCTTGCTACCGGAATGCAGGGGTTTGCAATGTTCAGCCAGCCCCTTTCGATCTAAGAACGCGACTATTGAATTCTATTTTGAGATAGATAGACAATGCCGCTCTACGAATCGAGCATTGTATTTCTACAAGAGAAATAATCGCATATGTTCGTGTATATTTCCCCAACATCATACATACATCTTGGATACTTTTTCTGCTTCAAATATCTTTATGTTCATTTATCGCCGAGTCAACATCAAGTTTTCATGCTGGCTCATTTTTCTATGGTCAAAACCTGGTGGACAAAGGCTTACGTAGCTTGCTAGAGTTAGAACAAAAGTAGTCGATCGCAAATCAAAATAACAGCAGTACCGCCAATGACTATCACCAGGTGAAAAGGTGCAGATGTGATCAAGGTCGAGGCTAGGCGAGGCGCGGATACCGACCACAGAAATCTCGGATCTTTGATCATTGCCATGCATGATCCCATCACCGAGAGTATACCAAACGACATAAATAAAGACTGACAGATAAATCTTTCCGCTGAAAACCACATCCGAACACACCCTCCCGATGTTTGTAGTGTATGACCACGAACCAAGGAGATACTGTTGCAAGTCCACCAAAGAGGCCCTGCCACATTGGTGACAAACCCTTGTATCGCAGTACCCACATCGTTGTGCTCAACCATCCCGTTCCAGGCGTTACTGAAATCAAGTGTCTTAAGATCGCGATGGCGCCCAGTGGCGTAAAGTGAGCATTCACCGAGTATTATGGCAGTTGCACTGGCTTCAAATGATGTCATTGGCTGAATAGATTCTAGCAAGCTAGTCAGCCATTTTTTTCCCACGTCAAGGGTGTCCATTCACTCCATACTCAAAAAATGGATCTGTATTCGAGATAGAAGAAATATCGGAATGTCTGAGACCTTTGCCATGGTAATCAAGTAGAGGTTGAGTAGCTCCAAAATTGCCAACATGACAGCTAGAAACCACGGTCAGCTTTCATACGACACTGGAGTATGGTATTCTATGCCTGTTTGTAACATACTGCTGTCGGCACGAATTGGTTTGTTAACACGAGAATGAATGACCAAGAAAACAATTCCACCACAGCATCCCACAAAGGTCGTCTGAGCCATTAAAGCTTGGTCGAGGGCACATAACTTGATGTGTAACTCTCCAAAATTCAAGGGTATCAATGCGGGAGTGTGTTCGGCAGTAAAAGCTAGCTTAAAGCTGAAAGCTACCAGAGATAGAATGAGCGCTGCTGACTTTGCTGCGAGAGCGCTAGAAGGACTGTGATCAAAGACCCGACAAGTGTGGTTGATGAGCTGGACGGCCGTTGCCACGTAAGTGGCAGTGCATAGTGTCAAGATGACAGTGGAAACCCACAAAGAAGCATTCAGAGAATGTGCTTCAGCGTATTGGCCCCAGAGATAAAAGACGATTTGAAGCGTAAGGGGCTTCAGAGCTGATATGGCTGACGCTTTCACACTATTTCCCGGACCAGATTTCATGATAAGATAAGCAAGCCATATTAAGGAAGCTAAGCTCCAAAAATCAGATTCTTTTGAAGCACCTCGGCGCGAAAGCATCGATAAACAGTAGGCAATGTTTAGTAAAAGTACCAGAGCAGTTGCAAACCTATTGGCCCCCGTGAATAGATGACAGGCCAGTATTGAAAGGAGAGTGGCCCCAAGTGAAATCGTTATTCCACCGAGGAGATGGAACTTGTTCATTTGCCGCACCGTTGCTTGGTGAATTCGATTTTGGGCAGTCTTCGAGTCCTACGACTGTTTAGTTATTTTGCTTTCTCACGAGATGCATGTCAGGATTGTCGATTACCATGAACAGAAGTGATAATTCATCGTCAACGTTGTGACCTCGACGTGATGTGCCGATATGCTCCCACAGGCAGTCGACAGTCAGGGTGCTGTTTTCACATTCCACTTGATGATCCTGATTCGCAACTCCATGGCTAAGTTGAATTATATTTTGTAAAATCAACAACCGTCGCTCCTCAGGGGTTTTCCATAAAGGAAGGAAGTCGGGTATAAAGCTGCCAAGATTGTCGCGTGGTACCGGAAGACCCAGAAGCCCAGAGATAGTAGGGACGATGTCCAGTTGACCCATCGAGTTGAAATATTGGTAGCGATTGCCGATCTTCCTTTCTTCAGCAAGTCTGTCATAAACTGAAGGCAGAACCTGTAACTGTGGAGATATAAATAGCAATGCCGTCGATAGCTCCTCAACAGAGTCCCCTCCGTGCTCTCCCAGGTCATTCATTCCATGATCACCTAGGAGTACCAGCAATGTTTTGTTGAGATGAGGCTCCTTCTGAATTGATCGATAAACATTGTTTACTACATCATCCATCTCTCGCTGCTTAGCTTGCATGTATGGACTGTACGCGCCGCCCATGTGTGCAAGGTGGTCAATTCCCGGAAAGTGTACAACTAGTCCACTCCAGTCATCGTTTTTTAGCTCTTTATCAATGAACATAGCAACTGCAGGATCTATAGAAGTAAAATCCTAACGACAAAAGAAGTTAGTTTAAGCTGATAATCTGCTGGAAGTAGGTTACCAATTACACACAGGAAGGAAATGACTCCCGTAGCCTTCACTCCGATCAAACATTTTGGGAAAGAGATTCAGCCAGTTTTCCTCACCAGAAAACGTCATTTTTCCACGACCTGTCGCCTTGAGGTGGCCAAGCCAACTCTCGACGATACGATCTGATTCTCCTTTCACCAGCCTTTGGGTGTTTGAGAAGACCTCTGAGAATGCAGGGCTGGCACCGACTGTCATGGACTGGATACACAGCCTTGTGAAAGTGGGACTGGTCGCTTCCATTGTAAACGGCAAAGCCTCACCAGATTGAACAAGACTTTAGAGAGATGTATTAACATCTTCAAATTTGAAGGTTTCTTGTTTTCAAGACCAATTTGCCACCTACCTACGCGTAAAGGAGAACCCCGAGTTCTCCGAGTAAACGAAATCGCTGCCATCGGTTGGCTAAATATTTGACGAAGAGCAAGAGATAAACTTACCTCCGGAGTGCATCGACAACCATAAACACAATTTTGTCAAAAGGTACCGACGTCGGCGAATTAGGAATATCCAACTGGTACATACCAGATTCCTTAAGATCGGTGAGGTATGGCTTGGCACCAAAGAAGCCGCAAGCAAACATGGCCAGCGACCCCAGACTCAAAATATTGCATAGCGTCAACAGGGACTTTTTGCCGATGCTTGACATTTTCGTGCGGAAAACTGAGGGCAAATGTGTTCGGTTACAGAAAGTAGGCAAGGCAGGGAGGTTGCGATACCTGGCCACAACATTAGGGTCCTTTTGGAAGAGAACGGTTAGGGCTGTATATCTGATTTTGATGTAATGGGCCCAAGCAGGATCCTTTGTCTTAGCCGCCCCGAAACACAGCGAATGAATATTTAATGATTAAATTACCAAACCCGTTGTTGGCATAGCCTCGTTGAAATTGCTCGCGCAAAATCTGATGTGTCGCTTTGGCATGCCTCGATCCACAATATGAATATACGATAAAGGATTTGACGACATTTCTTCTCACCGCAACTCGCAAATAGATATCTGTACTGAGTCTAGCCCACTGATAGAAAGTCTAGGGGGCCATGTCACACCGACAAAAACTCCTGTGGATGACTAGGGCCAGAGCTGAATCGTATTCACCCGCAGCCCCTCAGTAATCAAGTTACCCCGTGCAGAATAAGCTGTCTGCTCTACTTGATTTTTATTATGGCTTGGTCAGCGGGATGTATGGAGGCGAATAAGTGGGATTGATGACGCTTATCTGCACGACTAGTGGTTGAATGTGATACAACACACGACCTCAAGGGCGCATATGAGGTACTCGATACCGAACCAACGAGCAGCACTGCTCCTCAATTACCGATTGATGTTTTCGCCTTTATTCAAAAGCTATCTATCTTCTCGGGAATTCTCGGTCGATCTGCGTCAGCCATGTTGTTGAGATCGACATGAACAATCGTGCCCCGTAAAATAGGATTGCCAAGATTTTCAGTAACTGCCTATTCGTTGCGTTATTCATCTGGAGCGGACAAACCTGGCGCATTGGCGCTACAATTCTACTTTTTTTTTGTTTTGACTGTGCTACTACCATACGGTACGGAAATCTTAGGTGAACAGCGGGTTTTAGTTAATTTTTCTGGTGTATCTCGTAATTGCATTACGCGCCACTAGTGATGCACGCGGTTGTATTTTGCGCGATTCTCGACAAGGCGAACGTACGATACACCGTAGCTCTTGTATGTTAGATAAATCAACCATTCAGACGCTTGTTCCTCATTTCTTCCCCTCAGCCTCGTCGGTCTCACCCTCATCATCACTTCTTATGTCATCGCTGTATCCTTTGCTCAAAGCTCTCATAATGGTTTTGACAATCATTTGAAACCAAATGATTGACATAGCTTGGAATGCCAGCAATGTAGAGAGAAATGCCCATTTGACAAAGGGGGTTATACAGACCAAACTGCTTGCGTCTATGAAAGGGCGTCCAAGACTACCCCAGGAGACCTCCGGTATAACCGTATGGCTGGGTTTTCTGTCGAATCCCGAATAGCACCCATATGGCTTTGTGCTCGGGATGTCATGAAATAAGATCCAACATAAACGCACATAGATGATGTGCCGAGACACAAACCACACCGCAGCAAATGTGCCCAGTGCCACATTTCCGCTGGTTCGCCAATCCACGTAGCGAAGAACTTTTGCGATCTGCAAGAGTCAGGTTTGATGGGTTTTGTTTCGGGAGTCGACGTACACATAGGAAGACATCTGCGGCTTCCATCAGATTCGAGACCAAATGAGAGAGCTCATGGGCGCTGTAGACATATGCAGACCACATAACAGTTGCGGTGACAATGTGGTGTGCCATGTACAGGGCATAATCGTAACGCCTTTTCTCCACATTGACCACGATAATCTGATTAAACCAAAATGCAAGACTGATCAGAAGGTAGAGCTTCAAATTTCCTCCAAGCTCCTTGGTTGGAAATGTGGTCCAGAGCTCTCGCAAGTTCATCCAGTAGTTCGATTGCATCCAAACGCTCTAACAGCTGGTGAGATAAGAGGATTAAGCGAAAAGGATGCCACAGTATTAATGACTGACCATTCCCAAAGTCCACATCGATGAGTAGTAGATGCCCGTCCAGGTTTGTTCTGCGAATCTCCTAGCATTTCCTTTGGACAGTCCCATTCGCAAGGCCATCGGCTCCAATATCCAGGAAACCGAGATAGCCCACATCGCTGTTAGTACAATGGTGAATGCAGCAACGCAATATAGATCTTTAAAGCCTTGGCTATATTTCCCCGTAGACGGGTCATAGTATGGTAAATGAAACGGCATGTTTGTTTCCTGTATCATCCACAGCAGGAAAGCCATGCCCGATAAAAAACAGAATATCACTGCCTGTGCTGACGATTCATGTTAGCGTTACTCCATGGCATTGTGGCTTCTGTGGATGCACAATTTGGCACTTTAAAAATCAACCAGGCTAACTTGAATGGAATTTCTTCATACCGGTCTGTCTGCTGATTGTCCGACTTGACGCCTGACTCCCAGGGCATGCATAAGTAGCCGGAACCTTTGATGGGCCGACAACCTTTTCCATATTGCGGACGGCCGAACGATTCAACGCTAGACTTTCGATACTAATGTGAGAAAGAAAGAGTACTTTTTTATATCTTGCTCTTACTCAATGATGATGCCAAGACAAATACAGTCGCTAATCAAGATGAGGTATGGATCGCCATAGGAGAAGTCCGCTCGTTGAGTGGCGGTCTGGGAGTGCATTCTAGCATTCTTAAAGAACCAGGATTGCATGGATTGCGTAAGTGGGAAACATGATTGGTAATTGGAGCAACTGATTTTAGGTTTCGGACACGTTCAATACATCTGAGATCGAGACCCACTTCGATCTCCGAATATTGCCTTCTTAAGGTTTGTCATCTTTCCAACTACTTGAGTTTCTGGATTTTTTCGCTCAGAAAAGCCCAACTTGGTGTGCGGTATTCATGCTATTAGGAGCACACCTGACCATGATAGGTAAGGGCTGAACAGGGAAGTAAAGCGAGTGACGACCGACTCTAGCCTATATCATGCATGACCCACCGCCAGGCAAATTTTATCGCATGGTGTAGGTAGTTACGAATAATCGCTGCACACCGTCGGTGAACGCTACAATACTATTTACAGTTTTTCGCTGCAAGCAGAACAGCCCCATACACAGAGAAGGCCCATGCGTGTTGAGAAGAGGACTATTTTAGCCAATTCACAATGCATATAGCCTTTCCTTCAGGTAATTTTTTTTCCAAGTGCAAGATATCAATTACAAGGTTTTTTTTTATTTTTCTGTTTCTTTTCTCTTTTCTTTATAAAAAAAAAGAATATTAATCTGCATCACTGAAAGATTACTTACCATTCAACGTAACGTAATGGATGGTTTATCTCCTTCAGAAGAAATACTGGGGACCGTGAGATATTTTTTCGATCAAATTATTTAATGACCAAACTCCAACGACGGAGAGAATAGTTATCAACCATAATCTTCATCTGGTTCAAGTCCAAACACAGATTCTTTTCAGCAGGCCTTTCTGGAGACCAGAGTACCCCATCCATGACGTGCACTACAGGAGAGCCAGGCCTCTACCTGAGCCTGAATTGCTACGTGACGTGGTTTAGGGTAGGCTTGGGCTTTTTCTTTCTCGTGGGCGTCTACCAGTTCTACCTCTTTGCGTTACCAAAGCCTATATCCGGCATCCCGTACAAGGCAAAATCAGCCAGATCACTGCTTGGTGACGTTCCAGTCGTGTTGTCAGGGCTTTCTCGAAAGCCCGAGCTAAGAGTCTCTTTTAATGAACGCGCAAGATCCTTACGAGCTCGTATGGTCCAGATATTTCCCGGGCCCCTAACACCGCCAATTGTTCTCCTTGACGATGCAAGAGAGGCTCTCGATATTATGCTGTACCGCAGTCGAGATTTCGATCGTACTCCAATGGTCGGCATATTTTTGTCTTGGGTGATACCGAATCACCACAGCATCTTTCCCAGTGGTCCTAGG
Organism: Penicillium antarcticum; assembly: GCF_028974205.1. Classification (NCBI taxonomy): domain Eukaryota; kingdom Fungi; phylum Ascomycota; class Eurotiomycetes; order Eurotiales; family Aspergillaceae; genus Penicillium; species Penicillium antarcticum. The sequence goes on along the minus strand of NW_026695306.1, from coordinate 2,118,621 downwards.
TGGAGGACCCAACGAAAGCTTATACAGACGATGATGACAGACCAATATCTGGATCAGGTTGCAGCGCCAGCAATATATGCAGCAAACCTTAACCTGATCAAATTGTGGGCAGCCAAGGAGAAGCTCGCTGATGGCCGCGCATTTTCGGCTTTTAGAGACATCGAAATCTGTACACTGGATGCCATGCTTGCCATGACATTTGGCACCAGTGCCCCAAGTGGTACTCAGATCCAAGTCGAGAAATCTGCACACTTTCGTTCATCCGACAAATGTCATAGCGACGATGGCAACAAGAAAAACGGAAATGTCTTCACATTCCCGCTCGTGGATGTTGATGTGTTGACCGAGTCGTTCTCAAAGATCCAGCGGTCTGTCGACTGGACTACCTCCACGCTTTTTCCAAGTTTGGTCGGCTGGTTCATGAGAAGGAATCCCATTTTGATCCGCAGATTTCGAAACATACATGCTTTCATTCATCAATCAATCGATGCATCCATACAACACCTGGGCGAACAAGGCGCAGTTCCTCGCGTTGGTACGGACCATATCGTGTTTCGAGAAAAGGCTCTTTCAGAGGAGGAAGATCGACCACCCCGATTTCACTCGAGCGCTGTAAGAGATGAAGTAAGTGACTCTATTTACCTTTCATTAGTCTTCGTCATTTTCATACTGACGTGACCGCAGATATTTGGGTTTATTCTATTTGGAAATCACACAACCAGAACAACTCTATCTTGGGCTGTTAAACAGATAGCCGATAACCAAATCGCGCAGTCTAGGCTTAGGGAAGCCCTGAAAGCAAGCTTTCCGTCGGCCATGAAACAGGGTCGTGTCCCAACTGCATCAGAAATTCAAAGCGCTCGTGTGCCTTACCTCGATGCAACAATTGAAGAGATTCTACGCCTTCAGCCGATCGTCGAGGTAGGTCGTAGTACAGTCCATGACACACCAGTCCTCGGTCGGGTCATTCCAAAGGGTACGATTGTCCTCACACTAAATCAGGGCGCCGGTGTCATGTATCCACTGTACGATACAAACACCCACAACAGCCATTCGTCACAGCCTGCCAAAAGGTGGGAGTCCTACGGGACCATCGACGAAGATACTGCCCATATTTTTGCCCCTGAGCGGTGGCTCACTATGTCCGAAAACCACGCCGAAGGGCACGTATTCAATCCTACTGCCTGTTATTGTCTGGCTTTTGGCGCGGGTGTTCGGGGATGCTGGGGTCGTCGGCTTGCCTATCTGCAGATACGATTATTTGTGGCCATGATAGTGTGGAGCTACGAGTTTCAGCAATGTCCAGAGAGCTTGTCGGGGTATCAGGCCGTGGAAGGGATTGTGCGTGTTCCGGATAACTGTTTTGTGAGGCTGAAGACTCTTTCGGCCAGAGAACCATAAAATGTGAGGTATAGAGTCGGTAGCTCGCGTAGTGAAAACGAATTGATATTTTCTTTCATTGCAAACCGTAAGATGATGTTTATGCGTTCCAAAGATTTATTCGGTGATTTGAGTGATCAGTGCAAATTTTTTCTGGCACACCGGTCTACCTTCTTGAGACTAGCCATTTGCTACAGGAGGCCGTTGGCTAAGTCTAGACGAATATTTGAAATGCTATCTCGCCGTGATTTACCAACCCTCCTGGGGTCTGGTCTAAAGCCCATCGAGCCCAATGCTTTCTTATTCGTTCCAACACTGGTCCCCTCCCTCCACTCCGAGTATCCCCATAGCCGCTCTACTGAGGACATAGTGGAGCAACCTGAAAGATAGTAGCGTTCAATGTGACAGGTCCTGCGCGTGCTGCAGGTTTCCATTTTGGCGATCGATCATTTACCACTGAAAGAGTTTCGGAAAAGGTCTGCTGCAGTTTTGGCTTGATCCCTTAGCTACTCTTTGGTGGGTTTTCCTATTTTCATACCCTATCTGCGCCTAAACTATGATCTTCTGCCGCTTCCGCCTTCTTTGGTGCTTATTAGGCTGCTACCACAATTTTTCGATATAGGCCATTATAGCTAATCTAGTAACCAAATACCCTGCTTTCCACTGATAGGCTAATTCCCGGTGCGTTCGAATGTATGTACTGCAATAATGCCAAATACGGGGACGGTACATTTATTTTTGCTAAGTGAAAACCTGCGAAGTAAGGGGTTTGGCCGATCGGACGCACAACCTCAATTTGAGTCATAGGTCTGGTAATTCCTCTGACGGTAATTTATTGTGGGTATCACCTTTCAGCGGGCGAATGTAGCATTTAAGTGGTCTCCAATATTAGGTATCGGCGTTTCTCGCCGTAGATGTATATTGGGGGTAGGAAGAGAAAGACTTGTCTTGGCTAGAATTGATCCGTGCACTTCATAATCTATAACACGAATCCTTAAAATCGCAGGAAAAATGTCTGTGTCTATATATCTTGTGATTGTAACAATCATCGAGTGTTCGCGCATCTTGATTTATGTGCGGTTTATTGCACTCGGCCTGTTCGACAACAAGACACACAAAGAGGCAGAAAAAACTGTCAGGCAAGGTCAACCATCGGCTCAACCTCAATATACTGAGTGTCCTGGCCGAGTTCCACTGTATTTTCGCTTTTCTACATACATCAGCTTCGGCATCTTGATCTTCGCGGGTCTCATTCGGGACTTTTTTGGAAAACTTCTCCGTCCCAGGAGGTATCAGTATCTCAAAGCTCAGAATGGATACGCAGCTCTCAACTCTGGTTTCGACAACTTTTACCTACGTCGACTCCATTCGCGAATGGACGATTGTTTCGAGCGTGTGACTACAGGCGTCCCCGGACGGCATATTGCACTTGTCAACCAGGCCGAGGGTACACCCGTCAAAACTCTGAATTTGAGTTCATATAACTACCTCGGATTTGCGGACTCCCAAGGCCCATGTGCAGCGTTTGTGGACAAGTCGATAAGAACTTGCGGCATCAGTTCTGCGAGCACCCGTGCCGAAGTAGGAACACATAGCCTTCACACTGAAGCGGAGAAGCTAGTGGCCTTGTACGTGGGCAAACAAGCCGCCATAGTCTCTTCTATGGGATTTGGTACCAATTCAAGTGTTTTCACCGTACTTGTTGGCAAAGGATGCCTTGTTCTTTCGGACGAACTCAATCATTCATCAATCCGGTTTGGAGTACGTGCCTCTGGCGCCGCAATCCACACTTTCAAACACAATAACCTTGCGGACTTGGAAAGAGAGCTTAGAAATGCCGCAAAGTCTTTTCCAAAGTGGAGAAAGGTGCTGGTGGTCGTTGAAGGGCTTTATTCCATGGAAGGATCATTGTGCAACTTGCCCGGGCTCGTTGCCCTCAAAAAGCGCTACAAATTCTATCTTTTTATCGATGAAGCCCATTCAATAGGTGCAATTGGCTCGAACGGGAAAGGCGTTTGCGATTACTTTGGTGTGGATACGGCGGAAGTTGATGTCTTGATGGGCACTTTCACCAAGTCGTTTGGCGCGATAGGGGGATACATCGCGAGCGAACACGCAGTGATCTGCAAATTACGAGCAACCGACCCCGGGTTCATCTACAGCGAGGCTCCAGCTCCAGCTGTATTGGCACAAATTATTTCCTCAATTAAAATCATCACCCGACGTGGTGAAGGGCCAGGTGAAGGTGGCACCAGGTTGGCACAGTTGCTATTTAACTCCAGATATCTTCGCCGGGGACTCAAACAGCTAGGGCTTTCAGTTTATGGAAGTGAGGACTCCCCTGTGGTGCCTGTCCTTCTACTCAATCCGGCTAAGATGCCAGCCTTCTCACGTGAGATGCTTCGGCGAAGGATCTCCGTGGTTGTTGTCGGATATCCTGCCACTCCGTTGCTACTAGCCCGAGTCCGCTTCTGCGTCTCGGCGATTCACACGAAGGCTGATTTAGACTATGTATTACTGGCATGTGAAGAGCTCTGCCATGTACTACAGCTAAGACTATCTCCTTCTCATTGATGACTGCAACACCGCAGGTTTGGCAGACAGCTCCGTGAGTAACGTGAAAACAGGGGTCTTTTGGCACGAATCAGAGAAAGAATATTCTTCTTCAATCTTCTAGGCCAAGTAACATAAAGGCAAAACAGCGTCCCTAGAAAAATATTGATTGACCTGGGCGGAATTGACTTTCAGCGTAATAGTCTGCACGGCTCCGTCGCTGCTACTTGCCACGTCCACCCAGTTGCTTATTTTCACTTCTAGTGATAGAGCAGCCACCAGTTCGAGGCGCTGGTAATTAGACTTCCGCATGATCCAAGTTGGGTCGAAGGTTCCGATCCAAAACCTAACCCGGACCCCGTACTGGGGCCCCAGTAAACCCCAGGTTGGACCCCACTCGACGATAGGAGTGAATGATACTTTTTCGCAATTTACGAGCTGTCATTTTACAGCGTTTGGGACCTCATCCCTAAATAATATTACAGAATGGCCTTTACAAGAAAGCGATACGACTTTTTTTTACAACTTATTTGGTACCGACTTAGAGGGCTGTAATTCATAATGTAGAATTGAGAGCGTTAGATTGCTCTATCAAATGACGCGGCGTAACAAACCATCAATTTCTATAAATCATTAGCTGTGTTTACTCCACTGTTAAAGGGTACAAGTTATATCTCTTTGCACTAGCAAATATATGAGCCCTATACGAACCCCGGCTCTAGGGAGAAGCTATATTGCCTATGTATACTCAAGCTCTAACACAAACGTTGCACGAAAGCCAGAGAGTAGCGCAGTCCATGACTACCTAAGTATTCCATTTAGTGAAATCATTATTACAAATACCGTATTTCTTCTCGAATGGTTTGACGGCCCTCGTCCTTTACAACTTTTTGCCACTTTTTACATTTGCGGAAAGCGCCAAGCTATGTGGGAATCGGGGCACCTTCACAACATGCCTAGACAATTGCTGTCTCTTTGCGAGTGGTCTGGGTACCCGGGACACCTAATGATAAAATTAGAACTAGAGTTGTTACGGCAGAAGAGGACTCAGAAATACCAAGACAGGAGTATGTTTTTGCCCATAAGCCTAGACCCTATGCCGGACCTGCAGTCAGCCCCTGACTCCGCGCGGCATAGGGTCTAGGGCCCTGTCTTTGTTATGGCATTGGAGCTCCATATAAATGAGTACTCTTTCGCTGCGCAAGAGATGCGACCGTTCGCAAATATTGGGGTGACGGGGGACAATATGGCCTACAAGGGACAATTCATGTCACAAGATGGGATTTTTGGCATTAAATGGCTCTTGAAACTTTTTTCATGAAACATGTATGCTCTCAAATCAATAGATATTCCAAGAAACCCTTCCCGTATTGAGTATTCCTCCATAACGAAGTACTCGAGCTCTGTATTCTTTTCAGATACTAGACACCTCACTCAATATTACCTATTGAAATGGGGATGGCACGATGGCAGTCTGACATAGCAGACGGGTCGATACTAATGAAGAGATCACACAACCACTCCCATGGCCTGAAGGCGTAGAGAGCGGTCCCTGAAGGTGTAAATCGTACCGAGCCTGATGCTATATCATGAATCAAGAAGTTTTGCGAGTAACTGTAGTCATATTGAGGTTGTTGGATCATGCTCCTCCCTCTCTGTAGGAGAAGACTGCATGTCTCCTGAGGCATTATGTCGGAACTTGCTGTCTTCCGTAACTTGCTCAGCCAATGAGGGCATTGAAATCTCTGTGTTTTATTACTTGCTATTTCTTGCTATTTATGCTATGCTCATCATTAGTAATCCGCTCATTCGGAGTTACTATAATTCCGGTTCTCAATCCGTATTCATGAATGCAGCACTGTCAAAATACTACTGTCACGGGATTCACCACTACACTATATTTTTGTTTGCGAATGTACCCCGTGTAAAGTTACTACAGTACAATGATACAATGAACAACAGAAGAGCATGATAACTGTAGATCCGGGTCCCCAGTTCTAGCCCGATGGCTCCGGACGTAGCGGGGTAGTCTTTGGTTAAAATAATTTCTTGCAGAGGCCCGGGGTATGTGAGGATATTAGGAAATGCACAGGCCTACGCTTGTGGTGGAGAAAGTGTTGTCAGATGGCCAATGTCTTCAGCCCTACCACACCAATTTTCCTACAAACGAACATTGTGAAGGGCTGAAGCCAGACTATTATACAATCTAGTTAGGCCGATTGCTGTTATCAAAAGGCTTAAAGAAGAAAAGACAGAAGCTTCGAGAGCAGCACTGCCTCATCCCGCTGATTGGCTCACGAAAATTGCAGGCTGGCCACCGCTTTCACACAGTTGCAAGTCTGGCCCCAGCCCCCAAAATAGTTCCTTAGCCTTAGCAACTCATCCTATTTCATGGATGGACTATCAACTGCAGCGAACATTTTCGGGGCTATTGAACTGACGGGAAAGATCGTGAAAATATGTGGCCGTTATATTACGGAGGTAAAAAATGCGCGAGACGATATCATTACCTTGCAGCGAAGTGCAGCAGGTCTTGAAGATATTCTTATGAATCTGAAGAAACTTTTCCAAGACCATGGCTCGAAGTTATCCGTATCTTCGAACCTAGCTGAAAACATAAACGATTGCATTTCAGATCTCGAGGCTCTGGAGACGAAAATCAACCCAGGGCATAAGACGGGAGTGATGAGAAAGTTTGGCATACGAGCCTTGAATTGGCCAATTCAGCGCCCAGAGGCGGATCGATTCGTTGAAACCCTCGAGAGATATAAATCATCCTTTATTTTATCGATGCAGGTTGACCAGACGTATGTAATATGAAAGAGCCCTTCTAATCCATTATAGCCAGCTAATCACTTGTCTAGTGTCCTGTTGACCGATTTCGCTCAAAATTTGGACTCCACCAAAGAGATCCTCAATCTCGACAAACTTCCGGTCGAACGCGGAGCCGAATTTGACTCCTATTTAGATCAACATGAGGACGAATGTCTCACAGGCACTAGAATTGAGATTATACGTCAGGTAACTGAATGGGCAAGATCAGCCGAAGGCAAATGTATACTTTGGTTAAATGGTATGGCAGGAACAGGAAAGTCAACTATCTCTCGAACAGTTGCCAGGTCTTTCAAGGAAGCGGAGCTTCTAGGAGCGAGTTTCTTCTTCAAAAGAGGGGAAGCCGACCGAGGAAATGCGATTAAACTATTTTCGACAATCATAAGGCAGCTTGTGATTCGAATACCCCAATTGGCTCCAGCAATTCAAAAAACTCTTGACGAGGAACCCGAGATAGCAAGCAAATCTTTGAAGGAACAATTTGATAAATTGGTTCTCCGGCCCATTCAAAACGCGGATCACCTTCAGCTGTTGTCTTCAAACGTTCTCCGAAATTAGGCTATTATAATTGTGATCGATGCATTAGACGAATGTGCACAAGACGAAGATATACGATCCATTCTCCGATTGCTGCCAATTCTGCAAGGATCAAACACGATTCGTCTGCGAGTATTTTTAACAAGCAGGCCCGAGCTGCCAATTCGCCTTGGATTCACACAGATGCCAGATTTTCATTATCAATGTGTGGTTCTCGATCAGGTTCTGGAACCAGTGATACAGCACGACATATCCCTATTTTTCAAGCATCGGCTCTGAAAGATAAGAGCAGACCGGGATTTACCTGGCGATTGGCCTGGAGACATTGCCATTCAATCTCTTGTGAACATGTCTATTCCGTAATTCATTTTTGCGGCTACCGCTTGTCGTATCTTGGAAGACCATCAATGGGACCCAGAAGAAAGCCTCGCGAAGTTGCTCGCATATCAGAATGATGAGTCCGAGGCCGACCCGTCTTCACGATTTGACGACATGTCTCAATTTGACATGACTTACCTACCAGTCCTGAATCGGCTCCTGGAAGGCCAGAGTAAGAAGCAGGAGAGACAGCTTGTTCAAGAATTTCATGACATTATTGGCACGATCGCGACGCTTGAGATATCGCTCTCAGTTACAACGCTATCTAAGTTACTCGGGTTTTCAGAGAAGCAAATTGATAGGAGGCTTAGCTCGTGACACTCAGTCTTGAGTACATCCCCTGATCACAATCAACCCGTGCGGCTACTTCATCTGTCATTTCGGGATTTTCTTCTTGATTCAGAGACACAAGACAAAACGCCATTCTGGGTTGATGAGGCAAAGGTACATCAGAGACTCACCACACGATGCCTTCAAATATGCAGTGGCCTCAAACAGAACATGTGCGGTTTGGAATGGGGCACAAGACGTGCGGAGATTGACAGTCAAATCATTGATCGCTGTCTGCCATCAGAGGTGCAGTATTCCTGCCGCTATTGGGCCTATCACCTGAGTCGAAGCAAGGAGTATCTTGTTGGAAGTGAAAACCGACTCTCGTGCGCGTTGTCATTTCTCCGGCAACATTGTCTTCACTGGATGGAGGCGATGGGCATTTTGGGCCTTACTTCTGAAGTTATAGGGATCCTTAGTCTATTACAGTGGTCGTTTACGCCCAGGGAAGATCATAACAACCATCTTGGTCGGGCCGAAGAAAATGTAGAATTATCGGAATTTCTACAGGATGCTAGACGGTTTTTCCTGAAAAATGGCCCATTGATCGACGATGTACCCCTCCAAATATACTGTTCGGGTCTCATGTTTGCACCTAAAGGGTCAATTCTGCGAACAAAATTTGAAAAAGAGGCACCTCATCGGATACATGGCTTCCCGGATATCGACAAAGCATGGAGCGCAGAATTGCTGACCCTCGAAGGGCACTCAGGCTCGGTTCATTCTGTGGCGTTTGGGCCTGACGGATGTCTTGCATCCGGGTCAGGCGACGAGGTCGTCAGGCTCTGGGACTCATCCACGGGCTCTCTTCAAAAAAGCCTCGAAGGACACTCTGATAGAGTTCATTCTGTCGCTTTCTCCACAGATGAAAGTCTTGCAACTGGATCTGCGGATAGCACAGTTAAAATATGGGATTCATCATCAGGCCTCTTACGACAGACTCTCGAAGGTCATTCAGATTGGGTCAACTCTGTGGCATTTTCTCCTGATGGTCAGTTACTTGCATCAGGTTCTGACGATGAGTCTGTTAAGCTTTGGAACCCCTTCACGGGTGATTTACGACAAAATCTTCGGGGGCATTGTGGACGCGTTCAAGCAGTGGCATTCTCGTCTCATGGTGTGCTTGCGTCTAGCTCTGGTGACGAGACAATCATACTTCGGGACTGTAAAACTGGTGTGCTGAGGCGTACTCTGAAGGGTCATTCAGACTGGGTCAAATCAGTGGCTTTCTCACCCGACGGTTGCCTTTTGGCGTCTGGATCGTACGATAAGACCGTCAAGATACGGTACCCTTCTACCGGTCTCTTGCTACAGACTCTTGAAGGTCACTGGGGCTGGGTCTATTCTGTAGCCTTTGGATCTGATGGCCGATTTTTGGCCTCTGCTTCCAAAGATAAGACAGTTCGAAACTGGGACCCAACTTCGGGCGCTCTGCTTCGAACACTCGAGGGCCATTCAGGACCCGTGTTGTCTGTTGTCTTTTCCTCTTGCGAGAAAATGCTGGCGACCGGATCTTACGACAAGACAGTTAAGCTCTGGGATTCCTTTACAGGTACCTCGCAGCAGCAGGATATTGAGGGGCATTCTGATTGGGTTTACTCGGTCTCGTTCTCCCCGGATGGCCGTAAACTTGCGTCGGGCTCACGCGATGCGACAGTTAAGCTGTGGGATTCTTTTAGACGGGTTGTTCAACGAACTCTTCATGGTCATTCAATGTCAGTTAGGGCAGTCCTGTTCTCCCCCGATGGAAAATTGCTGGCATCCGGTTCCTACGACAAAACCGTCAGGATTTGGAATCCAATTACCGGAGTCGAACAGCGACTTCTTGAGGGCCATGCCAACCGCATTCGATCGATCGAATTCTCCCCTAACTCGCGCCTACTGGCGTCTATCTCGAATGACGAGATGCTCATCCTCTGGGATTCCTCTAATGGTGCAAGCCTGCAGCGGATATCAAGGGGCAATATCCTAAGTTCGACCCTGGAGCCCTTTCAAAATGGCTCATACATGGGCACTGATCTGAACGACGCCAATATACGATCTTGGTTTCAAACCCATGGTTCTATCTGGCCTCGGAAAGAGGACAAAATCTGGATAGAGAACGATCAATGGGTAATGATCCTAGGTAAAAAGACGGTGTGGCTACCTTCAGAATATCGGCCAAGTTGCTCAACGGTGCAAGGCTATACTATTGCCCTAGGACATGCATCGGGCCGAGTTTCATTCATGGAATATGCCATATCTAATCACTGGCGCTGAAAACAATTATCCCTATCCCATGGGGAGGGAGGTGGGGGGAGACTTAGGGCTGGTGTTACGCACGACTATCGGGTCGCCCCTAAGTTAGAAGATTCTTAGGTTATACTTGCCTGTGCTTCCTTGTCTTCTAATGTCAACGATCTATCTCTTAACCGTACCGTTGCATAGTAAGCCTTATACGGGCTACATCCTTTTGAGGTTATCGAGGAGTGATACTAGGTATAGCATCGAATTGATATATACTAGAGTATTAGTCTAGTCGTAGTGTTGTCAAGTTATAATCAAGTTATACGAGTCACCAAAGGTTTCTAAACAGTAGACACAAGTAACAATGTATGGTTGAACACGAAGAACTCAACTAAGTATTGTAATGGGAATGGCACGATGGCAGTCTGACCTAGCGGACTGGTCGATACTAACGAAGAGATCACACAACCGCTCCCATGGCCTGATTTAGACGTAGAGAGCAATCTCTGAAGGTGTAAATCGTACTGGGCCTGATGCTATATCATGAATCGAGAAGTTTGGTGAATAACTGTAGTCATATTGAGGTTGTTGGATCATGCTGAGATCTCCATGCAGGGGAAGACTGCATATCTGCTAAGGCATTTATGATACCTCAAGCCGTTAACATGCTAACGTCACGGGATTCACCACTACAGTATATAAATGAGTGTCCTTATATATTCCTCGTGCGTCCTATCCTGAGAGGGGTCCTATCCTACGATAGGATGTGTCAGGGTCACGTGTGATGCTTCCTCTTGGAGTCGTGGCCGGTCCTGGGATAAGAACAATCCCTGTCCTAGGTTCCTCAGTGCCTATAGTTGCAGCGCCGATGGTTGGCCTCTGCCGTTATACCATATCGGACACACCAAGTGGGTTGGCTCTCGATGGCCCATTTGTAGGTTGCGGCTGCAGGTCCGTAACAAGCTAAGCCAATTCTTATTTCCCGTATTTCCGCTTCCTCTTTGACTTATCTTACCTATATTCTCTGATATATATTCACACCTTTCACTCTATTGATCTTCGTTTTCGACTAGCCTATTATTCTAATCCGTAATTATATATTTGTGTGACGAAACTCTACCACAAACCTATTCTCGATAGAGCTTAGGGATAAAATGGATTTAAATCATTTATTTGATATTTACTAAAACCTTTATAGTTATTCCCATAATATTTTCTAAAGAGTTAAGCTATAAAACAAATGCTCAAAAATACCGTCAAAATTAGCGTATTTTATATTTATCGGCTCTTAGAGGGAAGGTAAAAAACCTACCTGCGGGCAGGAAGAGCCCGCCCTCCGCCCGCAAAACTGCGGGTCTACAGGCGGCCCTCAGAGGGCGGCTCGCGGGCGGTTATGAGGTCTACTCGTAATAAATGTGGATGAAGACAAGTGACGGACGAGGTTGAGCGCGGGAAGGAGAGGACTACAGCTTCTTCCTGTTCAAGGCAACAGTCAGTAGTCTGAGAAGCTCGAGCATGCTAGATGAAAAGATGCAACGGGGTATGTGCGGAAATCTACAAACCAAATTTGGTCATATAAAAACTCTGCATATTCTTCAACTTACTCTCATAGACCCTCAAGTTTTGGTTATAAACCAAGTGCAATAAATGAAACATTATATGCCAGCTTATGGACATGAGATCAGGGGTGGCAAAAGACCGATGCATATAACCGAAGAAGCCGAGAAGCCCCACAACCTTGGTCGTATGTAGGAGGACAAAAAAGCACAATCCTCGCTCATCTGGCATCTTACGAATTTTGAAAAGCCGACTCCTCAATTACTTACATACACAATATGGAGGCGGAAAGTACCGATCGGCCGCGCACGCGTGCAAAGAAGGCGTGTCTGGCATGTAACTCCCGTCGCGTTCGGTGCAACGTGCTTGACATGCAGCCCTGCCAAAATTGCATCTCCTGGAATCTCTCTTGTGAAATTGGAGAATCAAGGCGTGGAAAGTATGTTTAGAGCCATTTATTTGGCCATCTGTGCTTACTTGAACTGGCAGGTATCCCCGCCGTAAGAACAAGGGATCGGCTCGATCAGCTACGCCGACTAACAGCGCGGCAAATAAGCGTGATATCCAAGGGGCTCACAGACCATTGCCATTGACTCAGCGCTCAGATTATTCACTTTCCCGCTCGGCCACAACAGATGATCCTATTCATAAAACGGTCTTTCTTGGCGAATCTAGCCCGCTTACTTGTGTTGTGGATGAAGGTCGCCGATCACCAGACAAAGGCTATGCGCGCACGATTCAAAACGGAAGATTGCATTACTCCATCTCTGAAATCAACGGTGCGCCTGGAAATAACGCTGATTCGCTAGGCCCTCGTCGTAAAATACTCCATGATCGCCTTACCCGTGAAGGTGCCTTGATATACCCGGCACCAGCTATGTGTGATATACTTATTCGGGCTTACTTTGATTGGCTGCATCCATGCTTCCCAATCTTGGATCGGGCCACCGTTCAAAGTGGGTACCAAGATGGGACATTGTCACCTTTGTTGCTACAGTCGATGCTGTTCATAGGAGTCAGCTTATGCTCAGATACAGCTTTGGAATCTACTGGTTTCCGTAATAGGTATCAAGCGAAAGGTGAATTCTATGAACGGGCAAAGGATATCTACGACTCGGGATGGGAAACCGATACGATCATCCGGTTGCAATCGCTATTTCTGTTGAGCTTTTGGCGTGGAACTCCGAGTGAAGAACGAGATGTCCGTTTTTGGCTTGGTGCTGCCATTGGCCTGGCCCAGAAGAAGGGGATGCACGTCATGTATGCTGAGAACCGGAAGTACTGGCCGACGGTGGATATCAGCTGATTTTGCCAGGTCGAAATTGTCATTCTTAAATCCAAGAGATCAGAAAGTCTGGAAAAGGCTTTGGTGGGCTCTATATGTACAATTTTCATATCAAGCCTGTTGAACGTGATTGGTAGAACTAACTAAATCACAGGTTCGGGATCAACAAACGTCGGCGGCACTAGGACTACCGCCCCGAATACGTGATGAAGATTGCCAAACGGCCGACCTTGAAGCCTCAGACTTCGAGGAGAGTGAGCCCATCAATCAATCTGAAATATTTCGAGCACCACCGGAAGTTCATGTTTCATATGTCGTGGGAATGGCTCAGCTGGCAAGATTATGTTTGTGTCCTACATCCCACCAATAGTACACAAACACTAATATTTAATCCTCAGTACGAGAAATCGTTTCCACTCAGTATCTACCAGGCCATTCTAAGTTGGATAACCCAGCTAGACCAATGCTTCATCAAGATTTGATTGAATGGAAGTCCAACCTGCCAAGGGAGTTGCAGTTCCAAAGTCCCATGACTAGGGAAGCCATGTTTCTTGTTGGCATGCTTCACATGGCTTATAAGTATGATTCTTGGTATTTTTTTTGAGGATGTGGGGCTAACACAAACGAAGCAACCTATATATTCTTCTATACAGACCGCTCTTCTTGCAGCCCCCTGGGCGATCAACTAAATCGGAGGGGAATATGGCGTTAGATGCCGCAACAAGAAGCACGCGCGTTCTTGAGGACATGCTGTCGGAGAACTTGGTTCAACATGGGTCTCTTCACTTGTGAGTCTTGTTTATTGACTAGCTTTTAGTCTCTCAGACGATAGGTGGACTAATGTGACCAGAATAACTCACACTTTTTCGGCTTTGTGTATTCATACCATTCACTTTGGACGAGTTACCGGAACATCCCGCAAGTTGGCAGAACATAGAGCTAAGCTTTGTCTTTTGGGACTGAAGGAACTACAGAAGTCCTGGGACTTGGAGAACTGGGTCCTAGATCTATTCTTTCGCTGTTTGGACGATCGCACAGCTCGCGATCTTCGACTGGTTGATGCTACAATTTCACCATCTACATCACGAGTTAACGGCCTTCCAACCCTTGCAGAAGCCTCACTTCCTACTCCAACTAGTGGCCCACGCGGACTGCTGTCTCCTAATCAACAGGAAGGTTTGTGGCCGAGTACAAATCCAGTGACTCTCCAAGATCCAACAGAGGATGCAGCGATAAATATGGATTGGTATGAATTGTTGAACATGGAGGGTGATGATGTGATGGGGATGGCGGGCTCATTATCAAATCCGGATTATCTGAACCCACAGAACCTTGAGTTCCTTTACCGGTTTTTGTAGTACATCTCCATATATCAATGTTTTCAACCTGATACCCTGTGCATATGATACAAATCCATAGAAGTCTAAGACTTAATTTCTTGTTTGTCCTGAATTCTATTTGTATATCGATCAAGCCAAACCCAGCTCCGCGAGTATGGCCTCATTGTGTTCCCCAACCTTTGGAATCGGACCCATCGCTGATTGGGTCGTCCCAGGAGGTAAAAGAGCCGGGACAACACCGGCGGAAGTCTTCACTTGGGTCCATCGGTTGCGGGCTTTTAGTTGGGCATGCTCCCAGACGTTCTGCATATCATTGACATTGGCATTGGCGATAGAGGCTTCCTCCAACCGGGCAATCGTTTCTTCTGAAGTTAACTTCGAGAATACGTCTTGAATTGCATTTTTGAGGGCATCCCGATTTTGGACGCGCAGGGGGTTGCTTGAGAAACGCGAGTCGGTGGCCAGATCAGGCTGTGAGAGAACTCCTGCGCAAAAACTTTGCCATTCGCGTTCATTCTGAATGCCAAGCATGACCGACCCATCTCCAGTATCAAATGGGCCATAAGGATAAATTGCAGCATGTGAAGCTCCTGCTGGTACCGGACCAGGGGCGCCGTCAAAGGCATAGTACATTGGGAAACCCATCCACTCTACCATGCTCTCGAGCATAGAGATATCAATCTGGCACCCCAGGCCATCTTTCCCACGCTGTAGCAATGCTGAAAGAATATTGCTATATGCGTACATTCCAGCTGAAATATCTGCAATGCTGATTCCAACCTTAGCAGGCTCTTTCCCGGTGCCAGTCACTGATAGCATGCCTGCCTCGCTTTGGATCATGAGGTCGTATGCTTTTTTTTTCATGTATGGACCATTTTGGCCGTATCCGCTGATATCACAAACGATCAGACCGGGGTGTTTGTGTTTCAAACTCTCATGAGATAGGCCTAGTCGGGCACTGGCTCCTGGAGCCAGGTTCTGGACGAGCACGTCGGCCTTGCCGAGGACTTTCATGAGGACAGCATGGTCTTTTTCATCCTTAAGGTCAAGTGCTAGACTCTCTTTACTGCGATTTGTCCACACAAAATGAGATGCTAGTCCCGAGACTCGGGCATCATACTGCCTGGCAAAATCGCCGACACCAGGTCGTTCGACTTTGATGACTCGGGCTCCGAGGTCGGCAAGTTGTCGTGTGCAAAAAGGTGCCGCGATAGCTTGTTCAAGACTGACTACTGTCACGCCAGCAAGGGGAAGAGGACGACCTCCTGAGCGATTTGAGTATAGACGCGAAGTAATGTATGAAAATCTCACAGACTGGACCAGGCCCAAGGGCCGGCAAGTGAAGGAGAGAGGTGACTTCATGATCAATCAGTATTAGAAACGGGACGCTTGAAATTATTTAAAGAAGCGGTGACTTCATATATTCTGTTGTAGTGTCAATTTCCCGATGTTCCGACGCGGGGGAAGGGTTCGGTCCAACGAGTGCCGAATCGGCTATATGGTCACGGACGAGGAGCTTGTCAATAGATGTTTACAGTGAAGAGTCCTATGCAATGCGAAAGAAACTAGAAATGTCACATCACTGAAGTTCCGTGCTATATAGCGAGAGAGAATATTTTAGCGCAACAAGCCTAATCAGACGTCATCACACGTGATACGTTGGCATCTTCCCTGGATTTGCTGCTCGCCTTGCTACATAAACACAATTCAAACTCTCAGTTTCCAGTCAGCAAATGCCATCCCAAAAGCTGGCTTTCTCTATCAGAATGGGGCTGGTTCATCACTAGGGTTTACGAAGACCAGATCTTCGACCCTTTTCTCGTCGCATCTCCCGGTGTCTTGAGCCAGGTCAATGACACTCGACAATGACATGCCACACGGTCCTGCTCTATGCTTGCCTTCAGATTCCAGTCGGGCAAATGAAAGCCTGGCTTTGAATGACATGCCATGCTCGACTTGGATATGTTCACCTCTCATATACAACGCCGGACATTATTCGCTGTTTTTGCAGGCTATATCAGCCTATATCTCAAACAAAATGATGACAACATCTTGAACACGTTGTAGCAATCAACCTTGCGCGCATGCTTCAACTATATGGGTCGGACCACTTGGGAGGGCACTCACCCTATTGAAGCACGACAGCCCGTCGTAACACGGCGATCCTTTTCGTGGAAAAATGCTAAATTGACCGGGTCGCGACAAGCACCAATTGTTGAAAGCCAAGAGTCCCCGCAGAGCGTCCAATGCGGGAAAAAATGGCGCGGCAACGGTTGAGCCGCGGGGCCTCGTATTCTCGACATGTGTCCCCCTTTGCGCCTCTTGTTCACCTGCCTGTTGCACTCAGGATTAAGCAGCCGCGATGGTCGGTGTACCACGCAGCAGAGGCTGTTTGGCATGTCTCCAGCGACGGGTCAAAGTATGTTAGCCTCCATCTTGTTTGTCTTCCTTGCCGCAAACTAATGCGCAAAAATCGCAGTGTGATGAAAACCAGCCAGAATGTCAGTCTTGCAAAAAGAGGGGGCTACCATGTCCCGGATATATAAGAGAGCGAAAGTTTTATCATCAATATGGTGCATCCAGCCAGATCAAGCCATCGGAATCTACACATCAAACAGGTTCCCTGGCAACCACCTCGACCAATCATCCCCCCACCAATTATCCACATGAGCTGCAGCACCACTCTTTAATCGCGCAGGAATCAATGGATGAGGCTATAGTTCCGAACTTGGTTGCCGGGGTGCTTGGCCAGCGTCGGCGAGAGGGCTTTTGTGCCTTTGTCGATGATGTCTTCCCAGGCATCTTTTATGGATACCTCGGTCTTGTGGATGTGAATTGGTTTGACATAGCTCGAAACGAACGAGAGACCGGTAGATCGCTTGACTGGGCCTTGCGCAGTATCGGAACATGGCAGCTGGGCAAAGCAAATAACGATCGACGACAAATGCTCGCCAGTCGAGAGATGTATGGACGTACACTCCAGCATCTGATTCAAGCAATCAAAAGTCCATCTCTTGTCTACGCAGATACAACTCTTGCAGCCGCCATTCTTGTCGGCATATATGAAATGGTCAATGCCACAGAACAGAAAGGGTGGTTAACTCATTCACGAGGCATCAGCCATCTCTTCCGCGTTCGGGGACCGAAGGCTCATACATCTGGGATCGGTCGCACCTTGATATTATCCTTTCGGGGATTTTTGGTATTTGAAGCACTGGCTCGCGGCGAGGCATGCTTTCTCGAAGATGAAGAATGGAGGTCTATTCTCCCAGAGGCCCTGAATGATGAAGAGCGAAGAGGCAAATCCTGCCCTCTGGGCGTGCTGATCGAGTATGCATTTAATGAAATAGCTCAATGTCCCGGCTTCCTTGCCAGAAGCAAAGCGCTTGTTGCGTCCCCCCAGGCTACCTCTAGGGAAAGAGAGTGTCTGATCCGTGAAATTGAGACGAGCCAAGATACCCTACGGGTTCTAGAATCACAAATGCTGGCTGGCATCAAGACAAAACAAGCATCGAGTGGAAACAGTTCACAGTCTTTCTTCGGGGTCATCTCTGATCCAAGAGCAGATACATTGGCAAAATACTCCCACGAAGGCATCCACTCAGCTATTGCACTACTCCAACAGCTTCTAGTTGTTCTTGTGTCCGATCGAACTCGACGAAAAGAAGCCTCGCCATGGTTAGCATTAAGAACAGCCAAGCTTCAAGTGGAGACGGTCACCGATCCCAATGAGATGACCACGCTGGCTCAAGAACAGACAAGGCTGCACCCTACAGGTCCACAATCCGTGGGAAACTCCAAGGCCTGGCCTGACCGCATCGCGATGTCAATGGGCTTGACCAAGTAACACCCGGAGACCTGCCGAATAGATCTTAGCTTGCCTAGGTGTATAGTCCCTTCTTTGTAGTCAATCATCCTCTAATAACATAGGAAAGATTATTCACATATATGATCCAATATGATCCGAGATATATATATCCACGTCAGCTCAGTTATACCTACTTTCGATTGGATCATGTTCTAATTTAAACAAACTGTCACGCTCCTTGTTTCCCATTTGAAACAAGTATACTGTACATAGTGATAATATTGCTATATTATGATTTTGCAGTTAAAATATCTCCGTGGCTCAATGAATGGTTTTGGGCAATTGCCACCGCCCCCACCTTGAGTGCCAAG
This sequence comes from Penicillium antarcticum, assembly GCF_028974205.1. NCBI lineage: Eukaryota > Fungi > Ascomycota > Eurotiomycetes > Eurotiales > Aspergillaceae > Penicillium > Penicillium antarcticum. The sequence continues at coordinate 2,100,024 of NW_026695306.1, read as the reverse complement.
TCACCCCTTCATTCCACCCAGTTTTATCCCAGTGACGCTCTTCAAAACAGAAAGGACCAGGTGCCTGGTGCCAATCAAAACCACTAAACCACAGCTACATCTTGGCTTTTATGCCCCGAAGACCCTGCGTCCTGTTAATTGATGTCAAACAGCTCCTTACCGACCTTACCGCGAGAATCACCGTACACCAAGAGAATAACGACGGTATGGCCACAGGGCCACGGACGAAATCATATGAGTACCGATCGGCATAGCCTCATCAAAACACCTTTGAGGACTCAGACGGGATTGTCCTGCTTACCGAACAATCATTGAAACAACACTGCTGCGAAGGCAGAGACCAACAACCATCGCGTCATCGCTCAAGAAATACGGCTGGATATCTACGGACAAGATACAATTCATCGACGAGCCAGGGGAAAGACATGAGCAGCGTTTAAAGAAGAGATCAGCGACCGCTATTTGGTAGTGCATAACGGCAGAATCCGATACGATTCCTACACAGTTCGGGAGTGACAATGGGTGCAAGAATGTAATATGTATACACCAAACGCAGCAAAGAAGGTACCGTTCCATTCGTTCCGGTACAATCGAGCTTTCGTCCGATCAAATGTGGTCGTCACCCAGGATAAGAAGGGGTGAACTGGAGTGTGATGCGAAAGTGAAGATTGATTCAGTGACTCTTGGAATCAGTGATCTCTCCAAGGCCGACTCTAGGGGGCTGAGAGATGATTTTTTCCTCCACTTCACTTTTGCTGCTGTGGCCAGAGACACTCGCATTCTCACATGGAGAATCCTGGCTATCATGCTCCGGAATGATTGCTTCAAGCACTGGCGCGAATTAGCCCGGATCTGGTGGCTTGGCCCAATTGCGATTAGAAGAATGCTATTGTAATCAGGAGCAACTATGGCTTGATGCGCACACCGTCGCGGTTTGCGTGCCACGCAGTCACGCAGTAACCCAGCCTCTCGGGAGGACCATCTCGGCGATGAGCGAAAAGTACGCAACGTCAAGGCTTTGGAAGACGCCACCATTAACACCAACCGCATTTAAACGGTGAACAAGTGAGACGCTACCCTGGTCACTCGTCAATGCTCTGCTTGCGGAGTACATCCGTGTGAATGTACGTTCGACCCAACCTCTCGATCTCCCGAGGGCTGGGCTTCCCCAAGGGGCCCGGATGAACATTCCGGACTTGTCAGCGAAACAGAAAGAATGTTCGACGCCTGGAATGCTGGGGGTAATGTTTCAAATGCGGCGATCGACAGTTTCGGCCTTTTTCCATCGCCGGAATAGGGGGCTGTGACATCGCGCTGAAGTAATTCGACTGTGATGGCCGCGATGATCTTCGCCCCACTAAACTTCTCAGATTTTGTTCACCAATTAGGTGAATAGCGCTGCCTGCTCGCTGATTGTTCTGGAATGTGACAAATGTAGTATTTGTGTTTGCCGTGGAATTGAAATTGAGTTGAGAAACCTTCTATTAATCTAGTATGTTGATGTGTTTATAACTCGAAAGCTGATTGATGTTGCTCAAACTATAAGTGGTATATGACACGAACATTCCTGCCCTAGGAAATATGGCTATCAGGACCCTGCAGGGCAGAGCCATGTGAGATCCCACTCCTTGTGATTCTAATTGGCTAATAGGCAGAGTAGGATCGATTGTTCCTGAAGGAAGAATGGGGCGTGTCCCTGTCACATTTTTGAAACCGTCGATCTATCTCCACCAGCATGTGTCGTCACTATTGTGCACTATTGTGTATACAATATACAACGCAAGTACATTACAAGGTACCTGCATGTGATGCACAATTGCAGCGCAACGCGGGTTCAAACGGATGATCGGAGGATAGATTGCGGGTGCCTAGAGTGGGCGAGACCTTACAGCCACCGAGCTTGCGTGGCTCCCAGGCACGAAGCCCTCAGATTGGTCAGGATGCATACTAAGCATTCTGCTAAAAGTTAGCCCTGAAATGGGACTCCAGCGTCATAACGGAATTGGATAAAATGCAAGTCACCCGTGGTTGACGAGCAAGATCGGCCCAATGACCAATCTCGCCACTTGTTGCGTGATCTTGGCTTTCTAGATCTATTCTTAGAGGTACCTGACAGCGGACAGGGATCCGTGGGTTATATATAGGACCCATTCGCCTCCCTGGATTGGCACATTATTATTTTAGAATCAATACAGTGAAGTTCACACTATAACCATTTTCGTACTATAATCATTTCATATTCACAATGCCTGCCTCATTCTCATCTAGCGAGCGCTCTGGCTCGGTCAAGTCACACCACAGCCCCAAGACTTCACTACAGAGCAAGGCCGACCCCAACATGGCCCTATATGAAGAGCAACCCAGTATGTTTGGAAGTCTTCGCACTAGTTGCAACTCGTACTGACCCCAACTAGCTGCTGTGAATACCCAGCCAGGAACCCACAATCAATTCTCCCTCAGAAGCATCCAGCACAAGGATCGCGAGGGTAAAATCATCAGTAAGAGAGAACCAGTCATTTACTGTGGAGACATCAATTCTAACTCAACGATAGCCGACCCCGATCTCTCCAACCCCACCAGAAGTCGTCTCGAGCGTCCCCTAGACACAATTCGGTCATTCGATGCAGCAATTGACGCCCACCGAAAACAAAACAGGATGTGAACAATGGGATGGATAAAATTATCACGCCAGAACGGAACGAAGGGACGCTTTTGATGCCAATTTCAATTCGCGAACGGGGTTTTGATGTGTTATTATTCAGTTTCACGATATGGAGTCACGGAGATATCAATGTTCAATGCAGTCATTTCAACTGAGACGCCTCGACAACACTGTAATCTCCAAAATCGAGAGCGATTTGCTTTGTACCCACGGTCAGTGCCGTACTTACACCGTGACAGAACTCAGCGCCGTCGTCAATGTAAATCAACATACTTCGGTCACTCTACGTGTCTCGGGATCGATATTTAAAATCATCCAGAAGACTACTTGGCTTTGAAAATGGTGATGGTCAGCTCATGATCGAGACCAGAGAACCACCTGTTGATCTCCGATTATGTGGATCATTAAACAAAACCTTGCATTTCTAAAATTTGAAGTGGTCTCCTAGTACATCTTCCGGGGTCGACGCATCCACCGAGTCGGTTGATACTCGGGGTGGACCGATATCGATACGTCACTGGCTGAAGAGACAAGAACCTTATAAGTACCCGTTAGATCTACATGTAGTTCCTGGAATAGCTCAACATTAATAGCCGACTTCGAACTATATGTGTTCGAACAACAAACAAAGTATAAAAAGGGACCGACTGTATCCCACGCTCTGATTTCCCAGGAGCAAATTAAGCATTTGCCATGGCCCACCCATCTGATCCTAAATAAATAAAGCAATTATCTCGTCCAGTCATTGCAGTGGATCGGACTTTACCTTGCGGAGAAAACAAGTCCGAGGGTCGCTTCGGTTTGGAGATGTGCTTGGCTGCGATGCACTCCATAATAGGACCAAGCAACGCCTCAACTTGACTAATATTCTATTCTGCCTAGCTTAGAATAATTATAGCTGTTCTAGTCAAAAACCAGAAGTTCGCGATACCCAGACAGAGAACACGCACTGCTGGCGCCATTCCAAGAAAAACGCCCCACCACACCGCGTCAGCCTGTGAATATTTTCACTTTTCGCTAGTTCTCAATAACATTTATCCAACCGACCATTTCAACTATTATTAGGATGATAGAGCAGTGTCTCGGAGCTTATTGAGATTTGAACCCCGAGTTGGGAGCGAGCTGTCTCTCACACAGCCTGACTGGTACACGCCCGGTAACATCTTGGAACACCAGACCTAGCCTAGTGTGCAGAAACCAAGATACGCTTAGTATGTGGGACTCGGTCATGGCAAAGTTTTATTCGCTCGGTTTTATTGAACCGATACGCTCTACCTCAAGCCCTAATGTCGGTTGACGCGGTCCATCACCCCGGTCTGGCAAAATTGACATCCGGGCGTCAGTAGCCTAAAGCTATTCACTGGTGGCCACTATCCACTTAGCCAAATTTGGAGTGGATTCAAGTTGGGTCAGTTATACGCGTCCCGTTTGATTTCAGGGGAGGCGAACAAATCGGGTTCATCTAGTGGCTGTCTTGAGACTATTAATGGCCGCTGGACGTGAAGCCACCATGAATCCCTCTTGTTTTTGTCCTGTCTCCTCTTTCAGCGACGTACCAAACGTTCGTCATTCACTCGTTGTCAGATCTCAACTCTCTTTTATTTTTTGCTTTCTGTTCAATCCAATCCAGCTTCATTCACTCGCTATATACACCTGTGGTACATAGATCCACACAACATTTCACCATGAGGTTTTCTTTGGTGGCACTGGCGACTCTGGTCGGCTCTGCTGTGGCTGATTTGGATCCTATTGTTATCAAGGTAATACCTTTTCCTGAGGAGACATACAAGTATCCAATACTAAGACTCCCACGTACAGGGTTCCAAGTTCTTCTACTCTAGCAACAACACCCAGTTGTAAGTCACAATCGTATGCCTAGTCCCAATCTCTATGTTAACAAGAATCACAGCTACCTTCGCGGTGTCGCCTATCAACGTCGGTTTCTCGTATTAATCTACAAATATTCCAACTAACATGTTACAGAAACCGCCGATGGAAACAGCTACACTGACCCTCTGGCCGATGCCACTGCTTGTGCGCGTGATGTTCCTATTATGAAGGAGCTTCGCACCAACGTCATTCGTACCTACGCCATCAATGCCTCGGCCGACCACTCCGCCTGTATGAAGTTGTTGTCAGAGGCTGGTATCTACTTGATCTCTGATCTTTCTGACCCCTCCCAATCGATCGACCGTAGTGACCCTACCTGGGAAACCTCGCTCTACACCCGGTACACCAGCGTCATTGATGAACTCTCCCAGTACAACAACACCATTGGTTTCTTCGCCGGTAACGAGGTTTCTAACACCGTCGCTACCTCGGACGCCAGTGCCTTCGTCAAGGCTGCCGTTCGTGATATGAAGAAGTACATTAAGCAGAAGGGTTACCGGTCAATGGGTGTTGGATACGCCACTGCTGATGTATCTGCTATCCGTGAGAACATGGCCGACTACTTCGACTGCGAGAGCTCCGACGAGACTATTGACTTCTGGGGCTACAATATCTACTCATGGTGTGGTAACTCTTCATACACCGAATCTGGCTACAACACTCGCACTGAGGAGTTCCGCGACTACTCCGTTCCCGTCTTCTTCGCCGAATATGGTTGTAACGATGTCACTCCACGTCAGTTCACTGAGGTAACTGCCCTGTATGGCGACACCATGGCTGAAGTGTGGTCCGGTGGTATCGTGTACATGTATTTCCAGGAGACCAACAACTACGGTAAGTGATTCCCCGATAACAAGATGATTCGACCGCTCATTCCTTGATACAGGCCTGGTTTCCGTTGTCGACAGCACCAGTGTCAGCACCATGGCCGACTTTAAATCCTACTCCAAGCACATTGCTACTGCCGACCCTACCGGCACCAACAAGGCATCATACACTCCTACAAACACCGCTCTGCAAAGTTGCCCTACTGTTGGGTCCGACTGGTTGGCCAAAGCGTCTCCTCTGCCCCCTAGCGCCGATATTGATCTTTGCGAGTGCATGTACGATGCCGCCGGCTGTGTTGTGGCCGATGACCTCGCCACTAGCAAGTACTCCAAGTTGTTCAGCACTGTCTGTGGCTACACCGACTGTGGCGGTGTTGACCGCAATGCCACCACTGGCGAGTACGGTGCCTACAGCATGTGCACTGCCAAGCAGCAGCTCGCCTTCGCCCTGAACAAGTACTACGTGGAGCAGGACCGCTCCGCCTCCGCCTGTAGCTTTGCTGGATCTGCTACCACCAAGGCCACTACCAGTGCCACTGGTACTTGCTCCGCCCAGATGAAGGAGGCTGGTACCGCTGGCACCGGCACCGTCACCACTGAAGCCACCGCCACTGCTGACTCCAGCTCCTCTTCCGGCACTTCGACCTCCTCCAGCGGCGGTGCTATGAGCATTCAATCCAGTGTTACCTTCGGATCTTACCAGATTGGTGCCTATCTGGCCACCGCACTCCTGGCGGGTATTGGCATGATTGCACTCTAGATTTACTCCCGATTAATCAGGCGGTAGGTCTAATTTCGTTTCGTTTCTATGCTTGTGCCGGATTATTGTGTATCCATCTTTCTTCCTAGATCGGTATTGTCAAAGCCAAAGCAGGAACAAGTTTCACCAGAGGTTTATCACCCTGTCAGGGCCTTCTTGTCAATTGAAAACATTCTGGAACTAGGGCTACGTTATAGAATTGGCACACCTATTAGGACTCAATCTGACTTATATACCATTCTTCTTTTCAGTTCTGGCGCCCTCTTAGCAATTTACATTGAATTTTTATTCTTTATTGTTTGAATGATGGTCATTCGTAATAAACATGAACCTGCAATCAAGTCTTCAAGTGGCCAACACGGCCCTCTTGGTCAGTATGGCTGATGTCTCATCTAGTCGGCTCCAGTCATGTGCATCTTTACAGGCCTGGCGGCTGAGAAGCACGGCGCGACTTGTACGGTCTCTCATTTCGTTTTCATATTCATTAATTGCAGCTGATGGGTTTGAAGACCCGCTGTGGATGCGCTCAATAGCCTGCATCAAACGGTACGCATCGAGGATTCCGTGATTCGCCGCCTCCCCACGATCTAGAAAAGTCAGTATCCACCAATGTTGACCGAAAGGATGAGCTTACACATTGTCATGGCATGTGCTGCATCGCCTGCTAGTGTCACTCGACCACCCTGGTTATCCCAAGCCAGACACTCCCAATCTGCTAGCTTGATCTCGGTGACTGGTGTTCCAGCGGGAATACGATTGACTGCGTCTTGGAGAAATGGCACGAATCCTTGTGCCCGGTTCTTCATATTGACCAGGCGAGCTTCATCTGTGCTTGCTACCTTGTCTTCTGGCCTTTTCTCTGGCCAGGACATGCAGATCTGTGCACGGTATCGCTCTGCACCGGTCCCTGCTGTTCCATTCACTTGCGGCGTTTCCAGCATGGAGAACCAAAAGAATGCCCCAGTCGGTGGGTGGCAGCCTTGAAATAGTAATGGGTCCATTTGGCGCAGGGGTTTGATCTCTTCTGGCGTCAGATCCACGGCGACCCCGGTGAAGTTGATTCCGAGGTTTTGATTGTCAAAGGCGTCAGGTCGGAGGAACTGCCTCACTATAGAACGACTGCCCTCAACACCCACGACTAGACTTCCTGTGACATTTGTCTGGTCTTCAAAGACGAGTTGAACTTGATGGGTGTCTTTCGGTAGACTTAAACCAGTGACCCTTCGACCCCAATGAATGTGATCCTCAATACCGTTCATCAGTGCACGACGCATCTTCTCTCGACTTACTCTCCACCGCACATTGGGTGGGATCTTGAATTTTGGTTCTCCCGTCTCGAGATTGATAAAGAGGAAGTTTCCGCTGTCATTCCGGGCCACTTCCGGATCCACTTGAACGTCTTGAATGCGAGACAAGGTCGATTTGTCAAGCATTTTGAACATGGACTCCAATGCCCAGTGAATAGTAATTGCCCATCCTTGACCACGCACTTCTGGATTTAAATCACGTTCATAGATCTAATCCGTATTAACTGAGCATCCGCTGATTCAGATTCAGACCCTGTTGATCAAGCTTACCTCAAAGGGGATCCCCTGTTTCTTTAGCGATTGCCCAAGGGTCAGGCCGACAATGCCAGCTCCCACAATGAGCACTGGATCCATGGTGTCGTGGTAGGAGAATAAATTAACAAACTGAGAGCAACTATAAGCTCAGGGTTGGTGAGTATTAAGTATGACCCTTGAGCGAGTCACTTGGTAATATTGAAGATAGCAACCGTATACCGGTGGAAAATGCCGAGGATATAACCCCTGGTTACCCACGCCTACCTCTCATTTTGCTCTCCGCCGTATCTGACCCTTCCGAACCCGTCGCCTAGATAAGAAGCGGGGGTCCGTCCGTCGGCAAGCTGCGACGGATGAAGGCTTCACTAAGAAAAGGCATTGTTTATTCGCTACGTGCGCAAGACTATAACAATATAAAGTGATCTGGGGCATTGTACTTTCTGGTAACTACGATCATCTTCAAACTGAAATCATGTCGCACGAAGCTTTGAATCCTATCCACCCCTCGGCCCTTCCCCATTTGGACCCAGTGTTCGTTCAGCTTTATAACGATAATGTTGCACACACACCTTCGGGGCCAATCGACCTGAGCATCCTGCGCACAAAGTACTCAGTCTTGTACTCATATGGCACAGGCCCTGCTCCAGACTGTGCACGTATCTATGATGCGCAAGTTCCCGGTCACAATGGGGATCTGATTTCAGTCCGGGTATACGAGCCTGAGTCACCTGGGCCATGGCCTGTGCACGTGGACTTTCACGGCGGCGGTAAGAAAATCGACAATGAGACTTGAATTTTATTGACACAAATAACAGGTTGGGGCCTCGGCGATCTTGATACAGAATCACACATCTTGAAACATATTTGCAACAAGGCCAACGTTTGTGTTATTGATGTCGACTATCGTCTGGTCCCTGAACACGCTTTTCCAATTGGTATTCAAGACTCGTTTGCGGCATTGCGCTATATTCACAAAGAAGGCGCCGAAAGGTTCGGAATTGACCCCACCCGAATTTCCTTAGGTGGCGTCTCAGCAGGGGGCAACATCGCTTTGGTATGCGCCCATCTGGCTCGTGACAGCGATATTACCGTGAAGCTTATTGCTGTCGGCACACCAACTGTGGACAACATTGCCTCGTACAAGTCCGCATCTGAGGCCCCCTGGCCCTCGATGCAAGAGATGGAACACGCACCAACACTCAACTGGGCGCGATTGAAGTGGTTTGATACTCTCAAATGGCAAAGCATTGATGCCAAGGGTCCCAATCGTGAATCGCAACTTGGGGCTGTGAAGTGGTATGCCAATCTTCTTGATGCGCCTGATTTCACACGCCTACCGAGGACTGTCATCTATACCGCCGGATGCGATCCTCTGCGTGATGAGGGCGAGGCATATGCTAAGAGGTTGATTGAAGCTGGGACTGAGGTGATTCAGAAGCGATTCTTGGGTGTTCCCCACCCGTTCATGCATATGGATAAGGGTATGTTATCGGCTTTATTCCCACGGCCTTACATTGTACTAACACTTTCTTCAGATCTATGGCAAGCTAAGGAGTTTATTGACATGACGGCTGAGCATATTAAGTCTACGCTGCATGCATGATGGAAAGGATAAAAGATTTCAGTGAAACGGAAGGTGTCAATACAATAAATTCTTCTTTTTTTTTCTACGTGTCTTGGATGCATTAGTACCGTTCCATAATGAAAGTATAGTTGAAATTTAGCTTTCTGTATTTTTTTCAACGTTAGGTAAGATTAATGTGCTATAGGCGAGATGGAAGAAATGGCGACCCAGTAATGCAGCGGCGTCTAATTTGGGGTAATGCCTTCAAAGCTCAGTATTTGTATTTCTGTTTGGTCTTGTTCTTATTAAATGGTACTGGCACAAATTCCCTCCATGTCATAAAGCTGATGCGCCAATGGAATTATTGACTCCTCCAGTGTTCGAAAATTCATCGCTAAAAGCTCCTGTGCTTTTGAAGAATTGCATGAGTAGTGTGTAGCCGCAATGCGCTTCCCAGGCTCGCCCACTGGAGCACGATGCCTGTCCGAAAGCCTAGAACGAATAATATCGGCAACCTCTTGCGTATCATAGGACCCCTGGGTTACCAGAAACCTCTCATTGCCGGTGCCTGAGAATGTTAATGTTTTCAAACTTGTTTCGGCCAAATCCTCCACATCAATCCAGACTTAAAGGTCGAAAATTTAGTTTATGCGTCTCAATTTGGAAAAAAGACATACCAGGAGCTTTGGTGGGTGGAAGCTTGGCATCCTTTCCTGCACTCATGACCTGCCAGATAATCTGATTGCTGGCGTTGAGATGGGAAAGAGAGGAAATCGGGTGGATCATCTGGCCGAAAACCATTCCAGGGCATAGCGTCATCAGCTGATATTGAACTGGGTTGTCACGGATGTAATCCCAAGCAGCGCGCTCTGCAACAACTTTGGACGCGCGATACGCAATGGGCTGGATATTATCAGAGAAAATATAATAGTGAATATGGGTTTATGTACTCACCACCATCGATGCATTCACGCCGTCTTCATAGGTCAATGGACACCAGTCCTTTTCAGTATAGACACGCCCCGGTTGCAGGCCCAGACTTGCATCATAAACGCTTGCAAAACTCGACATGATCACAACACGGCGAACATTCTGATTCAACCGAGCAGCCTCGCAGACGACCTGTGTACCCTTGACCGCGGGGATCATGAGCTTTTCTTCAAATTCTCCAGGGACTGCATCGTAATTGAACGCAGACGCCAAATGCAAGATTGACTGACAACCTTCGAGTGTGGCAGCGAAAGCCTTGAGATCGGTTGGATCGGGCACAACAGCGATTTCAAGGAGAGAAAGATTGCTAACTCCACCAGCGTTCAGAGACCTGCGCGTAGCCTCTCCTTTCTCAACGGAGCGCACTGTCGCCCGAACGCGATACTTGGAGCATAAAAGAGTTGCGATGCAGTGGGCGGCAATAAAGCCGTTGCCACCGGTCACTAGCACCATAGATCCCACCTCTACAGGAGCCATTTTCGATATTTCTTTAGGTAAAAATAGACGAGTAAACGTTGACTGCAAGCTCAATTAGAGGGCATTTGGAATAGAAATACAGCTGGGTCAACCGTGGAACCTTGGACAAGGTTTAATCTACTTCGAACAGTTTAGTAAGTCGTTCTGGTCGGCTGCTACAGTATCTGGGTAGTCCCGCGCGGCCGTCGGGTAGATAGATATGCTACAAGGACTTAGCTCATGAGATCGCGTCGGGGTCCGTGGAAATATCATTAGCTTTTTGTATTGGTTGAGAGAAGATGCCATTCCGACAGTGTCTAATCCGATTGAGAAATACACTTCCTTCCTCAGGAGGGGGTCCGTGGCAGCTGTGGGAAATTTACGTTGGCAAGTAAGAAATGTGATGCATTTACACACCTTTCCCAATGGGGACAGTGCCTGCAACTCCCTACTTGAATGAAACAGGACGGGGATATCTGAACTTTAGGCATTGTGGCATAGATTGTGATAGATTAACAGGGTGTAGTCTGCAGTAATGTCATTGAATACATGAAAAATGACTTCTCAATACACATAGCGGAAATTGTCATCGTCTTGCGTGTCGCGAACGGCCCCCTTACTAGCCAATCGTGTCTCTATCCGACTACGTGCCGGTGTACCAAGTCGATCAGCAACTGCGTTACGCCTTCCATACAACATCCTCAGGGCCGTAGAAACCGCAATAGCAGCAGCGTTAACCGCTACAATGGTGATCTTTGCCGGTATGTACCTTTTGTATGGGTTAGTTCCAATCCCGTGTTATTTCGTTCGTGTGATGACTTACTGGGGCGCATCTTTGGCTTGGAAAGTCTGAGGGCCAACGATGTTCGCAATGCTGAAGCCTGCAGCGACAATTCCAGCACCAGAGACCTAGAAATGTGAGCGAAAGGAACTAGATATAACGAGCTATAGCATTTACCTTCATTGTGAAGCCCCGGTAGTTGGCTCCTGTCCATGCATAGATAAGGGCTAGGGGTGCGACGGTCTGTTAAGTCAGCTATCTGCTATTTTGAAATATTGGCTTGACTTACCGTATTGACGAGATAAATACCGGCCAAACAGCCAGCTTGATTCTCAGATGGAAGGAAGGACATCAAGCAGGATCCCAGAAGGGTTGGAAGCAATAGCAAATCGATCGCCAGCCATCTCGAAAAGCCTTTTGAGATTGTATATGTAGACACCATGGTTGCCACGATGCTCACGATACCCGAAGGCATGTTCAGTAAAGCGCTTTCCTTGGAGCTGTATCCGAATCCTTTGATGAGGATAGCCGAGAATGTAGTTATGACGCCACTGGGAATTGTGATGAGGATTGTGAGCAAGACGAGCATCCACGTCTGCAGATCTCCAAATGCTTCAAGAATAGACCGCCAGCGGAAGACCTTGAGCCCAACGCCAGCTGAATCATCGGTCAAACGCTGATCAATTCGTAGCTTCTCACTTTCAGTCAGGAATTTGGCGCTCTCGGGGCTGTTGGGAAGAATAAATATCCTATGTAAAGCAAGGTTAGAGTATAATCGACAAGAAACTTAGTCGGACCTTACACAAGCATAGATACCAAGACATTGACAGCACCAACTGCTACAAACATGATGCGCCAGCCTCCGAAAGCCAACTTTGCAGGGGCATGTTGAGCAGCAAAAGAAATCAGTCCACCGATGATTTGCCCAACGCCCAAACCACAGTACCAGAACCCGTAGCGCGGTGTGGACTCTGCTCGAGTATACCACATACTAGTGTACATGGTAAGAGAAGGTGCTAGCAAGGACCATCAGTCGCATTCTATAACACAGTCATGCAGAGGACTCACCAATAACAGCCTCCATCAATCCTAGGAGGATTCTCAACGCAAGCATATGAGAGAAGTTAGAGGCAGCTGACGAACAACAGAGGATTACACCCCAGCAAAAGACATTGGCTCCGAGAACCTTGGTAATGGGAAATTTTTGCAGAAGGGCACCCTGAGGAATTTCCGCCACAGCATATGCAATAAAGAACGACGTTGCAAGCCATGAGAAGTCGTTTCCAGTCATTCCCAGGTCATCCTGCATTCCCATCACGTTTGCATACTAAAGATGTTAGCTGAAAGACCTTAGGGCCACGAAGACTGATCTGTACTCACATTGATGGAAATCTTGTCAATCATTTGCAAGAAATATGTCAAGAACATAATGGGTAAGACGTGGTAGTCAATTTTGCGCACCAGCTTCTTGTCGTCCATGACTACACTGCCCAAGGCACAGTCCTCGGCAACATCATACTTGCCCATGAGCTCAGATTTCTTCTCCATTGCTGTCACTTTGAAGGAATAAAAAATGTAAGATTAGAATACGACACGAGTCCCAGCATATTATCGGTTGGCGGGTTGCCTTTAAGAGCCAGCTCAGACCAGAAACAATAGAGATAGGGATCCAACCTACCGAGAGCTTCCCCAGACAATGATAGGCGCAGACGGAGTGGCTGTCACTTTCAGAGGCAAATTTCAAAGCGGCAAAGATCCACGCGGTCTAATGCAACCGTCGGATAGAGAAAGCCCCTCTCCGCGTCTTAGCGCGAGATAGGAAGAAGCCGAACGGCAATCCACCAGAGCCCTGAAGCTCTGAAGCCCTGAAGCCCAGCTTGAAAATAGTATAAATCGATGATGAAAGATCAAGTTGCTCAATTGTAAAGTAAATCCATCGATCTAACCATGCCTTCTCGTACCGACTCACCTCTTCAAGTCGCCATTATCGGCGCAGGCCTCGGAGGTCTTGGCGCCGCGGTCGCCCTACGCCGTCAAGGCCATGCGGTCACTGTGTATGAGAGATATGATTTTGCTGGTGAAGTAGGTGCCTCACTGAGTGCAGCCTCAAACGGCTCTCGATTTTTGGAGGAATGGGGTGTGGATGTGAAGGGAGCCAAGCCGGTTTGTTCCACTGCCCCCAATCATAGTTCACTAGTCTAATCCGGAACAGGTCATTCTCAAACAACTCATCATGCACAATTGGAGCGATGGGAATGTGCAAAATACCTATCCGCTCGGCGATTACAAGTCCAAATTCGGTACAGTAAGTATTTACCCAGACTCTGATGCTTATGCTTCCGTGGTGTACTCACAGAAGATAGGACTATAACAATTTCCACCGCATTGACATTCACAAAGAACTCTTGAAGTCTGCCTTTGACGCGCCTGGAGAAGGCCCAAAATGTGAATTGAAAGTCAACTTCAAAGCAGTTGAAGTCAATGCAGAGGAAGGTATGCTGCGGTTCGAAAATGGGGCCGAAGCATTGGCCGATATCATTGTAGCTGCAGATGGCATCCGGGTAAGCGAAGCATCATTATGTTATAATTATGAAGCTAACAGGTTCAATGCAGTCCCTTACAAGAAACATGATTGGAATTACTCCAGACTTTGAAATGTCAACTTCCTGCTGCTACCGCTGCATCATCGGGGCTGACAAGCTTCGGTCCCTTGGCTTAGAGGACTATATCTCCAACGAAGCCATCGAGTACTGGGGAGGGTTCGGCATCAATAAGATTGTCATGTCTCCCTGCAGCAACGGTGAGGTGGTAAGCTGTTACTGTTTCTATCCCGCGTCGCACAACAACGTGCGTGACGATGGATGGAATATTAGTGCCACACCCCAGCAACTCGTAGAGACCTTCCCAGACCTAGATCCCAGAATGAAGACTTTGATGTTGAATGCCGAGGACATCAAGATGTGGCGGCGTGAGTATAGTTCGTTCCCTTTCAAATCTCTTGCTAACCCTCGACAACAGTGTACAAGCACCAGCCTTATCCATACTGGGTCAAGGGCAAGGTTTGTTTGTTGGGTGATGCCGGTAAGCCTAGAAACCTTGCTTTCAAATTCAAACTGCTGATTTTGTGTTAGCCCACCCTATGATGCCCGATCAGTCGCAAGGATCTTGCATGGCATTCGAAGATGCGGGTGCTTTGGGCCTGGTCTTCAACAAGAATTTCCGTGAAGACTACGGAGTTCCCGAAGGTTTGAAGATCTATGAAAAGTTGCGCAAAGGTCGCGCTACCAGAGTGCAGGAGGCGAGCTTCAGAGCTCGCGAGAACCTCAGCGAGAGAATTGGGTGGAGCTCCTCTACTGATCGGCCAGGAAAGCTTACCATTGAGGAGGTTTGTGGGTATAACATGAGGGATCATCTGGCTGAGCTGGTTGCTGAGGAAAAGGGGACTCAAGTTTGAAAATTGCTAACTCATGACGTGCGTCTTGATTAAATTGTTTTGAGCGCGTCGGGTAAGCTTGCCATTTCACCTCCTCGCGTTTCTTCTGTGTCATAAACCCTCTCCAATATATTTATACAGCAATAAAAATTAGGTTCATAGTCGATCAATGGGTATTCGATATTTAACAAATCTTACGCGACATGACAGCATAAACTAGAAATTATATAAATACTACACCGGGGAATTGACTGTATCTCACAGCAGCCCAGTTCAGATCTGACGGACTGTTCCCCCCTTTCCAAACTGTCTCCAGTAGTTGACGAGCATGATGAATGTGACTGAATCCCAAGGTATTTTCCATCACCATGATTCTCTCCTTCACAATCATTCGCCGCTCAACGCTGATACTGCTGGACCCAGCAATGACGAGTGGGAATAAGAGACACCCCTCCACTCTGCTTGCATACGGAATCCGCTGCACAGACTCTAGAATAGTACCAACGCAGCGTTCTACAAACTCATGCAAGACATCATATCCTTCCACAATCTGATGCAGCCGAAGTCTAATTGCCCATTCAAAGGCAGTAGTAGCGCGGTCCGTATCGCGGTCCAAATCCGCAGAGGACTTGCTGTCATAATCAGCGCGCCAATCATCAATCCGGTCTTCAAGATGATCCGCCGCAGCTCTGAACCCCACTTCAGATAGCTCGTCGACACGCCTGCTCCTGTGATTCGCTAACAGATTGACCATCCCAAGATAGTCAAACAGCGCCGGCGAGATACCGTAAATTGCATCCAATGATCGGGTTTTGTCGAGATCGGGGACACTGCTTCGTCGTAATGAGCTTGTTAGATCCGTCATGCTATCATTGCTCTGTAACAAGGGTGCCTTGCAACGAGAGATGGTTGACATAGCGTCGAGATAGTGGAAGAGACTTAGGCAGAATGTCCATTCATCAGATGGGATCAGAGTTTGGAATGCAGGGGACTTCAATATCGCGCTGGCGGCTTTCAGGTGCCATTTCCAGACACGAGATGTACCATCAAACAATTCCGTAAGACATAGTAAAAGTACCGTAGCACAAGCTTCGAATATCGATTGGCGGTCTGAGAAACCTAGCAACTTGTTGACCTGTGTCAAAGCTAGGAAAAGTTAGCCTGTATCAAACTATGGAGTCAATACGGGTCCTACCTTTGCCTTGTCTGGTCAAAGCGCACCCCCAGATTGTCGGATAGACTCTCTTCCAATGGCACCCACTCAAACTCAAAATAACGCTGGTAACTGTATCCGAAACTGCAGCTAGCGGCAAAAGAGTGACCAGGAATGGGTTCCGATCTCCATCCTGAGAGCGCGATAAAGCTCTAGACACGACCTGGATATAGTGGTTGAAGAGTGACCGATCTTCTTCCGTCCGCAAATGAGGATTCGCAGAGATGGGAGATCGATCCAATGACAAGGGTAGAGCGTTCTTCTTTGGCAAGGGATGGGGAAAGAGCGTGACAATAAACTCCTCATCGTCATAAGGGGTAATGGGGCTGAGCGCAGGCGGACCGCCGTCGGAATCGTCAATCGGAACGGCATCAGCAGACACGGTGGCAACGGATAGAAGTGAGGAAGTATCATTCAGGTCTGGGCTGTGCGCTTCAACATCGATAGCCCTGGCAGGCCACTCACAGGGAAGATTCAGGCGGCGGCAGTCGCTGCACTTGGGGCGGTTCTCATCGCACTTCTTCTTTCTGCGGGTGATTAGCTTCCGAAAGTCTTAGCAGCTCTACTATATTACCTTGTCTTGCAGGGCAAACAGCCGCCTCGGGACCGCGATGCACGGGGCCGGCGCGCCGGCGATCCGCGAGACAAGGCTGACTCCTCATCTAGAAATCGGGGCTTGCAGGCATGTCCTAAACCTATAGCCAAGAGATCAGTCAATGATCAAAGATAGCTCAAAAACAGTGCATTGATATACGTTTGCAGCGTGAACAGGGTGAATCGCCATCGCATCGTTGTTTCTATTGAAGTTAGCGTGGTTGATGTCTCGGGGGTAGATCACTCACAATATGCGCGCAACGGGCGCAACAGCCTCGGGGTGTACTCATTGTGTGCAGAGAATAGGTGAGGAGATTCAAGATGCGACGGTTATCTTTCTCCCAAGCCACATTGATAAGCTGTTCACGATGATTTGGTGGATTTACCGAAGTGCGGGGAATCAGGGTTTAGCGTCGCCTCTTTTAACTTGAGAGATTCATTTGATGAATTGGGGTAGAGCGAAGCTGTCTTGGTTTGGGTATTTCTATGTTCCAATATCAATGTTCATGGCCAAACATCCCCATTTATCCCCGTTCATCCCTATTTGAAGCATCCCCGCGTTCAATATCATTTCCAAGCAAACATAATATTGAGTAGAAGTTGCCATAGTTGTCTTCAGGCATGGTTGCGGTTGATGAGAATTGATGAAATGGATCAAGTAAGTTGAAATTGCATGATGGAAGCAAGTCAAGTTGATAAAGGAAGGAGAGAAGAGGAAGAGAAGAGGAAGACGAAAGAGTATTTTGTTGGCTATCACAACCATGTGCCTTCCCAAGTAGAGTCATCGTGATCGGTTGACAATTCTTATGTTGGCGACACTGCATGGACTGGCAAACACTTCAAAATCGTAACTGGCGGTATTTGTTAAGCTTCCACATCCCATACCTTGAAATGAGCCCAGTGCCTATGACACTCGCTCCAACAAGAACTGCAAATGCATAGGTACTCTCTTCGAGGTAATTGATCACATTCATACCAAACAAGCCCGCTACGAACGTGGACACAGCGAATCCGAGCATGCAGATCTCCAGTTGAGCTTCGAATATCATGATCTGGTTTCGGCGCACGTCCAGAATCGACTGGGTAGTGTCTGTTGTTCGATTCACATCCCCCAGCAGTGCACTAGCAGACTCAGAGATCGCATCAGCATTCTTATGGTATGCCTCCAAAAGATATTCGACCTCTTGGTGGTCTTCAATAGCATGTTCTTCTCCGGACTGGTTATCAGACAGGTACATGGTGGCCATGTCTTCATCATTACTGAGGAGTTCTTGTAGCGCGGATCGTACTTGTCGCGCACGTTGTCCAATAGCCACCAGCCGCTTACCGTGGTCCTGTAATCCACGTAGAACAGAGTGAACAAGATCATCTTTTGTTGGGTCGCGTAAGCTCTCTTTGACCTCACGCCTAATCAAAATATGCTCCGCCTCAAGAGTTGCAATAACAGAGGCCAAAGCAGCATCCACAACGCGCAACTCATATGGGAGCCTCGTCGCAAAGCCAGACCCATGATCAAGGTTTAACTTGCTCTGGAGATCTTTCAAGAAGACATCTTGCACCTTGACATCAGAATCTTCGGTCGGCAAAAGAAACAGAAGCACTCCATCGGCTCTCACAAGAAGCCTCAGAGTAAACATGCTGATGAATATGGTAGAAGGACGGACCAAGATATGCGGGATGCCTTCAGAGACAAGATCAACATTGCGCAGGTCTCGACTATCCAGGCCATACCTCTTAGCGACATCGGCTTTGGTGCCACGAAGGTCTGAATGCTTGACTGATCCATCGGCATTCAAGGCCATGCAGCGCAGCTCCGTAGCATCGTTCATGCGATTCCGCGATAGAGCAAGGGATAGATTGAAGACTTCCTGATTAAAAGATGTCTCGCGATTAATATCAGTCTCTGACATGACGTGTAATGATTTATTCGGCGATGTGATTATTCCTCGTCGCGTACAGGGATTGATTTGGATTGGAGGTTTGATGACATTGCGTAAAGGGAGACATGATCGTGCTGTAAAAGGCGCAATGCGTGTTGAACATCTTGTCTGAGTAGTTCTCGATATAAGAGATATTAATCTGCCAACATTATGTTCATGCATGTTGAAATGGTGAGAAAAGTACTCCGCAGCAAGAAAAGCCGTCTCGGTGGTCGGAGTAATCGGACCCCGTCTCCGATAGAGTAGTCTGACGTGCCCAGTGAGATTGTCTCACCGTCTTTGCTACCGCCTTTATTCTCCGCTCACAGGATAAGTTAACCCCGATGTTGACTTGACGTATTCCACCATCGAGTGGTCCAGCTATCACTCCTGTCTACAATGAGTTTTCTTATCTTTGCGTTCGATCCGCATCAGCGGTAAGCCACTGTCATTACAAGTCTTAGCTTGGTTCATTATATATTGCACGTACTTGATATTAAATCTACCTACCTTCAATCAGAAAATCTCGCATTTGCTCTGCAAAAACAAATCCCCCTGGTCTCTGTATTTTGCCTATTGACAAAACGTCATGAGCCCACACATCATGGTTCCACATAAGGTGCGATATTAAGAAAGCTGTCGATTGATATGCTAGCTAGTATCACCCTGTGATGCTACATGTCACATTTTGTTGTTCAAACTTTCCTTTCGAACCCAAGTTACCAAAATGTGCTGATGCAAGAACTCTCGGAGTTCCCAGGATTGTTCAAATTTTCGACAGCAGCCTCCAGTCCTGCAATTTTGACGGGTGCAAGAGGCATCGCTTATACATTGACAATCTTTGAGATAGAAGGCGCTGCCATGGACAAAATGTGTTGACCAGTAGGCGAAATTATGCCGACAGAACTAGGCATTGGCACGAGTCGAACAGTTCAAACAATTAATAAAATTCTTCTTTTGAGCACTTCATCTCAGGGATCACCGATATAACTTAGTAAATAATAAATACTAAGCGAAAGAGATTATACCAAATTACCACTATAAAGGTATTTCTTAAGCTTATCGAATTTGCTAGATGGCTGGATCTTTTTGCCACTCACAATCTGGATCGATTTATTTTGCACAAAGCGGTTTGTTATAGAGAATGCTAACTACGATAACAGAGCCAGAGGTCCTTAGGAATCGTCATAAGCAAAGTAAAAATTCCCTAGTGATGATACAAAGCGTTCAGGAAGAGCTGTTTCACCGACCATGACAACCGGACAGCAGCATATCGGAGGAAATCGATATAGAGCAACAAAAACTGTAGACAGCATGGAGCCGGATTGGTGGTAGAAGTAGCAAACAAATAGTCAATGGAGTAAGCGCATCTGAGTAAAAGCAGGCAGCAATGGTAACAATAGTAGACGTTACAAACACAGGTTGGCGATGACAACGGCTAAGAAATAAATAACAGATGAAGCAAAAGATATAACGAAAACGTAAGAAGCAACCTCGGTAATTACTTGAGCGAGGGACTATTCTCAGCAGGTAGGTTGACCGTCTCAAGTACTCGCAAAGTCGGCTCGTGGTGGAGGAGTGATCTGCCAATGACGAGGTCAACCATCTTAAAATCGACTGTGGCTGAAAGCGTAGCCCACGCTGAGTATGTCATTCGAAACAGAACGATCGCGGAGGCGTAGGTCTCAAATGCATCCACGAGACTAACTTGCATATCGGCTGGCAAAGCCTCAATCACTTTGCGGAACTCATTAGTGGCTGTTTGAGCATTGCCCTCAATCGTTAGGTGCACAAGAACATGTTTTTCTCGCGTCGGATGAGGAGGGAAAGGCTGGTATGGTGAGCCGTGGTAAGAGGCACTGTGTGGAGGCTTGAAGCCGAGCGCAATAGTACCAGCTGTACCTAAGCGCTTTAACTCTGCCCTGGGGGCATGAAGAGGTCGTTCGCGTTCAAGGTCAGCGAGGATCGCAGTCGTGGTAATTATCGGTGCCCCTGACTTGCGTAGTGACCGAACTGCCTTTCCGAAACGCTGGGTGAAGGTTATACCGTCTCTGCGCGACCTCATTGTTTGATTCTTATTGGTGGCCGCCAGAATTTGTAAGGCTCTTGTACCGGTACTTCGCGCGCCCCCAGCATAGCAGCAGTCGAGGAATCCTAGTGCGTCAATATGGTCCAGGTCCCCAGAGTCCCGAAACAATAGATCTCTAACCGTCCCCCAACGGAGGTCCTTTCCTGAACCGGAGCATAGGTGCAATTCGCCTCCCTCCATTCGACCATGACCGATGTATGCGAATACATAAAGTGACTGGCCTTTTTTGCGTGGGGAGCGAAGGGAGTTCAGTCTGTCTTGAATCTTTTTACGCAAATTCCAAGCGGGAGTTTTGTCATTTGCTTCAATCTTGTAGACCAGGGCATTAATCCCGAAACAGTCCGTGAGAACAGCTTTGAGAGTCTCTGCATCGCTATCCGCCAATGTGTCATCTTTCTCCCAGAAAACGATCAAAGCAGACTTGGAGGTATAATGCTTTCCGCGGTTGTTGATCGCCACATTCAGGTCGGCCTTCATTTGTGGAAGGGGGTAACTTTTTGGCTGTTGTGCTGTTGTCGACAGGCTGGTTCCTGCGAGTGTGGGGATCAACGAGGTCGGGCTTGAAGGAGATAATACGGATGAAGGCAATGTCGGTGATGCCGGAGCTTTCGTAGACATCATCTTCATCGTGGCGAAAGAAACAATTTTGCGGTAATGAGGTTTTTGTCTTTGAGATCAATGTGTAAAAGATTTGAAGAAGGTGAAGGAAGGCAAGTGACGGACGAGGTTGTTCGAGAAGGAGAGGAAAGACCACTGAGTCACATGGAAGCTTCAACCCCCAAAGCTGATACCCGTTGGCAAAAGTCAGCAGCCGCTCTACATTCGTCATTATGTCAGACGATTACAGATACAGACTGGAGTCCGGGCGCATGTTTATCTGGCGTTGCCAAAGTGCCTCCGAAACAGAATACCGCAATATAAGCCATACTGCTCCTTGCAACCTATACTGGGTAAGCCTATTCCGTTTCACACGATTTCCATCGACGTCGTATTACGATTGCCCACATCCACTACATCCTACAACGCAGTCGCGCTCTTGAAGTGCATATTCACCAAACGCTTCGGCGCGGTACCCGGTAACGCAGTCTACATAAGCCAGGACTGGGCACTGGCACTGTTGAAATAGCTTTAGATGTCTGACCATGATTTACTTTCTGTGTTGATCGCGGATGGAGACCCAAGATTCATCATGGGTTCTGGAAAAGCATGTTTAATGCACCCCGCGTCACGCTATTCTTCACATCGGCGTATTACGGAAAGCGCTCCAATCAACAGGCAAAGCCAATGCCGTAGTTCAATAACCCTCCATATTTTCTGACGGCCGTCTAGCTTCCGGTGCTGTAGCTTTATAAACTATATTCTGAGGGCTGTCAGAAAATCCAATGCCTTCTCCGTCTCAATTAGTGATCTCTTGCTTCTAGATTCATGGTACTTTCATCGGAAATCTTAACATAAGAATACTAGAAATACTACATGAAATGCACAAAATTATACGAACGCGCCAAGATACCCATGGGTATGCTAAATCTACACCGTACGCAGCCCGGATTTCAGTTCTTTCTCTTTGGCAGAGCCATCATTCATTTTGCTGCATTTCTATAGACTACCAAAGTATTATATTGTAGAATCCATTCATTCTGATCATCAGTATTTTCTTTATAAAGTGATATCCGATTTAGTACACGATAGATAGCCGCCGGTGCTATATGAGAGCACTAGGAATTGGGGTGTTCCTTCTTCCATGATTTCGACCTATCTACTTAGATAGACTACTATCGAGCTATTCCTATTCTAGACTGGCGTCCCCGGGAAGGCTCACTTTTGGTAAAATTTACGTACTCGCCAACAGGTAAAATATCGCAGATCACTCGGGAGGGAGGTCTCCTATTGCGCAAAAACTTCCATTCCAGCTAGCCGTATTGTATTATTACCGCATTATGATACGTCATATCACTGCTGACAGCTCAGCAGTACCGTACTTTATCTTGGCGCCCACTACCCAAACCTCAGATGCATATGCAAGAGACTAAATGGCCTTTGATATTATGCCGGCAATTGTTTTTGCCTCAATTCAATGTGATTGTAAGTGACTTTAACAACAGAAGTTCTGGCACGTTTATTTCTTACAGACGTCATTGTTTTACATGGGTAAGGACCTTGGTGACACACACATGTATATCTCTTGATCTCTATCGTCAGTCTTCTAGTCTATCATCTTCCTTATACCAAGCCGCTTTCTGGACATCGTTCCACTCCCAAGTTCATAATATCGTTCCAATTCAGTTGATTCACGCGTCGTTGACTAGAACGTAACGATAACGCGCATCACCGTTGTCCATATCCAAGATGGCCTGGTTGGCATCCTTCATGGGGCGTTCCTGGATCCAAGGCTTGACGCCCTTGGCAGCAGCAAGCTCCAGCATCTCACGGATTTCATCCGGGCTACCAATGAGCGAACCACCAAGCTTGATACCCTTGATGATCAGAACGAAAGCGGGGATCTCAAGGCCACCATCCTCGGGGGCACCGAGCTGAATGAAGGTACCGCGATAACGCAGCAGGCTGCAGTATCCGGCGATGGGCATCTTGGAAGAGGAGGCAGTCGAGATGATCAGATCGAGAGACTGTCCGTGACGGGTGACCCAGTCCTCCTCCTCACCGGTGGCAATGAAGTCATCAGCACCGAGCTTCAGAGCATCCTCCTTCTTGTCCGACTTGCGCGAGATGGCAACGACGCGGTCAGCACCGAGAGCCTTAGCGAAAAGGATGGCAAAGTGACCCAGGCCACCAATGCCCACGACTCCGACAGTCTTTCCTGGACCACATCCGTTCTGCTTCAAAGGAGAGTAGGTCGTGATGCCACCACACAACATGGGGGCAGCGTCCGCCGAGGAAATCGCATCCGGAATCTTGATCACGAAGTGTGAAGGGCTCCGGTTGTACGTGGCATATCCTCCGTAAGATTTGCCTCCATTTGCGTACACTCCGTTGTAAGTTCCGACCATCTTGTTACAGAACTGCTCGAGAGAATTCGCACAAGCTTCACAGTCCTTGTTGACATTGAGACAAGCTCCGCTTTGAGCTCCCACACCCACGCGGTCTCCGAGTTTGATGCCGTTCTTAACCTGCGTACCCACACGCACCGCTGTGCCAACAACCTCGTGCCCCACACAGCAGGGATAATTGGTCGGTCCCTATACGAGAGACGTTAGCCTTCACCCCAACAAAGCAACCCGAAGAATAGGGAAATTGGAAGAAAACATACCCATCCGCTACGAAGAGTGTGCAGGTCCGAGCCGCAAATACCACAGTGCGTGACCTTGATATCGACATCTATCTCCTCCCAGGGCTTCGGCTCGAACTCCTGCCAGACCATCTTGCCCTTGCCAGCCTCAGGGCTGAGGCCACACCAGCCTTCGAACTTGTAATCGGTCATTTTGATGATATTGAGGATGGAGATTGAATTGAATGATCTACCAGGGTCCCCAGCCCTCTCCAGCTCTTCTTTATAGCTACGCCATCATTATTGACCCGGTTTCAGAAAATTCTCATAAAACTCGATTTGTGATGCTTTGTGGACATCGGGTTGGCTACTGAAGAAATGGTTCCACTTGACCCGTGAAGTGGGTTGTCATCACGGCCTTTACGATTATGTCCGCGAAGAGATTTCACCCGTTGCTCCATAACGAAAGGGATCGCATGCCGATATAAACATGATTTATAATCTCGTTGATCAACAAATAACCATGTTAGAAGCTGACAGGGTCGAATTAAGCTCATGCATGTCCATCTTTGCTGACATCATGACGTCACCCGGAGTTAAGAGCACCAAGCCTTGTTATACCCAGAGCCTCGGGATTATTCGCCACTCAAAAACACGAATTTCTGATAAGTTTGTGCATTTTGTGTTGCATGATTTACACCGAGAGAAGCCTGGAGGACTGGATTGCCAGGTAGTTCATTATTCATGTATATTTACGAGTCGGAATATTATGTACAGCGTTCAACGCTCTTTTAGATATTGCTTTCATCCTCGGCCACCGCATTCTTACGGCGAATATAATACTGCGCGCAGAGAACGGCCGCCAGGGCCCATGAAGCACCGGCCAACGAGCAAATTGCGGTGAGGCCATGCAAATACTTGGGTGCATCGGATGTACGAAAGATCTGAGACCCGGAGATACCGGCACAATTGGCAGCCATGACAACCAATCTGAGACATGTCAGTAATGTTCGCTAGAATAAGTAGGGGAGGGAAATCTCACGCCATGGCGACACTTCGTTCTTGGGGGGTGCGGCAATAGAATGACAGCCAACCAACATTGAGGATGCTATGATAAGGTTAGCAAGCGTTATCAGCAGCAACAATAATGTCTGAACTTACTGCATGCTGCAATAGGAGATGTTGGCTACGGCAATAACTCCATATTGGTGCCATTGAGAGGCGTGGGGGTTACTTGTGCGGAGACACACATAGGAAATGACATTCCAGGTGATAGCCAGCAGCACAAAAGGTCCACGGTGGCCAGTGCGATCACTGTTATAAGTCAGGACCTTTTCCATCGATTTTCATCAAGATAGACGTACCCAGCGAATGAAAGCATAGCCAACCAGACCATGCTGCAGTACACAGGCACAGAAGCCAACGCATTGGCGCGTACAGAGTCGAAGCCCAATTTCTTGATCATGCTGGGAGTATACTGGGTCAAACCTTGGAACCCAGACATCGAAACCAAAGTCAAAAGCACATGCTGCATGATTCTAGGCTCCTTGACAGTCTTCCAGATATCAGACTTGGTAATCTGGATATGGCCACGAGCTTTGCGAGGATCATCGAGCAGAACGCGATTGCGAATGATGCGAGACTCGCGCTCGGTAAAATAACTCCACTTGCCCATGGCGATCAGTGGACGTCCATCCCCAGCTGCTGGGGGTACCAAGAGAGTGAAGAAGAATCCAATGAAGAGAGTGATCAGGCCCTCGACGAGGAAGATCCATCGCCATCCTTCCATACCGTGGTTACCATGAAGCTTCAATAGACCAGCCGAGATCAAACTTGATGTGGCAGACGCAAACATCTGTCCATAGAAGAAGAGACTGGTGCGAAGACTGGTCTCGTCTTTCTTGTACCAGGTCGACAGATAATATAAAGCGCCTGGAATGAATCCACCCTCACAGAAACCTAGCAAAATACGCGTCACCAGGTATGCAGGGTAGGACTGAACAAAGGCCTGGAAAGTGGCGACAAGGCCCCAGGCAAAAAGCTGACCCGATAGCCATACGCGGGGTCCAATGCGTTGCAAAATGATATTCGAGGGGATCTCCGCCAAAACAATACCAGCAGACAGCAGCTGTGTACCGATATTAATCTGATTTGTTGTGATGCTCAAGTCTTCCGTGATAGTCGAAGTCAAGACGGCGCTAATATTTCCACGGTCCATTTGCAGAGAGAAGAAAGCAAGGGCGAGGATAGGAATGAGGATAAAGTCGACTCTATTGAAAGTACATTATCAGTCTATACTCTTGTTCACTTTGATAGAAAACATACTTTCGCGTCACAGCAGCCTCCTCTGCATCCCAGTCTTTGACGATAACATGATCAATCTCAGAAGGTGCATCAGAAACCCGTTCATCAACTATATCTTTTTCATCGAAGATCTTTTTGGAGACCTTATCTGCGGAAGACACAGCCGACATGATGCAGAAGCACGAAGCCCAAAAGAAGGTGGAAAGCTGTCAATGTCAACAGCATTCTTCGCGGCCGATCGGACATTCTTATAGAAAAAAAGAAGAGAGAGAAAAAGACTCCACCCCTATCAAAGATTGTGTCAGTCTACACGAAGCCATCTCGACCTCAGCCAATGTTAAGGTGAGGTGTGACCCGGGAGGTATGGCGCAATCATGGCGTATTTGACAACATTAAGTGCAGGAGAATTGCCGATATTTTCGGGTGTTTAACGCCAATTATATACGCTGATTCACAGTGTTTGTATTGGCACTTGGTATTTCTGATGCCACGCCTCATTATCGTAGCTCTGATCTGGCGCTGGGTGGTTCTAGATTCGACAGCCGATCTAGAAAGTGTTTACCTGTATTTACAGACATAGTCTCTATATTCATGGGTCTTGGATTTTACATCATTTAAAGTATCTCATATCCATTAGACCCACACATCCCAAGACACACCGTACCGACTAACCAACGGCACCTGCTCTCCTTCCGCTTCGATAATATACCCATCAGCGCACCAGTCAAATGAAACTTGAGGCTGGGCATCATAGAATTCATCGTACTTCTTATGTAAAGCATCAGAAAGAGTACTAACCGAATCTTGCGGTTGGAGAACATTCCAGGGTTGGATGCAGGTGACTCCTTGGCAGGACTTGAGCACCATCAGAAGAGCATCTAGCCGGGTGACGGCTTGGCTGATGCTGCGACCGAGGATTTGATCATCTCCAGCGGACTGGGTAGCACCTGGATACAGGTTGTGTAGCTGGTAAGGATCGGTCTGGAAAATCGATCAGAGGTTGGTTTATATAGAGCGATAATTGTGTATACTCACCGACAGGTCATATAGTTCATGTTCATTGTTGCACCAGACTGAGTAGTACAGGTTATATCCTTCTCCTAGAAGGCGAACTGATTTGTACGTGTTGTTTGGAATCTTGCTTGAACCATCCGGACCTGAAAATGAGGTCAGCATGCATTTGTGTGATTTGTTTGTGACGTATCGATCGGACTTACCGATTCCACTGAAGATGCCCTCCACGACTGCACTGCCCCAATATTCCACAGTAACATGTTCATGTCTCTCTGCATCAAAATCAGGCGTGATAGGAATTGCAGACCCATCAAAGTCCTTTCGGGCCGGAATACCCGCAAGATGGAAGAATGTAGGTGCCAAGTCGACATGGGTAGTCACTGCATCCTGCACCTGACCCTGAGGCACACCAGGTCCACGAATGAACAGCGGCACACGAATATCTTCTTCATACCCGCAAGTCTTCCCGGGCGGCAATCGGTGTTGACCGATATGAAAGCCATTATCAGAGGTATAGATAATATAAGTATTATCTAGCTGACCACTCTCCTCGAGTCTTGTTACAAGCGAATCAACCAGCTCATCCACGCCCTGCAGAGCGCGTAAGCGAGAGCGATAGAAATGATCATTATACTCGACGACTGATTGGTTCTGCTGAGGCAGATCGCGCACCCAGCTAACCCCGCTTGGCTATAGAATGGTTCAGTACCGCCGAGTCGCACTGTGAGCAAGTTGCTTACCTGTTCTGGATTGAAATTTGCTGTACGGGGAACTGTGACATTCTCAAAGAGATGTTGGTGGCGTTCCAATGGGATTGGCTCAGACATGACGACCTTCCCTGAAGAAATTGCATTCGGGTCGACATTGGAGTGCGGCGCCACCGGCGATACCGCGAGGAAGAAGGGTCTTTCGCCGTCTACTGCGTCATCTAGGAAGCCTAGTGCTTTTCCGGTGATCACATCGATTGTGTGTTCGCCTTCGTGGCTGACTGGTGGCTCGTGGTTTCGTTGGTATGTGGAATTAAGGTAGGAGTAGGTGTACGGATCAAGCAGGAAGTCTGAGCCATTGAAGCCGTTGATGTGAGGGCTGTGATAATTGTCGATTGTGTGCGAATTGAACATTTTGCCCGTGTAGTAAGTGTCATAGCCGGCGTTTTGAAGCCAAACCGGGAGAAAGTCATCGTTGAAGCCGCGTTCAACAAATTTCGGATATCCACCTGGACAGTTAGCTTTGAGTTCATTCTCATTGTATTTTTGCGACTCACCATAAGGCGGATTGACATCGGTCACATTGGTATTATGCGCCTGGCGACCGGTCCACAAGCTCACACGTGACGGACAGCATAGAGCAGTTGTAACAAAATGATTGCGGAAAAAGGTTCCCCGGTCGCGAATATGTTTCGTGATATGCGGTGTATAATTGATCGAGTCAAGCTCCAAATCTTGGTCATCGGTGATCACAAAGAGAATATTAGGCTGTCGCGTGGAATGGGCTTCATTGGATAGAACGGATTGAACAGCATCTTGCAGATGTGAGAAGGATGCACCCTCGACTGCAGCGAGCAGACTGAACGCAGCAACCAATTTCATGTTGTGAGGATGAGGTTATTGGGGAAGGAGCTGTTATCAGGAAATCGTGGAGATGAAGTGGAGACATGATGCAACCGGTGGCTCCAATGGCGATCTGCGAATTGGAATTGCCGAGACTCACCTGAACTGTCAATAAAGTGGACGTTTATACATGTTGAGGTATGCATGGTAGTATAAGAGGCACGTACTCGATATCAAACTGTCTTCTATATCTCTATACTCTATTTGGTTCATGTTCGTGTTTATGTCGACACGGTCGTCGTACCGGTACCTTGAAGTGGGTCGGTCCATGGCGTGCTTTGCATCTGCGATGAGTTCAGACGCAACTAAATTGGACATCCGGGAGTTCCCTTTGATTACGTTGATTTTATAGCCGATGTGAGAATCACGTCTTGTGGACATCCGAAGCGAGATGGCTTACCCTGCATGTCTCGGACCCTTGAACCCTACTCTGATCTCGAAAATCTTTTCCCATGACTGCAGCAGTTCAGAATGGTGGATGGCGCGACTGAATCTGTGATATCTCCAGATATGAACTCGATCGACACTGAAAACCGAAGTGTGCCTGATGAGGAAAGCCCACTGCTATCTCAATCACCTCAATCGGAGACCGCCGAGCCAAAAGGCAAGGCCGTAGCGGGAGTAGCCACCATTATCGCAGTATTGCTACTTGGTAAGATCACTTCAGAGAAACGGAGAACGCTCGAAGATCTAACGCGCGATAGGCGAATTTATTTCCAATGCCGATGCTACTCTGGTCATGGCAGCAGCAGGGCGTATATCCTCCGAATTCAATAGACTACGCGATGCCAGTTGGTTGTCCACTGGGTATACCCTCGGTCTTTGTGCAGCCCAACCGATGGTGAGTGAATTGACCCGGGAGACTTTGGAGGAGTATCTAATCCAGGATAGTACGGCAAATTGAGCGATATCTACGGTCGGAGGCCACTACTGCTTATTTCCTACTTCCTGTTTGCAGTGGGATGTATTCTAAGGTTAGGTTGGCAAAATGTGGTCACAAGTCATTATTCTAACATGGTACAGTGGTGTTGGTTCTCAGATGTGGATGGTTGTCCTAGGCCGAGCCATCAGTGGTAGTGGCGGAGCAGGCATTATGACAATAAGCTCAATTGTTATTACAGACATTGTCCCCAAGCGCGAAGTGGCGAGCTGGAGAGCATATGTTAACATTGCCATGACCCTTGGTCGCTCTCTCGGTGGTCCTATAGGTGGATGGCTGAGTGATACAGTAGGATGGCGCTGGTATGCTTACTCAATTCCATGGCAAACATCTCTGACAAGGTCCTAGGCTGTTCATTCTTCAAGCGCCATTCCTTGCCCTAGCTGCAGTACTGGTAGTACTAAAGCTGAATCTCGCAGAAAAGACTGATCCCAACTCCAAGGAGAGTAAATTTGGCAAAATCGACTTTCTGGGAACATCACTTCTAGGATCTTCCATTACGGCCATGACTCTTCTGCTCGACCAGGGTGGAAAGTCGTTCCCTTGGTATTCATGGTGGACCATCTTACTAGCAAGTGGTGGTATATTACTCTTAGTAGGGTTCGTTCTTGTTGAAACCTACGTTGCCCGCGAACCAATATTTAATCTGCGCATTCTTCGTCGACCAAACGTATCTGCAGCATACACTATCGGAGCCCTTCAGGTTACAGCGCAACTGGGCATGCTATTTTCGGTTCCGTTATATTTCCAAGTGACCCAGCGAGCATCGACAACAGCAGCAGGTGTTCATCTCGTTCCAGCTGTGGTTGGAAATACCCTAGGCTCACTAGTCGCTGGATTATTCATCAGAAGAACAGGACGGTACAAGATCTTGCTTATCGCGGCTGGCATTGTCGCATCAATTTCCTACGTCCTCCTTTTCCTCCGTTGGGAGGGAAACAGCGGCTTCTGGGAGTCTTTGTATATCCTGCCAGGTGGTCTCGGAACAGGGATTGCCTCCGCCTCCGCCTTTGTAGCAATGACAGCCCTTCTTCCTCCAGAGGAGGTAGCCATGGCTACTGCAGGATACATGCTTCTAGTCGGCTTCTCAATGACAGCTGGAGTAACGACTTCGAATTCGGTTCTGGGCATGGAGTTCCAGCGTGAGCTGCGGAAGAATCTCCAAGGGCCTGGATCTGAGAAGGTATATGTCGACTCAGTCTATTTCGTCAAATATTGCTAACCAGAATAGGTTGTTAAACGAGCCATGGCTGATACGAATTATATTGCCCATCTTACTGGGAAAATACGGGAGATTGTGATATCTTCTTATATCGGAGGACTTAAGCATACATATCGTGAGTCCAGGATAGACGTAACTCATTTATTGTCTGGTACTAATATGAACGTAGTGGTCTCTCTTGCTTGTTCTTTACTTGCGTCCTTTACCGGGTTATTCATCCACCATCATCAGCTCTAGACTAGCAATATAACAAGAGTCATATCTCGTTTCATCTCTTTACTTTAGTATGATCTAGGTACATCAATCGAGAGACTTCGGATGGGTAAGAAAAGCAGGGTCAGGCAGAGCAAAGAAATAGCACGAAACATTGTGTTCACTTCGATGTTTTGGTGTCGTCTGGACTGAAAATGCTCAAAAGGATCTGAGCATAAACGTTCTCTTCTCCTTTCACGTCAAGGCTCTGTCAATTTCACCTTTCCATCGAAAGCCATCCCATACACAGACACAAGATGGATCCGCATCCACCAAACAGGCAAGGACAGCCACCAGGTGAGTTTGCCGCTTGTCTCAAGATAGATCAGGTTGGAAGTTCAACCCACTTGCTCACGTGTTTATAGCAATGCAGAATTCTCACCAAGGTCAGGCGGGGCCAGGCCATCCCCCTTCCCCGAAGAACTGCGAAGCGACGAACGAACCACCCCGGACAAAATTCTCATCAAGTCTGAGAGCCCAGAGTCAGCTGAAGTTACATATGTAAGATCCCTTCCTTGGAAAAATTCTGTCTGACAAGTGTACAGCCCTTTCAGATCACGACTCGGATGACAATCGCGATCTCATCCCAACATGCATGACATTCGAGTGGCCATCGGAGGTTCAGAGCCCAGAAAAGCTAGCTGAAGGTATTTGTACTTGATTGATTGGGATCACTCCGACTAATAAGTACATAAACGGATAATACCAGAGGTTCATCGACCCAGGTTCCATCGACCAGGGCGGTGTCGCCTCAACTGAAGCCTTATCCGGATGGCTATTGTCAATCCATGATCCAGTATATGGAACTGGAATTCCGTCGGATAAGAACCGAGCCCCCGGATATTGGGTGGACCTTGCATTGAAATACCCTTGGGCAATGGATTTTGCGCAAAAGAAAAATAAGGACAGCCTTCTGTTCCTATTGCTTTCGCTCCCGACCAAAAGAGAGCCAGTATCACGATACATCAAGCGAGCCCATGTTTCGCCAGTGCAAGATGAAGTACAGTTGCGCCACCATACAGGTAAAGGTTTTCAATATTATAGCTCTAGTTGCACATGTGGTTAGCGACTTAGCTCAAACTGCCTGTGACCATTGCCGCAGAGGCAATGGATGATCTGTCGGCTGCGTGATGATTTTATCCACAAATGGCACGATGGATGCTTGCAAAAACTGCTACTTTAGATTGTACCTCTCTAGAAAAGTGGCTCGAGAGCGAAAAGCGCAAGCTCAAGAAAAGCAAGCGCAAAGTCAAGAAAAAGACAAAGAAGTGGTCCGATACGATGCGATACATGTTATCTTCCTACAACTATTCCAATATATAGTAGAGCTTTGTACCCATTGTCTATTGGAAGCGTTCTGGTAATAAGTCTTCCTAAATGATCACGACTTAAGACGCCAATACACTCATTTTCATGATTTTACGTATGCACTACTCAACTACATAGTCGAACTATATACCCACTGTAGCTCCTATAGTAAGTGGTCTCCGCACGTAGTTCATCCTCTGGGTTGTCATTTATGAACGGAAGGTAGAATAACATTGCATTGTATACCGCACTAATATAACTGACGACCGATACTTCAGGCATGAGTGTGTCAAGATAACACAATCTCGGATTTCTCAACATTCTTCAAGATTCAACAGCTTTGGCACAGATCCTCATCTCCAGGTGTCATTGATAGTGACCGAGGTGGTCCCGCAGACTGCTGGTACAGTGTAGGACCGGTTAGGGTCGCTCTCCCACGTGATACCGCCATTACTTGCCACACGAATGTACTTGTAAGAGAAAGTAGTACCAGCGGGCAAAGTGGCAGTGGCAAACCAAAGGGGGTTGCTGCTGGTGTAGCTCGAGGCGCTCAAGGCGATAGCATTGCTTGTACTCCAGCTTCCAAGTTGAGAAATTGATCCTGCAAGCTTGATGTTCTCTCCATAGACGGTCGTGGCAATAACATTGAATGTTACGGCCACTGAGGTAGGGACAGTGCATGTTGAAGTTGTTGATGTAGACTTTGTGGTTGTAGTGGTTGCCTTTGTAGTAGTTCCGGTGGCGGTAGTGCCAGAGCCCGAACCACTGGTGAGGGTGGTAGGCCAGGCGGTGTTGGTCGCAGTGCTGAATGTGCCAATGGCTGAAGTAGAGCTGCACTGGGAAGGCACGCTGCTGGCTGAAATTTCTCCCCAAGGGGCAGGCACGACGGAGTTGCGGCGCTCATTGGCCGTCAGCAGAGCCGCATAGGACCACGTGAGGTCACGAGCACTCAGCGGACTGCCATCCGATTTGGAGAATTGCTCAGACAGCGAGCCGTTTGACATGGCATAGGTTTCCTACAGGGCTGGTCAGCATTGATTGAAAGTGAAATGCGGCTTTCAACTCGAACGTACCACAATGCTAACGTATCCATCTGCATATGTCTTCACGGCGCTCACAATAGAAGCATAGGTCGAGCTGGACGAAGTATAAGTACCGACAGCCGCAGAGCTATAGATATCCTTGAAGAAGCCAAGGGAGACACTCGTGATAGTCAAGGAACCAATCTTATTCCAGGTGTAAAGAGCATCATATAGCTGCTCGGCAGCAGCCAAAGTGCATAGGTACCAGGGATTTCCGTTGTAATATGAGTCCTCGGCATATCGGCCCACAGAAACAGCAACACCAGCAGCAATCCCCGAGTTGACTGTGTAGATGGAGCGGAAAGAATCCGTCACGGCCTTGTGGTTGGCGAGGGCTCGTGCGGAGCAAGGCTGGAAAGTCGTATCATCGCACCCAGCCTCAGGGTCGAAAGTATGAATGCTACCAAGGATAGTGTTGGCATCCTTACCGGTGCGACCACCGCCGAAATTGGCCAGAGTATAAGATCCAGTCCAGAATGACTGCAGATAGCATAGAACCTGGGGTGCCTGGGAGTCACAGTATGAGCAAGAAGAGCCCACTTTACTCGCAAAGCTGCTGCCCTCAACAAGCGCTCTGTGCTGAGCCGCGATTGTGAAGAAACTAGAGCCTGACACTTCTTCCCATAAATCTGGTTTAAATGAGCAAAGCGTCCTGCCTAGGAAGAGCAATACGCACCGTAGCCAGTCTGGTTCCAATATTGAGAGACGTAGGAAAGGTCATTGCGTACGATTGGCCAGACAATGTTTGTTGCGTATGTCGTATATCCGTTATCCTGCGTGGTTTAGTAAGCCTACGGGGAAAGAAGTTGAGCGATCTTACAATAAGCCATTCACCAAAGGATATCAGCGCAGTCGCTCGAAGAGCAGGTCCGTCACGCTGAGGACGACCCCAGGAACCGGTAAAGGCAGTCTCATCGACGTTGAATTTGGGCTCTCCCAGTCCAGCACCCCCGGAAAGACTTCCAGATGGGTTGGAAACTGTTTGAACATAGGCCTGGGCGCTGATGTACTCCTCGATGACCTCAAGCAAGGCGGTATCGCCATTCTTGAACATATCAATGAGGGTCTTGAACACCAGGGCTGAGTCACGAGTCCAGGTATAGTAGTCTATGGTTTGTTAGTTTTAGTCATATTGATTGGTGAGGCTTTTGTACAGTCTGGGCTCGAGGTGCTGGGGCTAGCTATGACGACTCCTGGCTTAGCAGAAGCGGCATAGGCCCCAGCAGATCCAATATTGTTCAGAATACCCTGTCGGGCGACGGTGGTTTCTGATGCCAACCAACTATCGACATTGCTGGCGCGAGGAGCCAAGGCCACTTGTGGCGGCGCGGCGAACACGGCTTGGCCAAGAGTCAGCGCCCAGAGCGCAGTCCAGAAAGGAGCCATAAGAAAGAATATGTGAGGGATGAGATCGGAAAGATCGACCAGGGCTGGTCAGCCTTTTTATAGGTGCAGTTCACTTGGAAATGACGGTCGCATGGTGCATGGAATATTGGATTTCATGCACAGGGGCGGAGAACTTGTGGAGATCTTCGCCTCAACTCCTCTTCACCTCCAGGAAGTTATTCCCAAATTAATCCCTCTTGCTAAAATGAAGCCACTACTTCAGTTGCAATACCTGCCGAATGCGCTTATTACCCGACTCTCCACCACTGGGAGCATTACGCTCAAGCCACGTCATGTTTAGCATCAACATAGCGCCCTTGGTGCTCTTAGTCTCGGTCTTCTCACTCGTCATCTACTCATCTCCGTCACCCCGCAGATTCTCCGTCCCCTGTCTGGTGCATCGGCTAACCCGTGGCCAATCAGCGCGTTGGATCAAGCCCGTTCTGGCGTGCTGTCCTCCGCAAAGGGGCGTTTTGGCAGGAAATGACTTGCATGTGAACCTGGCATCACTCTTTGCCTGAACCTGCGACTTAACCTGGACCAACCTGCGTCAGCCAGCGCCAGAGGGGTTTCTGGGGTGAGAAGCCGATGATTTGCCCACGACATGCGGGGCCGTGAGGAATTCCGGTGCTAAGACTCGGAGGA
This sequence comes from Penicillium antarcticum, assembly GCF_028974205.1. Taxonomy (NCBI): domain Eukaryota; kingdom Fungi; phylum Ascomycota; class Eurotiomycetes; order Eurotiales; family Aspergillaceae; genus Penicillium; species Penicillium antarcticum. The sequence goes on along the minus strand of NW_026695306.1, from coordinate 2,064,298 downwards.
TCGACCGTTTGAAGACTGGCGCCGACTAGCGCCCTGCATCTGAGGTGCCTGCATGATTATTGATGAATTGCCGAGATTGTCTGATGCGCGAATTAGATATCTCGGCCCGGCATGCAATTCAAATTCCGTGCAACTTGGAACTTGACGCTGTCCACCAACATTAGCGAAATTAAATCCCCGCAAAGTGGCCAAGTTGCGTGGGTTCAATTGACCGATTGGATTGGAATTGCGGAGATGCTGTGTGAGGAGAATGCGGTTCATCTTGCATGAGCACGAGGATATCTTCATGTCCTGTGATGACCGGGTGGCTTGCACGAAGAGTCCAGGGTGAAGATATAAACCCAGGGATTTGGCTATCTTCCCGCTCTGCACGGGAACTTGACATCGCTTAACGATGATGCTTGCTTCATCAATGTTTCTAAATTGGAAGAAAACTGCCTTGACTGCAGCCCTGTTGCTGGGTGAGACAGTGCTGGGTCTCACCCCTGCAGAATGGCGCAGCCAATCCATCTATTTCATGTTGACCGACCGGTTCGGTCGTAGTGACAACTCCACTACAGCCGCGTGTAATGTCAGCGACAGGGTATGCTGCCCCTTCAATTGACCTTTGGCGTGGAACCCTAACAAGTCTAGACATACTGTGGAGGCACCTGGCAAGGAATCATCAACCATGTATGCATCCCTGCCCCTTTATGATGTCAATTTTAACATCCTGTCTAGCTGGATTATATCCAAGGAATGGGATTCACTGCTATCTGGATTACCCCAGTTACAGAACAACTTCCCCAGGATACTGGCGATGGCGAAGCCTACCATGGATACTGGCAACAGAATATGTATATCAAGAAAATCATAACTTTGGCAATTACTAACTGGATTTTCTAGCTATGAGGTTGACTCAAACTTGGGCACAGCTGCCGATCTGTTGGCTCTGTCCGAGGCCCTGCATGCTCGGGGCATGTATCTTATGGTGGATGTGGTGGCCAATCACATGGCAGGTCATACTGGCTCCTAGTTCTAACCTCTATTAACACTTCACAGGGCTATGCTGGAGCTGGCAGTAGCGTTGAATACAGCGTGTTCCATCCTTTCTCCTCATCATCATATTTCCACTCTTACTGTCTCATTAGTAACTATGATGACCAGTCAAATGTTGAAGACTGCTGGCTAGGAGACACTATTGTGTCCCTTCCAGACGTAGACACGACTCAAACAGCGGTGCAGACTCTCTGGTATGACTGGATTGGGGATCTTGTTTCAAACTACTCCAGTAAGTCTGGCATCCAAGCACAGAGGCTTCTCTAACAATCTCAGTTGACGGATTGCGCATTGATACCGTCAAGCACGTTCAGAAATCTTTCTGGCCCGGCTACAATGACGCTGCAGGCGTCTATTGTGTCGGTGAAATCTTTGATGGTGATCCGGCTTACACTTGTGACTACCAGAACTATATGGACGGTGTTTTGAACTATCCGATGTATGACAATCTTCTCAATTTGTTTTAAAAATACTAATTGGCCAGCTACTATCAACTACTGTATGCATTCCAGTCCTCGAGCGGTAGTATCAGCGATTTGTATGACATGATTAACTCTGTCAAATCCGACTGCGCGGATCCAACCTTGCTTGGAAATTTCATTGAGAACCATGACAACCCCCGATTTGCCAGGTGAGCTGCAGATATTAACTGGCATTACTACTGGCAAGCGCTGATTACTCGAAAGCTATACAAGTGATTACTCCCAAGCGAAGAATGTGATCTCATTCTTGTTCCTGTCAGATGGCATTCCCATTATCTACTCTGGCCAAGAACAGCACTACAGTGGTGGAGCCGATCCTGCGAACCGTGAGGCGACTTGGCTCTCAGGGTATTCAACCACCGCAGAGTTGTACAAGTACATTGCAACCACGAACAGGATCAGGAAGGCAGCTGTCTCTGCAGACTCCAGCTATATCACAACAAAGGTACTTATTCACAACACTTTGCCTATTGGCTCATGCTAATAGACTATTAGAACGTACCATTTTACCAAGACAGCCATACACTAGCCATGAAGAAGGGATCCAGTGCCTCGCCAGTGATCACAGTGCTGTCGAACTACGGATCATCCGGCAGCTCCTATACATTGTCATTGAGTGGAAGCGGATATTCATCAGGCACCAACCTAATGGAGATGTACACCTGTACCTCGGTGACAGTTGATTCCAGCGGAAACATCGCCGTTCCAATGGCATCTGGTCTGCCGCGCGTGCTCATGCTTGCATCTTCAGCGAGCAGTATCTGCGCCTCCAGTACTACGACATCAACTGCCACCGTGGCAACCCAAACCACAACGTTGACTACGACTGGTACAAGCTGCACCCAGGCCACGGTTCTGCCCGTTCTATTCAAGGAGCTTGTCACCACAACCTACGGTCAGAATGTTTACATCTCAGGCTCCATCAGTCAGCTTGGTAGCTGGGACACTAGCAGTGCTATTGCATTGTCGGCGAGCAGTTATAATTCTTCCAACCCTCTTTGGCAGGTTGCTATCACGCTACCTGTTGGAACTTCGTTCCAGTACAAGTTCCTTGAGAAGACGACTGGGTCCACTACTATCCAGTGGGAGAGTGATCCCAACCGGTCCTATACAGTGCCGACTGGATGTGTCGGCACGACTGCTACAGCTATTGCTACATGGCGATAGTTCAGCTATTATATGTAAGCTGTAGCTCGGCACCGACGTGAGCTCGAATTTTACTTTGTGACCGGAAAGTTTACTTTTGGCAAATGAGGACCGCACTAAATTGAATTGATTCTTGATGTAAAGCTCAATTCCCGGATATGTAAAATATGTAACTCGTAGACACGTATAAACAAACATAAATCGTAAATCATCCAAATCCCAAGGGCCTAGATATGGAATGCCGCCAGGTTCGAGACAAGGTAGTCATAAGTGTCCTGGCGGAAGTTGTCGGGCAGCAAAGAAGCATGGTCGATGAAGAAGTTCATCAACGACTGGTTGCCGGACCATTCTGGCCATTCCATATAGTTCCCTGCTTTGGCATTAGGGTCCTGTTCATAAACAAATGACAGGTAATAAGTGTGGAGGGATTTGGATGCGTAATTTGGTAGGATGCCTTGGAACACCTGGAAAATATCGGATCCGTGGAAGGTTCCCAAGAAAGGTAGGTCATGGTTGTAGGAGGAGAGGTATGACCAGAATGGGACGTCTGGCTTTGCCTTGATGGCAGAATTCAGGAGGATCCGGCGGGTCAAAGTGAAAGACAGATCACCGAGAATTGCAGCAAGGCGCTTGAACTGGGGATACCAGTTGTAAAAAGTGCCCGTGCGGAATGGCGAGCCGTCTTCGTCGATAGACTGATATGTCGCGACAAAGTCTGTAAGTTGTTGTCGGCTCGCGTCGATAAAGAACAGGTCATCCAAGTAGTCCACTATATCTTTGGTTGTGGTGAAGTTGGATTGGTACAGAGCAAAGATAGTCCCTTCGTCTTCTTGGTCGCCGATGATGAATGGCACAGATGCATATTTGCCCTGCGCGGCTAGAATCTCCGCAGATTCGGTCAGAGCTTTGCCATCTGGTCTGATGAGATACGATTCGGCGACAGAACTATAGCCCAGAATGCCTGGTACTGAAGTTGCGGCGTTGAGGAAGTCTTCGTAGTCCAGACCACGCAGGCATTCAAGGGAGTCTTGCGTGCCTCCACAGTCTGCCGCCTTCACGACGTGGTCATATACATGCTGACCTTTTGCGCAATCAACTGGGTTGGCAGGCAAAATGCTCCCGGAGTCCATGATAGCACCATGGAAGAGCGGAGATCCATTATAGGTGTTGTTACCGTCGTACATGGACATTTGAGCAAAGACCGAGATTGATCCAGCAGATTCTCCCCAGATAGTAACCTTAGAAGGATCACCACCAAAAGCTTCAATGTTATCAGCGACCCACTCCAGAGCGAGACGCTGATCCAATAGACCAAGATTGGCGGATCCATCTTCCAGGACTTCTTTGCCCGGTAAGAATCCAAATCCTCCGAGGCGATAGTTCATGGCGACGAAAATGACCGGCATATTCAGGTCCACTGAGCTAGCCACAAAGTTTCCTCCATCGTAGTTTGCCGTGGAACCCTGTTCAAATCCTCCACCAAAAATCCACACCAAAACCGGCAATTTAGCATCGGGTTTCGTTCCAGCAGGACGGCGCACATCCACAGTCAAACAATCTTCGCCTGCATTGCTGATCTCCTGGAAAATTGGAATATTGCTTAGTTTTGTGATGATGGATTCCGGGAGGTTCCTTTCATCGGTGCTGAAAAAGAATTGCGGACATGATCGTGCTACCGATGTCGCTTGAATGGTCTTCAATGGTGTTGCAATGGGCAGAGGTGGTCTCAGTCGAAGAGCCCCAGTCGGGGCCATGGCATACGGGATACCATTGAAGTTTTCGACATGATTCAAGCCGGCAGCGCCAATGATCGTAGCCTCGGGCTTGGAGATAGTCACAGTCGGACCAGCCGCTCTCTTGTGTGCAGGTGCAGCCAAAACAATAGGCAACACGAACAACAAGATCAACTTGCATAGTAAAGGCATCATGGCCGGCATGAGGCCAGATGATTACTGTTTTGATTGATCGAAATTACCTCCTTGCTTGGGAATGTCGGGCGACAAGGGATAGATATAGAATGTCAAGCTTCCCCACAGATGAGTTCACCAACGATCTGGATGGACAGGTTTTGCTCTTGAATGTGCTCCCTTCAGCGGGTCAGACTATTTATGCTTGCTGCTGGTCCAGTTCATGGCAAGGAAACAGGAAGGCCGACCGGAGCAGTGATCATGGGGTGGTAATGCATGCAAACTACCGAACCCAGGCCATCCGACAGAAACCTGCAGGATACTTAACACGCGAGCTGATCTGGTTGGATGCACGCGCAGCATCTTGATGCCAATCCACCGAGAAGGGTTGCAAATGGTAGTGCGAGTGCAGATCATGGATTTCAAGAATGCGGTCGGAATGCGGTGTTGACAGTCAAATGACGATGCAAGGGCGTCTAGCACATCCTTGTCTGTTTGCACTTTTATGCATGATTCTGCACGATGACAATTAGTTCGCAGAAGTTCGGCTAATCTGGGCGGTTGAGGAATATCCCTACCTTTCTGGGGAAGAGATGAAGCTGATTATGGATTGTCAGCGTGATCCGATCGAACTGATCTCGGAGACACTTCGGTTGGCACGGCAAGCTCTTCCGCTCTCATTCATTCTCCTTCTCTTCTTGTTCTAGTTGGGTTATCTGTTCCAATCAGAGTATAAGGTCAGTAATGACGTCGTGGCTGTTGACATCCCCCGAAGTTCTCGGAAAGAAAGAAATCCAAGAGAGGAGGAAAGTCAATTTCCGAGTGCTTCTTCCCCGCGCGTTCTTATAGCCGACACTACACGACATGATTCGTGGAGTTGAGACTGCAAGGGGCTTCATCCATATCAAAACCTTCACCAACGTGGCCTGCTACTCGAAACTCACACAAAACTCAGAACATGACTATTTGAATTTATTTCAGTGTTAAAACAGCTATAATCCCGGGCTCTTGCTCTATGTGGAAATCTCACCAACGCCATGCAATTTAAAGGTAAATACATTATCCCTGTCCTTTCACTTTCACGTGAATCATTTCTCCCAGCCTTCCCATCTGGCGAAATCCCCCGTATCCAGTTCAAACAGATCCAACATTCGGCCGACACTCTGATCAACCAGGTCATCGACCGAGGCTGCTCGGATATAATATGCCGGCACAGGGGGGAAGATGATAGCCCCGCTGCGAGTGATTTCCAACATGTTTCGCAGATGGATATCGCTCAAAGGTGTCTCCCGAGCGACCAGCACTAGCTTGCGTCGTTCCTTGAGCATAACATCGGCAGTTCGAGAGATAAGATCGTCGCAGAAGCCGCTGTGGATCGCGGCAAGTGTCTTCATACTGCATGGCACGACGATCATGCCGTCAGTCTTGAATGACCCGCTCGATATGGGGGCTGCCATATCATTGATGTTGTGAATGTGGTCGGCCAGTGCTCTGACATTGGATGGGTGATAATCGGTTTCGTATTTGATTGTTGCCTCGGCCCATTTGCTCATGACGAGATGCGTTTCGATGTTGAGACGGCGGAGAGCTATGAGGACTTTGATGCCGAGGATTGCGCCTGTGGCTCCGGTCATGGCCACGACGATACGCTTGCGTGGCTTTGTTGGTGGGTGCGTAGGTGCATGTTGGATTTGTTCGAGATGGGTCTCTGCTGGAGTCGAAGCTCCAGTTTGGCTACCAGCAGGGGAAGTCCCCACTGACTGGGGAGTATGAGTGCCAGAGAGCATCGAAAGCATTGCGGATTGTGGATTCGTAGTGTTGATCAAGGTTGATATTTTGAGTATGGTATGCAAGTACTGATAATGAGTAGTGATGATGGCTATATTCCAGGACAGTTGAAACACTTTATAACAGAAAGTGGCAAGCTATGAATATTTTTCTAATAGGCATGCCGACCTCCGAGTCCTTCAATCGGATCAGACCGTTTTCTGTATACTTAGTCCATTCCGAGCCTCCGATGCCGAGCCTCCGAAGCACCGAGAGAGACACGATGCGACGGAGAACCAAGAAATAACGGTAGAAAGTGGACCGTAGTGGATCATAAAATTGGTTTATTCGGTAATCGGCAACCCGATAATTTACTTACGTGTACTGAGACTTACATTGGAAGGAAATAATATCCATTGGTGAAAGGATTGTAGCATAGATTGATGCTGATACAAGGCGGTGACGTAGTGGACAACATATCGACAACGACATCGTCAATTCAACCATCTTCGCAATGCCTCACCTCCCAGATGAGCTCATTATACGGATCTTGGAGTTTATGTTTGCAGACAAAACTCCTTTCTGTATTCAAATCTGCATAAAAGGCTATCAAGAGGGCGCCCGGGGTATGTTTAAACCCCCTGATGCGAGCAAACTTCTCACAAGCAATAGAAGATGATTTCTTTGAAGAACATTATATCAACCCCGACTCTGCCATTAGACTACCATGGCAATGGAGAATGGTAGACCCCGGGCAAGTCGATCATCTTCATGACTGGCAGATTGCTACTGGTCTTGCTAGACGGTTCCGCTCATTCGGCAAGCAGGCCTTTTTCAGATCCAAGACTTTTTCCATGAGCCCTGGCTTCTGCGAGCGTCTCAAAAACAATGGTATCAGAAACTTCAGCTACATGAACACTTCGATGGCTCTGAAAAACATTGAATCCATTGTTTTCGTTGGCTACTGGGATGTTGGCTGGCGAAACTTGCTTCAATTGCCTGAACGTCTGGAAGGGTTCACCCGGCTGAAGCGGCTTGATCACATCTTTGGCAACCGTCAGTCCTCTTACTCTCCGTTTGACTTGATGGTGCGGTCTACGAGCATTCGAAGGCAAGTTCCTGAGGAGCTTCTGGGGCTCTTCCGCCGGATTGGGGTGAAGGTTGATGATCTGGACATGGGTATTATCGATGGCTCACCTACTCTTGCTTGTCGCAATGAAATCTATCACCGCCACTCAGAGCTTATGCAGCAGTTGAGGAAGTGGGCAAGGGAGCCAAATGCATATGAAAGGAGCGCCAAACAGAGCGGACTGCGGTTTCTAGGATCTGATCTCAATTCTGGTTCCTGACCAAAGAAAAGGGCATCATATGCGGTGTGACGCCATTCATAGGAAGGTATTTTCCTGTGTAAAGTCGAACATTGGCACTTGCACATACCGTCAGCACATTCTCGTATATGATCATATACTTTTGTGTACCACATACCATTCATAATTGAGTCCAAATAAGAGACAGGCGATGTATCCAGCGGGTTTCCCACGTCAAAGAAGCCATTGAGCAAACTGCAAATGTTAATTCTGATGATTATTCGAGGGAAAGATACATACCTTGCAGGGAATTGGGCAGGATTGAGGCCAGCGCCTGTCCATGCCTCGTTTTCCGGAACGCTCACATCCTGTTGTCGATCTAAAGCACCTCGTAGAGTAACAAGTGCCCGAATGTGCCGCGCAGACAGCCACTGCCCTTCATTCTCTGACCCCGACCCCCCTTCCTCTGACGCTTGTGAGTCCACCGAAGAAAATATATCAATCACCCTTTGTTGCAGGTCTCGACATTCTGGATCATTTCGAGTTTCCTCCCATATACAGAGAAGAAGTGTGGAACTCAAGACTGTATGCACCATTGACCAGCTTCTCATAGGGACAACGCTCAAAGCCTGAAAGTCCAAAAACGCTCGTGATGCATCAATCAAGCTCCCCTTCGCACGGGCGCGAAGAATATCCGTCTGCATGAGGAGAGGCTGGCACTGAGACTGTTTCATGGCAGGCCGACAAACGACGGACAAGCAGAACGAAGAATGCATTTTCAATGCGAGGTGTTCGAGATGTTCTTGGAAGGTGACGCAGTTTTCCCGTACTTGCAAGTGTGACTTCCCACGTTGATATAGGTTATCAATCTGTTCTAAGGCCTCGAATGACCGATCAGCTTCACTTGCACCGAAGAATTCGGGTCGTATTATATCTAATCCCAGTCGAGTGAGGAAGTGCATCACCTCCCGATATGACAGGTCTTGTTTTTGTAAAAGACTGTTCTCAAGAGGCCAACCAGTCAGTGTTACGATTGGAGGGCGATCATAACACAAGCACAATAAGCTATCTTGCCATACAATGGTTGACCACAGCTTTCTGACCTTGGCTTGCACATACTCAGGCAGGTGGATGGTACTTCGCTCAGTGTGTAACCCCATTGTCTGGGCAAGTCGAATGGTCGTCCCTAGGAGTGCCCAGGCAGCGTCAGATTGTCCCATATTTTGTATCGTGTTGCCAAGGATCACAAGTGCTTGGATGATGTCGAGAGAGGGCCGGAAAAGGAAGTTTGCCAGACGGAGAGCATGGAAAGAGCGGCGGGCTATACAGCATCAGTAAACTTCCTTAGGTTGAGTATGCATTGAACTTACCAAAATTTGTTGCAAGTTCCAACCGCTCCGGATAGTCAATATCCGAGTAATGAGCCCCTGCAGCCAACGTAGCCAACAAAAGACTAATATGGCCAATAGACTTATCCGTAGCCCATCTTTCAGTGATCCTGCCCTGATCCCGTAGCTCCCCGGAGGCATGAGCATTGAGATACGTGCACAGATCAGACTCAAAGCGATCCATATCAGCCAAAATAGGGTTGAAGGGGTAAGCCGTGATACGATAGTAATGGAAGAACTTCAAGACTTCATTTCTCTGCGGCAAAACACTGAGCAATGACTTCCATCTATCATGTGGCGTCTTCTGGTCCATAAATGGATAAATACTGAAGGTATTCTGCAATCCTAGAACCGATCCGACCTCCCGAGCCATCGTATCATTCGAACCTGATGCCCGCGAACGCAGGATCGAGACAAGGGAATTATCTCCCGAATAGCTATAATCTTTGGCTGCATAATCAGGCCGTAGAGCTGTCGATTGTGAGGTCGGTGTTCCAGGATTCGGCACTTCAGACTGAATCCTTCTAGGAGAGACCGAAGCAGCCGATTGGGCATTGGCAGCCTGCGAGCCCTCTCGGCGCCTTGGCGCTCGCGACGCATCAAACGTACAAATCTGAGGATGATTCCGCTTTAAACATGTCCGACAAGGCTGAATGCCATCGCACTTGACTTTTCTCTTTCGGCAGGGATAACAGGCTTTGGGTTCCCGTTCTTGGCGCTTCAGACGGAGTACTCGGTCGACTTCGTCGTGGTTGACGCTCATACCGAGGGCCGAGATCCGATTCCGAGATGAACTTATATTATTTCAGGAGTAAGAGGCTTGATAATGGATGAATAAAAATCAAACAAGATTCTTGGTGAATGTTTCAAGGGCAAGCTTCACCGAGTTAGCCGTGTCTGAAGCTAGATGGTCGTTACGCACGGACCATACCGCACAGGGAATGTAGTAAGCATATAGGAAGAGATATATATTGAAGGGACTATGTTTGAATGCTCTACATTAATGGCATATCTCGAAGAGGAGTTGAGATTTTGTCATTAAAGATGCTGCAAGTCATGAATTGCAACATGCAAAGATATATCTCAATTCAGGAGCAGTATCATAAGAACCCCCATCCTTATCCTGTGACTCGTGCGATAGAATGAGATATTCGGTGGAGGATAACTAGAGTGACTTGATCTAACCAGGGGGCTACATACTAAATCGAAGATCTTGCACTAATATTTTTTTCAACAAATAATGCTTGCGTAACATAGTTGCGATATGAGGCCCAATTAGGCCAAAAGAGTGAAAATTGGGGTTCAAATGCTAATAATGAGGGTCTTTTTAATGATGCTTTAGTTTTATACGTTCTATGTTAATCTATTGTACAGATTCATTCGTCTTTTTTACTCCTCTCGGAATCCCATCTTAGTCCAGTTATCCAAGACCTTCTTCTTAAGCTCCTCGGGATAAGAGTTCTCAAAGTCAGCGGCCACCCAGTCACGACCGGTGGTATACTCGGCAGGCATGAGAGCATCAGAGACGACCTTGCCTCCTATAGTAGGAGAGCCATTTCCATGGCTCATATAAGGAACCAACGGGAATCCACGCACATCCTCAAAGAAGGTCTCATCCAGGCCAGGGCGACAGCGAGTGGAGAATGCCCACATCACGTCCTTGCCATTGTACACATCGATATCATCTCCGCAAAGAACCAGACGGTGGATGGTGTAGCCGGGCTTACAGTTGAAGATCAGATCACCAACCGTCCTGGAGAATTCGGCGGAAGTGGTCTTCATCTCGCGTAGACGGGCAATGTCAATGCGCAAAGCAACCCATGTTACTTGCGACTCGAAGGGGGCGAAAGCGTCGGTCACGGGAAGACCGTTGTCCTGGCAGACCTGACGAATTTGAGCGGCGGCGAGGGATCCGATCATGGTGTGCTAGACTACATTTAGCGAGGACTTCTAATGTATGCCAAGGGGACTTACTGTCTCATCGGTCAAGCGACCACAGGCTGACATGGGCATGATGGGGTTGTTACGGTAGGTGATGCGGTTGACAGTGTACTTGGGCCAGATATGAGTGTCACCAGGGAAGACATAGCCGTGCATCTCGCCGAAAGGACCCTCAGGACCCTTGTCAGTGATAGACAAAGTTCCCTCAAAGACAATTTCCGAGGTAGCAGGGACATAGAGACCATTGGTGTCACACTTGACAAGCTCGAGGGCCGACCCAGTCATTGCTCCCACGTACTCAGCCTCACTGATACCGTCAGGAATAGGCATGCTGGAAGCCATAATAGCAGCGGGAGGCACACCGAAGGCCAAAGCCCAGGGCACATCACGCTGCTCCTTCTTCCACATGCTGTGGATCTGCCAGATATGTTGTGGCTCGATGACCAGGCCTGTCAAATGTCGCTTATCGGAGACCATGGCTCGAGCAATAGACCAGTTGGTCCATGATCCATCGGGGGACTGAACAACGTGCATTCCGTAAGTCTGGATGTACTTGCCACCATCGGCCTGGTGGATCAGGGGAGCCGGGATCTTGGTGAGATCAATATCGTCTCCCTCCAAGAAATTCTCCTTGCAGGGTCCGGTTGGTAGGATTTGAGGCGAGATAGGAGCCAACTTGCTGGCCGAAAGCATCTTGTCGAGGATATCGCGCATCGAAGCGGTAGGTGGTAGAGCGAGGTGACGGGCCAGTCGACCATAGCGGTCCTTGGAGGACTTCCTCAATGACGCCGGAGCACCGAGGATACGGAAGAGACCATGCTGTGAGCCGATCACGTTGTTGAAGAGAGGGGCCTTGTCGTCGGTCTCGCAGACAAGTCTGGTAATGGCAGCTGCCTCGAGGTTGGCGTCTACCGGGGTGTCAATTTCAACCAGATCATTGTCAACCTTGAGGGCTTCGACAAAAGATCGGAAGCAGAGATGAGGCTCGGCGGAAGTCATTTGGAATGTTCAATATTATAGAGATTGGATCAGATATACTGTATTGTCTTCACTGATGGCAGGAATCTGCAAGTCACTTATATATCATCGGCCGGCTAGTTCGGCTTATCGTTCGGATCAACGTTGTGCAAAATCGGACGGCTCATCCAAGGCATATTGACTTGATGGTGGCATGCCGTGATGGTCCCGAGACTGCGAGATGCGAGATCCGAGGTCCCAAGGCACCGAGACCCGAGTATCCCAGGACGGATTTTCGGTAGGGCGGCTGCGGATATCGTGCCGTTGTCCATATGCCATCTTTTGACACTATATACATGTATGTAAGAAATATTGCCTGTGTGAGGTTGTCCACTCGGCAATTGTGTCGGCTAAGACCCCACGCGTACATAAGGAGGGGTTGGCGCCAACCAACTTTGGGCGGGCAAAATGTTTTATCAACCAGGAGTCACAGAGCACAACCTTCCCCACGACCCTTTCAAGGTTAGTTCTTCTCCATGCTCTGCATAAAATAGCTGACCATGCAGGCGTGCGTGGTCCCCCGTCCTATCGGATGGATCTCCACCCAGAATAAACAGGGCCAAGCCAATTTGGCCCCTTACTCGCAGTTCAACAACCTCACCTTCGACCCACCCTATGTGATGTTCTCGTCCAATCAAACCGTCGAAGGCACTCGCAAAGATACTGTGATCAATGCTGAGCAAACAGGCCAATTCGTCTGGAACTTGGCCACTTGGGACCTGCGTGAAGCGGTCAACATCTCTGCTGAGCAAGTGCCATACGGTGTGGACGAGTTTGAGCGTGCCAAGGTGACCAAGGAGCAGGCCACTTTGATGGACGTCCCGATGGTCCAAGAGTCACCCGTCAAATTTGAGTGCGAATATCACTCCACCGTCCGCCTTCCTGGTAACCCCCCCATGGGCACGGTCGACGTGGTGATCGGCCGGGTGATCGCTGTTCACATCAAAGACGAGGTGCTCACGGATGGAATTCTGGATATCAAGAAGACCCAGCCCATTGCTCGATGCGGGTACTATCAGTACACAGTCGTAAAGGAGACATTTGACATGGTTATTCCCGGGATGTCGGAAGATGTACTATATGGACTGGAAGGAAGTGCCAAGCGCAACAAAGAGGCAAAATCGCGAGTTTCATAGGTGAAGCATAGTCAAAGCATCATCCCATAGTCAGCTCAATCAAGTTATACGAGGTAGCTCTCCGGACGCCGACGGCCCAAGACAACCCCGGACGTGAGTTCACATCACATGAGGAAGAGACAGGGAGAGTGGCAAGACTAGCTTGAGCCTAATCATTGTGGGGGTCCCTGCATATTTGCTATTAACTTCGAGACCATGTGGACGGACCACTCACTTATCTCTCCGCCTCGGTTATCAGCATCTCCCTTGCTCCCATAGGCGGATCCAAGTGGCCAAGAGTTTAATGTTACAGCGTACCCTACCAGCCAAGCTGGATGGCGCGGGGAGATGGTGTGCCAAGATGCGCCAAGGGGCGAAATTTGAACTCTCAAGCCGCTTCGGTGAGGCCAAGTGATTGGATATCGCAAGCCTTGGCAAAGATTAGCATCTTGTCGAGTGTTGATTTGGTGATTTGTTAATTCCATAATTTGGCGATATCAACGTTGGTTATCGAGGAACCAGTCGGTTCCAGCCGATTATCACGCTGACAGGTTCACAGATGTCGCACAGATCAAAGTCTTGGCCGGCTATCGACGGTTTTTTAGTGGCATATCCTGATGCAGAAATTGCTCCGGAGTTCTAGAAGGCGAAAAGAGGGAGAGAAGTGAGTGAGAGAAAAAGAAGTGGCGGCGTGGCTGATAGAGAGAGCCTCGCTCCTTCCCGTTTGGGATAGTCCAGGGTCTTCCCTGCACCTGCCTCTTTTCTTTAAAACCTCCCTTCTACTCCTCCTCCTCCTCTTCTTCCTTCTCTTCTCACGGTCCACCCCTGACACCATGAACGCCTCCGATCCCGTCGACGTGGCCGAAGTTGCCAAGTCCAAAGCCGTCTCTCAGGTCGGTATCAATGAAAAGGATGAGTTAAGCATTGAGCAGGCTCCTGTTCAGCAGGGAACCTTTTACACTGAGGAAGATAAGACCGGCAGGGAGTATCCCAGTGATGAGGATCTCCGCGACCTGCGCCGAGTCGCTGGCAAGGTTCCATGGCCTGCATACACCATCGCCTTTGTGGAACTGTGCGAGCGATTCTCTTACTACGGAACTACTGCTGTTTGTTCGTTTCATCATTGTAGCAAGTGATCACGAGACTAACCTAGAACAGTCGTCAATTTCATTCAACGCCCTCTGCCTGACGGATCTACCACTGGCGCTCTAGTCCCAGGCTCCGATTTCAGCAATGGTGTACCCGGTGCCCTCGGCATGGGTCAACAAGCCTCCACTGGGTTAACATTATGTAAGTGAAGTGCCTCGGATGTCAGCGTAGGATACAGGACTAACCTGGACAGTCAATTCCTTCTGGTCTTATATCATGCCTTTGTTTGGTGCTATGGTTGCTGATCAATATTGGGGTCGATTCCGCACCATCTTTACGTCCATTGGTTGTGCTTTGGTCGGCCACACTATTCTCATCATCTCCGCCATTCCTCAGATCATCGCTAGCCCCAATGGCTCCATTGCATGCTTCTCCATCGGTCTGATCATCATGGGTGTTGGTACTGGTGGTTTCAAGTCCAACATCTCCCCTCTCATTGCGGAACAGTACCGTGAAGAGAAGCCTTACATCCAGACGCTGCCCAGCGGCGAGCGTATCATCATCGATCCGGCTGCCACAGTCGCCCGTATCTACCTCTACTTCTACATGATGATCAATATTGGTTCGCTCGTTGGTCAGATTTCGATGGTTTACGCTGAACGTTATGTCGGTTTCTGGTTATCTTACCTTTTGCCCACGGCCATGTTCTGTCTCTGTCCTACAATCTTGTTCCTCTGTCGCAAGAAGTACTACCTCGTGGAGCCCACTGGAAGTGTTTACACCAAGGCTTTCAAGCTGTGGAAGTTGGCCATGACGGGCCACTGGTCTCTCAACCCCATGCGACTGTAGGTTTAATTACCATGAGTTGCGAACATCGCTGACCAAATGCAGTTTCAAGAAGAGTGGTCCCGATAACTTCTGGACGAAAGTGAAGCCCAGCACCCTCGGTGCCAACAAGCCAGCCTGGATGGATTTTGACGACGAGTGGGTTGACGAAGTTCGCCGTGGATTGCTGGCTTGCAAAGTGTTCCTCTGGTACCCTCTTTATTGTATGTGATATGCCCACCCCATAGACTTCTTTGACTGACCTTTGCAGGGCTGGCATACAACCAGATGCTCAACAATTTGACTTCTCAAGCTGCCACCATGCGCCTGGGAGGTGTACCCAACGACATTATCAACAATCTGAATCCTTTCGCACTGATCATTTTCATCCCAATCTTTGATAGGTTTGTGTACCCTGGCTTGCGCCGCATGGGATTCAACTTCACTCCTGTGAAGCGTATCACTGCCGGTTTCATTACCGCCGGTCTGTCCATGATTGTGGCCACCGTCACTCAGTACTACGTCTACAAGATGGGCCCTTGCGGCAAGGAAGCCAACTACTGTTTGGAGGAAGAGGGCAAATTCACCAACATCTCCGTCTGGATTCAGGCCCTGACTTACATTCTCGGTGGTATCTCCGAAATCTTTGCCTCGATCACCTCCCTGGAGTACGCCTTCACCAAGGCGCCCCGCAACATGCGATCTCTGGTGCAGGCCGTGGCTCTGGTGATGAACGCCTTCTCCTCTGCAATCGGTCAAGCCCTCGTTGGACTGTCTGTGGATCCTCTTTTGGTGTGGAACTACGCCATCGTTGCGATCTTGGCATTTGTCGGTGCTGCCGGCTTCTGGCTGAGCAACTACAAGACCGACCGAGAGGAAGATTCCCTGAACATGTTGCCCAACAGCAACTACGAAGGACGTCAAGAGAGAGACGAGGAAGTCAAATAAGTACTTTTATGTATATGAGACGTGCTATGGTATGAACGGACATGCTGAACAGTAGCCATGAAAATATAATTATTGTTAATTACTTTCGCTTCCTCAGACTTTTAATCCTGTCATTGTCTTTTTCATTTTCAGCTGGCTGTGACTTTGCCTTGCGCTTAGCGCCAGCTTTCCTCCCAGTATCCTTTCCCTGGGATTTGTCTGACTTGGTATTGTTCGACTTGCCATCCTCTTCAGTCTGGCCATTTGCTTCACCCTTACCATTGGTTTCCTTTTTTCCATTCTCATCCTTCCCTTCCTTGCCCTCCCCATTAATATCAAAACTGACCCTCCTCCTTGCCTCCTTCGCAATTTCAGTATTCCCAACAAATTGCTTTCCCCCCTTGGACTCCTCAACCTTCTTATCCTCCGTCTCCTCCTTCTCATCCTCATTCATCTCCTCCCAAGCCTTCTTAGGCAAATATCTCTTCCGCGAATCATCCTCTTGCCGCGCAATCCCAGAACCCTCTTTCGTCTGCCATTCCTCTTTGGTCCATTTGTCCAGATGTTTCTGTGATTCATCTTTGCCGTCTTCTTTGCTAGTGTTGTAGCCTCCGCCGCGCTTTTTGTATTCTGAGGCCATCATTTGGGCCTGTACCAGATTAGCATTGGATTGAACGTCGGTGATGGGAGAGAAGAGGGAGAGGACTACCTTTCGTGCAGACCATTGTCCTGGTGCTCCGCCCTTGTCGCTGTTGTGGATTTCTGTCTTGACTTTGTCCCGCAGCTTGGGGTCTGTATATTTGTCTTTTGGGGGCATTTTGGCAGATTGTTGTATGGGAGAACGTTATTTGAAGCACAGTGGAAGAATCGATAGATATACTTTGGCAGAGAAAACCTGGAATTGGACTTATACAGGGAATATCGATGACATGTCGATTGTGTATGATGTGTGACATCATCCTGGAATGATGAGAATCAAGCTCTCAACTGACATCAACATAATGACAGCCTCAAGAATGCTTATCAAGTTAATTATAAGACAGAGTAGACCTTTGACATTCAGTCCAAACAATGTACATCCAAGCGCCTTATCCGAAAATATATACAAAAGCGGTATCATATCATAATGTGTCTTTGAAGTCACGACATCTTAGGGCGCAGCCGCAGACTGGGCCCTTGAACAAACTCCAATCCAGTGTCA
Organism: Penicillium antarcticum; assembly: GCF_028974205.1. Classification (NCBI taxonomy): domain Eukaryota; kingdom Fungi; phylum Ascomycota; class Eurotiomycetes; order Eurotiales; family Aspergillaceae; genus Penicillium; species Penicillium antarcticum. Next base: position 2,047,148 of record NW_026695306.1, on the reverse strand, counting down.
ATATCACCACCCTGAGCAAACCGCAGATCCTTCAAGTAGTGATCACGCGGCTGCCACGGGCCACGATCCGCAGCCTTGGGGAGAGCCCGTTCGGCGATAGAAACATAAGTCGAGTTGAGGTTGAGAAGACGACGCTCCTGCAGAGTGCCAGCGTCCTTCTCCTTCAACCGCGGTGTAGCTGCAATCAACTTGCGCGACTCCAGGTTCTTCAATAGGCGACAAACGAACTGCGCAGTTGCATCCGCACCCAACGTCCACGAAGCGTTAGTATATCCAATGACAAACGAGGCATTGGGTAGATCCTGCAGCATAACTCCATTCCAGAGATACTTGTCGCCAATGTCGATCTTGTTCCCATCCACCGACAACGCCGAACCACCAGCAATCTGTAACCTCAATCCAGTCGCTGTGATAATAATATCGGCTTCCAGTGTCTCTCCCGAATTAAGGGTAATCCCATTCTTAGTAACCTCACGAATAGTATCCGTCTTCACATCCGCCTTACCCTTCCTCAAGCTGCGGAACAGATCCCCATCAGGACAGACACACAATCGCTGATCCCAGGGGTTATACCGCGGCTTGAAGTGAGGGTCGTATGGAATATGACTCGGCAACTGCTTTCGCACATTCAACTTCAACAGCCAGCGCGAGAAATTCGGGAATCGCTGACAGAAGAGGAAGAAGATGCGCGAGGTGTAGATCCAGATGACGCGCTGAAGACGGCAGTACATAGATGCCGGCATCAGATATGACAGCCAGCGACTACTTGTTCGGTTCGGGAGGGAAAGGATGTAGGTCGGACTGCGCTGGAGCATGGTAACGCGGGCGGCCTGTTCGGCCAGGTTCGGGAGGAGGGTAACGGCCGTCGCGCCACTCCCGATGATGACGACCTTCTTATCCTTGTACTGGAGATCCTCGGGCCAGAACTGCGGATGCACAATCTGGCCCTGGAAGTTGTCGAGGCCAGCGATGTCGGCCTTCAGAGGCTCCTTGTAGTTGTAGTAGCCCGTGCCGAAGATGACGTAGCGGGCGGTGAAGGTTTGCTCTTTGCCTTCGCTGTCGACAGAGAGAGACCACGTATTCTCAGCAGTCGACCAGTCTGCTGCAGAGAGTCGATGGCGGAAGAGAATGTTTTCGTCGATGCCGAATTTGTGCGCCGTGTCGCGCACATACTCTTTAATGGCTGACCCCTCGGCAATGGGGTTGTCGCGGCTCCAGGGGTTGAATTGGAAGCCAAAGGTGAAGAGATCTGAATCGGAGCGGATACCAGGGTACTTGAATAGATCCCAGGTACCACCCAGGTCATCGCGGGCTTCGAGAATGGCATAGCTGAAGCCGGGGAGTTGGTCTTGGATACGGTAGGCGGCGTTGATGCCGGAGATACCGGCGCCAACGATGATTACATCGTAGCGGTGGGATTTGGTGCCGTTCATGGTGTGGATGGTGAAGAGAAGACATGGCAAGTGGACTATATTATATTTATTTTGTTCACATGCCTCGGTTTCACGGTGATCGGCGGTGGGGAACTGCACGTTTGGAGTAGAGAATGCGAACTATAGGACTGTGCAGATCTGACATCGGGGAGATAACTCAAGTCGGTAGTAATAATTCCCCGCGTACATGTACTTATGTCTGTCACACGATCTATGATTTGTTCCGGCATTCCACTAGTGAGACAATTGTATAGTTGTATGTATTGAACTGCCTGGAGTAGAGATCATACCATATGACGAAATATACAAGAAACATGCATAGACTACCTCATAACAGTCTCGCAACAATACAAAATCTCATACTCGCAAGTCCATATGCTGCCGAGGGCGGCCGAGGCCCCCACAAAGCCAATCCTTTCCAAAAAAGGATAGCTTTGCGACCCCGGGAACATCCTCGGTCAAACATGCGAGCTTCAATAATCAGTCAAGTACGAGGGTGAGGAACGGGCTTTCGTCTGTAACCATGTCACTCTCCAAAGTCAGCAAAGTCACCCTCACCCTTCAAGAGAAGCTGGACTTCCTCCCAGCCCTGGCATCCATCTTGTTGGCCGGGTTTTATGCGCTCCTCACAGGTCTCTGGCGCACAGAGCGCCAAGCTAAGACCCTGTTCCTGCATCTGGGGTATGCAATATTCCGCAAAGCCACTGCTCGCCTGACTCCGAGTCAACTGCAATATGTGTCGCCGCCATCTCACAAGATCTATGAAATCTATACAAAGAAGACTGGCGCACCGGCTCAATCAGTCGAATTAGGCAATGGCGCTTTAGGCCACTGGGTCGGGGATCGCAATGCCGATAATGTCCTGGTTTGGTATCACGGTATGTCAAAAGAAACCAGTATCCGAGAATAATCGCTAATTTTCTCAGGTGGTGGTTTCGGCCTCCCCGCCAGCATGGGCCACTTCAAATTCTACGCGCAATTGATCGCGGACCTAAAAGCTCAGGGAAAGAGTGTCGCAGTCTTCAGCTTGACCTACACACTCTCCCCGATAGCAACATACCCAACCCAATTGCGCCAGGCAGTAGAATGTCTCCGCCACGTTATCAGCCAACCAAACCGCTCCCCATCATCAGTCTTCATCGGCGGAGACTCGGCAGGCGGAAATTTAGTCGGCGGCGTCCTCTCCCACCTAGCACACCCGCACCCAGAAATCACACCAGTTGAATTATCCAGCAACCTAGGCGGCGCAGTACTTGTCGCGCCATGGACACTCATGGATACAGAGTTCCCCGACCAGGAAATCTACCACGGCGGCGATCTAATCACGCAGGCAGTCGCACAGCCATGGTCGAGTGCGTACCTCGGCAAAGCACAGCGCGATTACTATACGGATCTATCGACTGCGCCGGTAGATTGGTATTCGACCTTCCCGGTCGAATCGGTGTTGATCACCGGTGGAGGGAATGAAATTATGCTTCCTATTATCCAGGACTTTGCGGCTAAGTTCAAGGAAGGCTTTGGAAAGGTTGAGTTGTTTGTTGGACATCGTGAGTGCCATGTGGCGCCGGTTTATAATTTGGAGCTGGGCTCTACGGAAAAGACTCAACAGGGGAAGAAGGTTGAGGCGTTCCTCACTGAGATGATGGTTTAGTCTAAACGGGAAATGTATATAGTTGTGGACATATTTTACTGCACATTTTCGAATTGTGAATATGAATCATTTGATCCTTTATGAAGATTTGGCGCATTGGTGCTGTATAGACTGCTTTGGTTTGTTCTGGTGCAGCACTTTTATGGTGATGGTATATATTCTAACTCGAAATGGTAGAACGCAATTGAGAGAATTCCGATGTGCCTCGCAAGTCTCGCAAGCCTCTGACGCTTAGATCTAGCATTCGTTTCTGCGGGCTAGATTATCACAAGACCGAGGCAGTTCAAGAATACGGATAAGGTATAACATGGATATTGAGTACAAAGTCACCTATGTACAAGGCATTCATTCTATTTACATTCAAAACATAGTTTGGGAAATGGGTAATCGCATAGAGTCATTCCGGAGATACCTACTGCGCATTCTGCTCAGCCTGCTGGGCAAGACGCATCTTCTTCAAAGCACCAGACGCAAGTGCGCGCACACCTTCCTGCATCCAAGTGGGCATTGCGCGCACCAATGAGGCCACAGACTGGCTGCTAGGCAGGATAACCTGTCCACTGCGCTGGTTGAGGATCTGCTTACAGATGGCGGCAGAGACAACCTGGGGGGTCATAATGGGCTGGCTGAAGTGACGCTCGTTGTCCGTCAAGACCTTGATCATCGGGGTACGAACCCACATAGGGTGAATGACACTAGAAACAATTAGGGGGTGCACTATGACAATCGATCGAGTCAATGAACTCACCTAGTGCGCACATTGGGCGCGTTGTACCAGTAGCGCAACTCCTGGCGCAAACCTTCGTGGAAAGCAAGCGCACTAGCCTTGGAGCAGCAGTAATCGACCATCTCACCGAGAGCGACAAAACTAGCCATACTGGCGATTGTCACAACGTGACCATGGTTGGCCTTGATCATAGCAGGCAAGAACTCCTTCACCATAAGGAAATGGGAAAGAGTGTTGACCTCAAAGGTCTGACGAATCTTCGACTCAGGCTCTTCAAGAATAGTCCCATCATGACCGACACCAGCGTTATTCACCAACACCGTTGGCTCGCCGTGATTCTTCCGAATCGTCGCCGCAACGGCAGCGATATCCGCCGAAGAAGTAATATTCGCCTTGTAGAAGGCGACATTACGCGGCAATTTGAAGTCCGGTTCATTAATATCGAGAATGACAACGCGCACACCGGTGGCTGACAGATCCTCCATGACTTGCTTTCCGATTCCACTACATCCACCGGTGAGGAGGATGAGTTCGCGCGAAGACTCCCATTTCTGGTTGGTAGTCCAGTTCTGCAGAGTCCACTTGGAGAAGAATCGGTTCACCGAGCGAGTAAGGCCGAGGGCGAGAATAATAGCAGCCGTCTTTTGCGCGACGCTGTTGCCTAGAAGATTTTGCGCAGGTTCTGGGAGAGCCGCGAGGGCTGTTTGGGCATGTTGCTGAATCAGATCGAGAGAAGACATGGCGGAGTGTGGGGTGTGGAGTGGAGGAAAGAAGTCGGGGGAGTATAGAGATGTTTCCAAGTAGTCCTTTTAGCCTATACGGACGTCAAGGATATTTGAATAAAATAAAATGCCTCGGCTTCACAGGTTGATCTTTGCCCATTGGGAAAGCAATGCGAGTGCCTTTTTTCCTCCACTTCGGCGGGGATCTTCCCACCGTTTTCCTTTTTGGTGGCGTCGGGGATTATGGATGTTTCGCTGCAGTTCACATGTTTCCCCCGCATTCACGTATGTTTCGTGACTGTGTGAAGTACAGGTACTCTAGCGTTAAGCGACGGGATCTACAGGATCCACGATGATGCAACGCATGTGTCTGTGGATGGGTTCATGGGGATGAAATCATATGTGACCCCTGAACCGCCATTCAATCACGTTTCAGTATATACTCAATTAAACACTCCTATTCGATCGATAGTAACTAACAGGCAGCTAGATTCACTGCATAGTTCTTTCATCTCATATGAATTTACACGACAAAGCCGAGGTCGCAGTGGTTCCCCCAACAAGACTAACAAATGTCGATCTTGTGGAGTCATGACATGGGCGCGAATGGGTCGCCCTAAATATGATCTCCCCCCACGGCCTGCATGTTGTGTCTTCACACTCCGAGGTTTCATAGTGTGTGAAAACTGCAAATATGAGCGATACTATAACGGCCTTGGCGGCCTTTACTCTCGTGGAGGCCTATTTCCTACAGCGCACTATCTTCGCGGAGGAGACATTCCGTACAGTATGTCTGGGTGCGTTAGGAGTGAATCTTTTTATCAAGGCTCTGTATGGAATCATCATCTGGCCTTTCTTCCTGAACCCGCTGCGCCATCTGCCCAGAGTACCGGTAAGTAAATCAAATATTCCATCATACCGCACATACTAACCTTTGCAGGGCTTGATGAACCATGCCTCGATCATCTTCGACTCACCTCGAGGCCGTATGCCTCTGCACTGGATGAAGACCATCCCTAACGAAGGCCTCATCCACATGCGTGATATGATATGCAAGAGCTATGTGATCGCAACGAACCACCAAGCCTTGTTGGACATTATGAGCACAAACACCTACGACTTCGAAAAGCCATGGCGGTTCCGTAACTTCCTGGCTCGTATCATCGGCTTTGGAATGATTCTTTCAGAGGGCGCTGCTCATAAAAAGCAGCGTAAAGCGCTCACTCCCGCGTTTAACATCAAGAATATCCGCTCCATGTACTCGCTGATGTGGGAGAAGACTGGTCAATTTTTGGATGAAATGGAGAAAGAGTTGATGCATAATCCTATGGAAGGGACGAATGCCGATGAGAAAATTGGCAAATTGGAAGTTGGAGAATGGGCTAGGTGCGTTTGTTCAAACAGGCTCTTGTGGTCAACTAGAGGCTAACCCCCGTATAGCCGTCTCACGCTCGATATCATTGGTCCTGCGGCTATGGGTAGAGATTTCTGCTCGCTTCAGGATAAGGACAACCGCGTCGCAGAGAGCTTCCTGAATATTCTCGAGCCGACCACGGAGAAGATGGCCTTCCTGGCGATGAACTTCACCTTGCCTCAATGGATTGCCCAACGTGTGCCGTGGCGTATGAACGATGTGATCACGAATGAGACCAACTTCCTCCGGAATCTGTGCAACGATATCGTCCACGAGAAGCGTCAGACCCTTGCTGAGTCCAAGGCTTCTGCCAAGGACCTTGAGGCTGACATTCTGGGTACAATGATGCTTGGGGGAGACTTCTCGGATACTGAGTTGGTTGATCAGATGTTAACTTTCCTAGCTGCCGGCGTGAGTGCAAGCCAATGATCTCATTTCCAATAGCAAACAGCTAACAATCATTCAGCATGAAACAACAGCTAGTGCCCTAACTTGGGCCTGCTACCTCTTGACCCAACACCCAGAGTACCAAACCCGTCTGCGGGAGGAAATCCGCACTCAAATCCCATCCGGTACAAGCCCAATAACCCACCAAGACCTCGAATCCCTCCCACTTCTCAACGGCGTGTGCCAAGAAGTCCTCCGTCTATACCCAACAGTTCCGGCCACGATCCGCGAATCAGTCCGGGATACCGTTGTCGCAGGCAAACACGTGCCCAAGGGAACACGAGTGATTCTCTGCCCCTATGCCATCAACCGATCGCCTCTCTTCTGGGGTGATAATGGCGACGAATTCCTCCCCGAGCGATGGATCGACACAGACAAAAATGGAAACCAAGTTCCCAACAACAATGGAGGCGCATCTACAAACTTTGCTCAGATTACATTCTTGCATGGCCAGCGTGCTTGTATTGGTAAAGACTTTGCACGTGCTGAGCTGAGGTGTGCTGTCGCTGGTGTTGTTGGTCGGTTTAAGTTCGAGATGCAGGATCCCAAGCAGGAGATTCATATTGCTGGGGCTGTGACCACGAAGCCGGTTGAAGGTATGAATTTGAGAATGCAGAGGGTTGATGAGTGGTAGATTGTACATCTTACGGGCGGAATTGGTCATGTTTTATATGATTTTATGATAGTCTTTCTTTTACTATGAATATTCATTTTATTTAGTCTTTTTGGGTCAAAAAGACTGGAGATGTTGATGGCTACGCAGACTAAAAAGGGCATATGAACGTGAATAAATTGAAGGGGGAGGTGGAATTGTACGCATTGAAGCAAGTTATCAATACGGATCTGAATATAAACGGAACGTAAATTGATAGTTGCCTTAGCGCGCTATCACTATATTCTAATCCAGGAATATCATATAGAAAAATAACCTGATTTGGCTTTTCACATTAATCGAGGACTATTATTCAGTACAAAATCATCGCCATGTAGCACCTCGCCATTGTACCAACATGGTAGGGATAATGCTAACAGTCACAATCAGCGCAACAATGATGCCTGCACCGCCAGCCCATCCAACAGTCTCAAACATCTGAGGGAACCTATTTCAGTTAGTACATGTTGTGTTCAAATGGGATAAGAACATACCAGAAAGGACCAATGAATCCCCACATTTGACGAACAAAGGTAATGAAAACACCCACACTCGCAGCATCCTCGCGGTAACAATCAACCGCATACGTGATATCAATAGTAGTCACAATCTGATTACCACCAGCAGCAATGGCTGCGCCAATAATAGGAGTAATACTCCAAGTAGTCCCAGCATCCCGAAGCTGGATGGCAAATACCACAATACCACAAATAGTAAGGAGATGACCGATATAACTCAGCCAAAGACGATACTCGGGGGCAGGAGGCTCTCCAAGACGCTTCTGACGCATCAACATCCATCGGTCGGAGATGAAGCCGCCAATCTGTTCTCCGATGACAGAGCCGATCACCAAGCCCAAGAACTGAAGACCAACTTGCTGCGTGTTGAACCCGAACATCTCTGGATAAAGCTGAGGGATCTCGATAGTGAGCATGACACTGCCCCAAAGGAAGATCATGGCATAAGCAACTGCTGGTAGGACAACGCATGGCTTGCCAAAGTAGCTCAATGGTTGGAAGAAGTCCCAAAGTCTGAGAGGAGTCCGGTCGATGCGGCCAAACTTGAAGAGACTCTCCTTGACACTAGACACATTGTGCGAGGCATGTTCACTGCGGACATAGAGAGACTCGGATCCGAGGAAGAGGTATAGGATAAACTGGACAGCGTTGACCTGCAAACCACATCAGTACCTTTTCAACATGATAAAGCAATACTGATGAACTCACAATCGCAAGGATATAATAGATCCACCGGTATCCAACACGCAAAGCGACAAAGCCAGTAATGAACGGGGCAGCCGGCACACCGATGGTAACCATCAATGTCCACGCACCCAAACATCTCGCACGGTCCTTCTTGAAGAATGTCTCTGCAACAACGGCACTACCAATGGCCGCCGCAGGACTAATAAAGAAAGCAGTGATGGCACGACAGAGACCCATTGTAGCATATGAAGGACTCTTCGCGCAACCAATGTTTCCGACCAGACTGCAGACCAACGAGATCAGAAAGATCGGACGGCGACCGAATCGATTGGACAGCGGACGCCAGAATAGGGGTGCACCACCCAGTACGGCAATGAACAGGGATACCAAGTAACTAGTTCGTTGCATGCTGACTTCGAGGTCCTCGGAGATGTTTTCGAATGCAGATTGAATGGCAGCGGCTGTAAAGGTGGCCATCATAGCGTGGAAGGCGACGAGGGTAAGGTTCATGTTTTTCTATAGAACGAAAGTATCAGCTCTGCGGGTATACTTCATAGAAGAGTGGTCTCACCCTCCATCGTGGCCAATTGTATGGATCCGCATCGTTCATGTCAGGAATAGGATCAAGATCCAAAGTACCATGTCGTGCGAGAAGATACTGGCGATGCTCCTCAGACAGATGAGCAATTCGGTCTTCAATATAGAAATCAGAGTGCTTCCCAGCTTCAGTTCGCTGGGGACTAGGATCGGCTCCTTCAACATGCATGTGTTGCTTATCAGTCTTCTCCATCATGAATATAAGTCGACCAATACTTAGGAATAAGATGGTCAACAACGGGCCGTGAGGAAAGAAAGGTCTGTCGCTTTCTATCCCTGGCTTTTTATATAAGCCATCCCCTAGTATCACAGACGTATCCCCGAGAGCTAATTTCCCCGTACTCCATCTTTCCGGGGGATCTGGGGGGTGGGGGCAAGAACGTGGACTCATCTCCACCCCCAGACCAGACCCAGGGATTTGCAGGCAGATGAAAAGCCAAGATACTGTCAGGATGACACCTCAATGGTCGAATTCACAAGATCCGAAGTAGATTTGAGCTTGCGGGTATAGTCTCATCCGCTCCAGTAAGGGAGTACGTGGAGAGTGTGGGGTGTGGAGAGAGGATGTCCTAAATCAAGAGCTACTCGGTCTCAACAAAGAGAAAGATCACTCCGTGGTGACAGCTCGACTTTTGCATTTGCCTTCGGCCTCCTCATTCCAGGCGATATTGTGATGTGGTTTGACGGGACGGACATCCTCACCATTTCCTCTCATTGACAAACTTCGTCGACACGCAATGCTTATTCCGTCTTGGCTGGCTGGGCAAGGCTATTTCAAACAGTGGCTTGTGTGAATCCCCACAGTCAACACTTGGCTTTTGTGTCGCCTTCAAGGGGCTAAGACGAGGGCGTTTGTCAAAGCTCCGTATGGCCGAGCACGGGCGAGTGTAGGATAAATGACTGGCCTGTGGCCAATCTCGTACCTTTGCCTGAAATTTGGGAGTCATGAGGATTGATTTACCGGGGTTGTGGCGTTTATTGTTGAATGTCCGATGATCCCGGAGATTGTTTTCTATCACTTCGGTGTGTCCTCGGAGATATGCAGCCACGTCAGCTGGAAGTAACGACTTTTCCCTCTAACCTCTATTCTGCTCTGTTCTGCATAATTTCTCAGAGTGGTACTTTCCATTATGTTGTCAATCGCTCAATATCATAAGCTATCTATGTCACTCATTTTACTGATCTCAACATTTAGCTCGTATGTGACACACATGCCACACCAATGTCACCCTGAATTCCATCGCAGATAATCTCAGTACCACCATCGGGGGCAACAAGGTTGATGTCTTCGAGATGAATGTTGGAGCATACAGCATTAGGCGAGCAGGTCAAGTCAGCAACTACTTCATCCTCAGCCCCCGATGAGGTACCATAGATGTTCTCGAAAGTGATGTTGGTGATGTTGACAGCGGATGGATACTCGGCACAAGTAGTGGTGTTGATGTTGAAGTAACACTGATCCAGGACAATGGGCTTGTCAGTGTTCTCAATGTGGATATTCTTGTAGGTGATGTTGTTGATGCGACCATAGCCCACATCAGGACCAGCCCAGGCCTTGAGACGGGCACCAGTCTATACTTTGTTAGGACCAAATTACTTTGATGGAGGAGCATCTCATACCTGTCCATTGAGCAGAGTGACATTCTCAATCCAGGCATTCTCAATGATGTCCTGAACTCCAGAGTATTGTCCAATGCTACCCATGCTCACACCGTGGGTGTTGTTGCACCACAGGTTCTGCACAAAGATGTTGGTTGTGTTGGGCTTAGGCGAGAAGCAGTCATCACCAATGTCGACACGGGTGTTGGTCACAGTCAAGCCGTTCACGTTAAGAGAATCAAATCCGTCGGTGTTCTTGGGAAGAGCCGATGCATTGGTCGAGTACGCATTGATGAAAACATCATCGAAAACAACGTCGTTGGTGCGAACGAAGAAGTTAGTCCAGCAAGGCGAGTTCAATTGAGTGATTCCCTCAACACTGATTCGAGTAGCATTATCGGTCAGGAAGAGAATGGGGCGGTAAAAGGTGTTTGATGAGTCCTTTCCCGCATGTTAGCACAATAAACCTCAAATTTTGTATTTCATTCATTCTTACCAGAATCTCCATGCCAGCAAAGGCGTTATACCAAGCCTGACCATTTCCATTCAGAGTACCCTTGCCAAAGATCTTGATGTCTTGGCCACCCCAAACCCAGAAGGTAATGGACTTTTGGAAAGCATAGTAGAAGTTGTTGGCTTGCCAGTACTCAATATCATCGGTGAACTGTGATTGTCAGCGTAGCTCATCTCTGCAGGGCAAAATGCATACCTTCAATTCACCATCGAGCTGCACCTCGATGTTATCCAAGAAGCTGAGATCAAGCTTCTTGCCAATAATATACTTCTTGTTCTTCTGGAGGATGAGTCGGCCTCCGTGGTTGGCCGCCTTGATACCCCAAAGGAAATCATCGGAAATATCATCAGTGTCGCTCTTTGATGAACGAATTGTCACCGTGCGACGGTCCTTGTATTTCTGGCCATGAGCACCAATCTTCTTCAGTTCCCCTTTGTGGTTTGCAGGAATTATTGATGCTCCCTTGATAACATGCTCTGTAGCAATAGCACTGACCGTACTGAGAAGCAGCGCACCAATAGCGAGGAACTTCATGACTAGTTCAAGTGACTGATGAACTTATTGGTGAGTCAATGGCAACCAAGTTAGGCAGGCGTTGTGTTTACTTTATAGACCACTCCGGATTGTCAATTTTTATAGCCGGATTCATGTTGAGCCCTACTACGAAACCGAGGAACGGCAATAGGCGGAGGAGGAAGAGGTTTCTCCGCCTATAAGAAACTATCCATCGCTTGATTCCAAGACAAGCATGATCGGCAAGGAGTGCGGAATGCGTGCGGCAGTATACAGCGTGGACTATGTGGTGCTACTACGTATAGATGAAATGATTTCTCCGCATTTTGCCAAGATCAACTTGGCGCGGGGATGCGGAGAGACTTTAGTCAGGGCAAGCTTGAAAAGAGCTATATCATGTTTACTTGCCGGTCAATACATCTCTGTTGTGGCCGGGATACATTCCACCGTCTTGGGCTGATTTACACGTTGGGGAATGGGATCTTCCACCAATCAGGACCTGGTCTGATCATGCATAGATCTGGGGTAAGATCTCGGGTTTTTGCAAGATATTGCGTCTTGGTATTGTTGTGTTATTGGAGTGGCTGGGCGCCCAGTGTCCGGAGTGAGCATTGACCGACGGCGGACCTTCCACGCCGTTTCGGATAAACAAATACGAGGTTCGATGCCAATTTCAAGACGGCTGGCTGTGCTTGGTATTTTGCTTGGTACCTAAGTCTAACTAGCTGCCAGAAACGACGCGTCAGACTCAAACATCACCCATCTGCGACACGTTTTTAATAGTCTAAAATCCCCAATCCAATTGCTTTCGACTCAGGTTCGCTCTTGATATGAGAATACCTTGATCAAAAAGGATTGGTACCATGAATGGTGTACTCGACGCGTCTCGACTACAGCTTCTGGCCAGCCAACACCAGAGCAGTGAGGCAGCTGATGTTACCCGACCACCAAGTCACAGAACGAAGATAGCTCAAAGCTGGCGACTCGATGTACGAGTATGCGAAGCTGTACGCGACACGCGAAACGGTATACCAAAGACCAATTCCATTGATGGTCTCATTGGGGAGACCGGCGTACAAGGAGAGCAACACTACATTTTTTGTCAACCCCGACCACTGTATCAACAGGCAAACACTTACTCGCCGCAACAAACAGCGGATACCCCTCCTGTGCATTCGCATGCGCAGCCTCCTTGCGCTTGAGCTTCTCAAGGGCGCTACGGCTCATCTTGCCTGCTTGGACGGCGCGTTCGCCGTACTTGTAAAGGTCTTCACGTGGGGAGACATTATGGTCAAGACCGTAGTACACCTTCTCACCACGGATGCTCATGAAGCAAAATGCGAGGAACCAGTTGGCTGCAAGGAGACCAGCGGCGTGGTTTGCGGGCTGTTGGCCAGCCGCAGCGCGGAGGCCCAGGGTTGTCAAGAGGGCACTGCGACAGTTAGTCTTACTCTTCTCAGCTACGCGACTTGGTGGTAACATACGACATGGTGGTTGTGGGTGAGCCTCGGGATGTTGGGAACTGCCCCTCTTATATACGGCGATCGGCGCATGTGGACTCAAACCGAGGCGATGAGATCATGCAGATCAAGTGCTTATGCCAAGTTTGCCATGCGAACTGATAATTGGACAATTGGTGGGGATTTCACCCCCTCGCTGGGCTTTACAGGGGTTCAGGGGTCGATACGAAGTTTCCAACTGAATTTTCATTGCTCACCACGAACAGCAAAACTTCGATAAATTGGAATTCGCAAAAAATCAACAATCCTCTTGCCATTATACAATGCGCGGGAGAGCCAGGTAACTATCATATTCTCCGCCCGTGTAAACGATATGCTGTCCTTTGTTCTCATCGCGAGGCTCAGTTGGCCTCAACATCTCAACCTCTGGCAATGACATATCGTGGCCTGCAATCTTCAGCATCAATCCCTCGCCTGCTTCATACACAACACCCATGGGCCAGATGGGAATTAGCAGCTCCACGATCTCACCAGGCGTAATCGGTTGCCGAGAGTGGTGATCATATGAGGGATACTCATCGTCACTGACGCGAGGCGCCATACTAACGCGATGAGAGGCGCGAAGCATTCCCTGAGGACCGAGGTGCTTGGCGACATTTACATTGGGCACTTCTGGCTGCGGTTGTGGCATGGGAGACCAATTAAGCGACTCTAGGACTTCGCCCGAAGCAGACAGCTTGCGAATCTGCACAATAACGTCGAGATCATCATGTGAGGGGGCTGACATAAAGAGCTTGACAAATGGTCGCCCAGAGAGCTCCGTGTACTCGGGGAAGATCAGCCTGAAGTCCGACGAATCAGTGAACGAGTGGCTCTCATGTGTAGTCGCTGTGATGGCCTCCGGTTGGGAGGAACTAAGTGACTTTGTGGCGGCGTCAAGATAATACCTCTCCATGCGCAGGTGGGCAGAAGGCCACTGCTTCTCAGATCGCTCGACAATTGTCTTTGCTGGGCTATTTTCAAACCCAAGCAAGGTGAGTCTCACAGGAGGAGTATCCTTTTCCCAGCCGTTCTAGATACCTTTCGCATAGTAATCGAAGAAGCGTTGAAGGTCGTCATTTGCTTCAACCGTGTATAAATCGTGCCACTCTTGGGATGCATGAATCCGAATCCATTTCTTCGAAGTAGTTGCTGTCTGGAATCCCCCAAGAGATCCTTCAGTATGAAGGCCTGTCGAGTATGAGGCTGTGAAGTACACCGGAAGATCGCGAATATTCTTGGTGTCGATGTTTTTACTCTCCCAGTAGGCATCATACATCGGATGTTCCTGTAACATCTTTGCAAAATCTTCCATGTGAGCCAGGCCGGCGAATCCGCCCATGATCAAACTCATAAATACCGGGTTGGGTATCCCTTCCCGGCAGTTTTGCTGGGTATAAGGATTTGAAAGACCTTCCCATGGGGCGATCGCCTTGAGAGCTGGATGAGTGAAACGGGAGGCAAAGTTGGTTTGGGATATGCGAGTGCCCTCTGTATGTTCATTAGTACTGGTGGTAAAATATATTGGTAAGGACTCACGCAAGAACAACTGATCCATTGCACCATGGCTGTTGAGATACCCAAGTAATAGAGTCATAGATATCCTCTGCCTCCTGTTGACCCCAAAAAACGATGTTGCCCTCCGAATGCGCACATCCCCGAGCATCGATATCAACAACTGCATATCCACGTTCAGCCCATTCGGCAGGGTTGGGACCTTCAAACGTCTCATATCCACTCAGACGCTGGTATGGAATTCCCATACGAAAGGGTCCCATGCGGTCATAATTTTGAACACCCGAGGCAACCTTTCCATATGGACTGTATGGAAGGATAGCGGGCACTTTATTCCCCTGACTCGGCCGGAAAACATCACCATAGAGCTTAATCCCATCGCGCATAGTGATTGTACAATCCTGCTTCCATATCACATCCACGGGGAACGCTTGAAAGCCCGCTTTCTTTACATGGCCTTTGGGGAGATTTGTAACGCGAGCTGGATGGAATCCATTGTAACTGAACGCTGGGTGGTCAGCAGGATGGGGGAGCTGTTTCCAAGCTGTGTCAAAGTTTGAGGAAGACATCTCGTTGGTAATAGATTGTCATCAAGCCTTGTCAGAAATGAGGGGGTTTAAGTATACCTTCACCGGAACATACGTACTACGTACTCCAATGTACAAGTCAACGCTATCCACCATTCCACATCCCGACGACTAAGCGGAAGCGGAGATCCCAGGTTCCGAGATCTACATATATCAATACCATCCAGTTGAAATTCGTCGTCATTCTTCATAACTGCTCGATAGGTACAAAGCTAATATCTAGACAACATTTCTTGAGGATATAGTCCGCTCAAGCTCCCGCGAAGACGCCTTGGTCGATTCTCGTCCCAGGGAGCCCGTATAACTTGTATCTCCACTGCGGCGCAGCATGATAGTATCTGGCTCTTGATTATTACCATCATCTGAATGAGGTTGGTGGCCGGAAGCACAAGAAAAGCGGTTGTTGAGCACAATCGAGTGCCCTTGGCGATCGACCACACTATTGTTAGGCACTGGTTCGTTCTCTGAGAGGAGGATGATCTCTACTGGGTGGTCTTTAATAGTGGGAACCCTGAACCATTTGTAGAGACAGTTCAGTACTGGTATTGATAGTCCGTGGATAACGATGGAGAAGAAAACGAGCCAGTAAACCACTAAATCAGATGGAATGTGAGAAAAGCTCGGATGAGAAACCGGAGAGTTCGGCATCATACCGGGAATCATAGTCGATGTTAGAGTATTAATCTCGGCATCGCTTTCTCCTGGGTCAGGTAATAGTCTGCGTGCATACTCCACATATGATATCGCTCCAATTCCTAGCGTTGTCAGCATTTTAAAATCCGGCAACCTGTGAATCAACATACCAATCGGCCCAAAATACCCCATGAATAACGCCTCTTTCCAATCCTTACACACTTTAGGCATGAATCGATATCCCATCAGGATCGCCGGAATTCGACGGAATATCAAAATCAAGAATCCCAACCCGACCAGCCGGGCGATGGTGATCCCATTCTGGCTGGGCATATGGAATTGGTCCCAGGGCATAATGACACCAAGAAACATAAATGTTCCAATATTCAGGACATTCTCAATCGCGGAGTTGAAAGAGTCATGCCGTTCCTCTACTTCATAATGGTACGAGCCGTCCCAATTCAAAGCGCAACCGGCAACGAAGCAGGCGAGGGTTTCATCGGACCCAAAGCAGCCACAGGTTCCAACAATGAAAAGCTGAAAACTTGTCAGTTGGCGGCATTTGGTGGGCTAAGGACGTCATCACTCACTCCAATAGCAACGGGGTATAGAACGAAGCTCTCCTTGTCAACCCAACGTCTGCGTATTTGTCAGTCACTGGATCACAACTCCATATCTTGATTGCCAATACCTTTTTGAGGCCACGTTCAACGCTTTCCGACTCAAAAATCCAACAAGTATGCCATATCCAGCGCCCATGACCAACATGTATAAGACGCCTTCAACGGCCCAATGAGCCAAAGCGCGATTGACATCACCACCAAGCCTACCAGTATCAGGTTCGCCAATCCAATCACGCTTTTGTGTTGTGGGGTCGGTTTTTATCGAATTCATTGCACCCGGTGGTGTGTCGGTATAGCGAAGAAGAGCGATCGATAGTAGAAGAAACGGAAACCCGAAGCCATCATTTCCGCCTGCTTCCGCCGAGATAAATTCTCGAAGGTATCTTCGGACGTATTGGTCTGCAAACGGGCCTTTTGCGATGGCCTGCGAGAGGACTGGGTCGATACATATCACACAAGATCCGATGATGAGCGAAGTCAACTGGCGAGATTTAGCACGACATCATTTGAAAGAAGCCACATCGTCACTCACAAAACTCAACTGAGGGATCATGAGCTTGATACACGCCGATGTGATCAACCATTGAATGGTCATCAAAGGTAGCAAGCAGATGGTGAGCTCGACAAGGCGAAGTCGGAGATATCGTTTCGGTAGCTCATAGCCAACCTTCACCATCGCGATACCAATCACAAGTCGACTTAAGCCCTGAAATTATTAGTTCTTGTATATTTGCTTGTGATTGCGAGATACTTACATAGGCAATTTCACCGACATCTGTTTCAGAGTCTCCACCCCATTGACTCACGTTGATGAATTTGGCACAAAACGGCCCTATCATAGCACCCACTATAAAAGAGGGTACTGCATGTAGTTAGTGACTACTGTTCAACAAGGAAATGCGACACGTACACGCTTCACCGAGGTACCATCTTTGTTTGATCTTCACGGCAATAAAACCGAAGACCAAAATGTAGATTCCTAAATAGGTCAGTAGACTGCCTCATGTCTGTAGTATGCAAAGGTCTCACCTGACAATGCAAGGACGACGTTTACACTGCTAAGATCCAAAATCGGATGAAGCATCCTGTTCTCGCAAAGGCGAAGAACTAAGAGCCGAGTCGATGGATTCTGGCTAGAAACGTGGGATGTCTGCTCTCCATGCAGGTGGGATATGGCTATGTCTTCGGAGATCGTTCTTGTCGCACCAGAAATGTGTGGTGATCTGGGCCAAATGACGTTTGCAATCCAAGAGGTCAAGGTCGGAACTTGATATGGGCCATGCCACTGTGAGTTGCGCGAATGCCGCCATTATGTCAATTTCGCGCCGAGGAATGCTCTCCTTCTTTGGCCACTAAGGTCTTCTTATCATGATGGAGTATCACTCCCGCCAACTGCATGTATCCCTTGCTGCAGAGTCACTGTTTACGTGTCATAGATAAGAGCTACTAATTCCACGCACCTAAACAATGGATTGGACAACGGTACTTGTGATGGGTCTCGTGAAGATCCAAAAGAAATGTGGCTAGATGATTGGCCATCGACTGTTTAATAAATCCCAGGTGGCAATCTTTATGCATCAATCTATAGAATTGACAGCGCTAAGGTGGCAGGGTAACAGCCTCGTCATCGTAGGCGCCACGACGTCTACCCTAAAATAGTAGAGACAATCCAACCAATAACAACGGCATATCACCATCCATGTCAGCCTTCGCGAATCGGGATCGACAGTCCCGAGAAGCTTAGCCGCACGGCTGAACGGTTCCTTGCACCAAGGTACGCGCCAACAAGGATCTACAGGGGCAACCCACCAGAAGCCATAATTGAAATCATTCATACCTCATAGGCTGCATGAATTTCATTTATTGACAAGCCTGGTATTTGCATACATGCATGAAACATCTACAGCAACGCGGTATCAACAATCCAGGAGTAGAATGCTCTAAAATTAGAACAAGGGATACAAGGATGCACTGCTAATGCTGGAGCCTGTCTAGCTAGGAGTTAAAACATTGGCCAGGCCATTTTGCAACAATTCCAATGCTTTCTGGAAGGTCTTGGCCAGGCTTGCCAAGAGATCTTGGTATAATTCTGCTGTCCGAGGGAAGATGGCTTCATTATAGATTCTTTCAGTGAAAAAGCAATAGCCTATATCCTTCCAGAGTATATGTGAAGAGTGGAATGGAGCAAAACAAGCCCCAGGATGGCGTAATGACCCCTTTATTAGAATTGTCCTGATCGAGATGTCTTGCAGCAAAATCCCTCATAGCTCCACCACGGGCTTCGGTCTACTATGAGAGATTTTCCAGCAGTCGACGATCAAGTCTAGAAAGTAACACTATATAATAAGGCAATATCACAGTGAACTAAATCTTTACTCAATCAAATCCAATTTCAATCTCATTCACAAAATGGGCTCAATATCAAAGCTCTCTGCCCTTTCAATGAAGAGCGATTGCTCTCAAGTGTATGGTTCTCGCTATGCCGCCAGACCTATGCCATCCAAACAACTCCCAGACGGAGAGATGCCAAAAGATGTAGCTTACCAGCTCATCAAAGATGATCTTGTACTTGATGGCTAGCCCATGTTGAAGTGAGCATCGTTCCGGAGTTTGTCAATGTTAGCTAATGTATCATAGTCTTGCCAGTTTTGTTACAACCTACATGGAGGATGAAGCCTTGAGACTCCTCGCAGATTCCGCCAACAAGAACATCATTGACCACGAAGAATACCCCAAATCCGTTGAAATTGAGCACCGATGTCTAAACATTCTAGCCGATCTGTTCCACTCTCCAATGTCAAACGGAATCCCAACAGCCGTAGGCACAGCATGCATTGGATCCTCCGAAGCTATCATGCTAGCAGTCCTAGCAATGAAAAAGAAATGGGAGAACAACCGCAAATCCCAGGGAAAGGATTCCTCCAAGCCAAACATCATCATGAGTACAGGGGTGCAACTATGCTGGAAAAAGGCCAGCAAATACTTCGATATTGACGAGAAACTGGTGCCATGTACCGAGACACGCTACGTGATCGATCCCACTCAGGCAGTTGACCTGGTCGACGAAAACACTATTGGCATCTGTGCCATTCTAGGCACCACATACACCGGACAGTATGAAGATATTCGGGCAATCAATGACCTTCTCGTTGAACGGGGACTGGAAACACCTATCCATGTAGACGCAGCTAGCGGTGGATTCGTGGCTCCATTCATCGATCCTGAGTTGCAATGGGATTTCCAACTGTCAAATGTCGTCTCGATCAATGTCTCCGGCCACAAATACGGACTGGTAAATTGAGAGCCCCAGTTGGTACATTCTCGCAACTAACGATTCATCCAGGTATACCCAGGCATTGGTTGGGCGCTCTGGCGCTCCCAATCCGACCTTCCAGAAGATTTGATTTTCAACATCAACTACCTCGGAGCAGACCAGTTGAACTTCACCCTAAATTTCTCCAAACCAGCTTCACACATCATCGCCCAATACTACCAACTAATTCGACTCGGTCGAAGCGGATACACGGCAATCATGAGCAACCTCACAAAAACCGCAGACCACCTCACGACCCACCTCAAAGACCTCGGCTTCATCATCATGAGTGAAGGAGGTGGTCACGGCCTTCCTGTGGTAGCCTTCAGATTGAATCCTACGCAAAACGTCTTCTTTGACGAGTGGGCCCTTTCTCGAAAATTGCGTGAACGGGGCTGGATTGTCCCTGCTTATACTATGGCGGCCGACTGTGAGACTCTGGGTATGTTGCGTGTTGTTGTCAGGGAAGACTTCAGTCTGAGTCGGTGTGAGAATCTCGTGGGGGATATACGGGCTGCGCTGAGGTCCCTTGCGGAGTTGCAGATGAAGAATATTCAGAGGTATCAAGCGTGAGTCTCATCTTTCTGTCGTTATATATTTTGATTTAATGATTTGACTAAAATCTCGTGAGTAGGCTACTTCAGAGTCATGTCATGATCCCAAAGACCATGTGTGAGGATAAACCTTGCACGCAGGTTGTCGCAAGGGAGTTGAGTAAGGGGATGGCAAAGGCCTAACGGCTGGAGAATCATGTGTGATTCGGTTTAATTATAGAGGAGTTTTATATATACAATGGGATAGTTCAAATCAACCCCGCCGTACTCTGAGCCGGTATAACAATACAGCATTCTGTTCTTTAGGGAAATGCTGGAAGATTTTTAAAAAGATCTGCATCCCACATCTCTGGGCCAGTGTAATCCAAGCTGTCAAACCAGCCTCCTAGATCCATTGGCTGCTATGGTCAGTATGTTTGTTGAAGAACCGTTGGCTGAGAGACTTACTGTGAAATCACTGAAGTCAGTGGACAACAAGGACGAAGGATCAATATCACTCGGTGTCCCAGTCATAGGAGTGGCACCCGAAGGAATGGGCGTCTGAATGAACAGATTAGAAATGACTGGGAAATAGTCATAGCTGGAGATACTAACCTGAACCGGTCGAGTGTCCACAGTAATCTGAGCATCACGATATGAAGCCCCATCCAACACCAATCGAGAAATTCGGACCGCTCTCTTCGCGGCAGACTCAACGTTGCATAAAGGATCTTCACCCCTGACACGAGATTTGACAGACGCCATGACGATGTTCAAAAAGAAGAATGGCTTGCACCCCTTGCCACCAACACCAATGCGTCTCCCGAAGTTATCGGCTGTGCGCTCGATTGCCTGCATCATAACGCCCTGCTGTGATTGAATCATACTCATCAAAACACTAGAGTTCACACCGTCCATTCCTGAGGAGGTGGATTTTTTCATTTCATTTGCTTGGAGTGATAACTCCACGCAGACCGTTATTGCAGCATGGAAAGTCTCATCACGGAACATGCCACTGCCAAGCTGTGTGATATGGGGATACTGGATATCCTCAGGTGAAAGAGGGAGTTCCATCTGCGATATTATGCCGAGAGACTCCTCCAAGCAGACTTTGCGTGAGTATGAGCATTTGGGAAGTCGAACCACACTGAGAGAAAAGGGGCGATGGAGGGCGAGAAGAAATTTGCGCATTATGAATAAATGTAGAGACTGGGCAAATTGGTGGCGACTTGATTCTTCGGGTAATGTGCTCGATGCGTTGTCTTCGAATAAGGATGATGCGCTCTGCATGCTGCGAGAGAGTACGTCGCCCATTCTTAAGGCATCATCGTAAGACAGGTTGAATCGAAGGGTGTTTATTTTCCTGGCGATACGATAACGCAATGGTAGAGTCTTCATTAAGAGAGTCTGGTAGAAGTTCTGCGTATAGAGCGCTGTACTGAGAGGCGCTGGATTTTGCTCCATATCCAGTACTAGATCTGCGTCATTCCAGTTAGACGGTAGATCGCAGTCGCACTCATCTAGATCAACCGATGGTGGAACCCCACGGTCAAGGGAGATTTTGAGATCCAGCTCGACAATGGTAACCCACAGCCGGCGTCGCAGTTCAGCATAAAACGGTGTACATTTGCGGAACCGAGTCGGATCGCGATGGAGACCCATTATCATTGAAGAACGAATCAAAGACCCCATAGACGCCCAAGCTACGTCGCCGTCACTTGCGACTCCAAGACGGGCCACAAGAAGGAGACATTGCGTTTGCAGCATTCGCAGATCTATCTCCGGACTGACAAATGTGCATGAGATATAAGACTGCACAGCCATGATCCAGTTCATGGCGGGTTTCTGAAATGCGTCTCGCTCGTCTTGGCCTGGTGTTGGCACATAGAAGCAGCTACCGGCCGCCATCACAGCTAGTAGTTGGGCAATAAAAGCCGCGTCGGGGGTTTCAGTGCCTACCCAGTAATCGGCATACTGCCTCAACAAGGTCGGAGTATGCAAAATACGGTATGTCGTCTCAAAGGTATCCAGATAGAGCTGTAGTAAATGATCTGCGACCTGTCGCGGTGGCACCATTTCTTGCAAGTTAAACGGCTGTTCACGGAACGAGCGCTGGTGATCTTGCGTCTCGCGCGACCAAAGCTCAGTTTTGAACTTTTTCATATCAGTATACTCCTGATCTTTGACTTGTCGACATCCGTGACCACGGCGCAAGAAGGCACCAATATCTTGGAACTACATTCAGTTAGCACGGGTCTCACCTTTCCAGGGTGGGGAACTTACAAATGAAACAGTTGTTGTATAATGACTGCGGCCAAAATACCTCGTTTTGGCTTTCTTCCCCCGGAAACTCGAGTCAGGTAAAAACCGCACTCGATCCTCGACACCGACATTCTCCGAACTATTAACTGTCCCCTCCTCAGAGGGGGAGAACACATCACCAACAGACGTCTCAGGCGTTTGAAGCACAGAAGGCCTGCCGACAGAATTCTCTAATGTGCGCAGCCGATTTCGGAGCTCATGCAGCTCATCAGGCCGCGCACGCTTAGTACCCCTCGACAAACTGGCCCCCAACTTCGAGTCAAAGACAAACATGCCACTTTTGCGATCTGGCTCGTTATTAGCTCGCTTTGCTACAGGTGGTGACATTTTCTGTGGCTCTGCAGGACCTGGCTGAGGTCCGACAAAAACACATTCGTGCGGTGTTTTCGAGCGTAGACATTGCCCGCATGGAAGTGAGCGATCGCATTTGAGTTTACGACGGCGACACACTGTACAAGACAGGGGTGGGCGACGCCGTCGCTGCGGTGCTGGTGCCTCTGCATTCTCTGGAGAGGGAGGATCTTGATAGAAATTTGCATCGGCCTCCATGGTAGCAATGGTGAAATGTGACTTGTTTTTCGTGGTAGCCTTGCGACGACGCTAGTGATGCGCGTGAGACGTTGGGCCAAAGAGAAGACTTTTGAGCAACGTGGCCATTCCAAGCATCAGAGTGCACAATGCAAGATCTGAAAATAGTCGACAGGAGTTGATAGAGTCACAAGCTTCGAGGACACTGGCGTATATGTAAAGGCGATGCGATGCGATGCTGGAAGGAGTAGTTTCGGACTTCGGAGTTACCTGATGCGGCAAACCCGCTTAACCCCGCGCTGATTGATAAGAAAAGCCAAGTTTTGTGGATTTGCCAGGCATCAAATGAGTCCGAATAGAGCAGAACAAGGGTTATGGCCTACTAAAAGGCTTAGAGAAACAGGGGTCTCATCCCTCAATCCGAAACTAGATATTGTTGGTCATCAGTCTTCCATCAAACTTTTCAAGATCCGACTTTGATATACATTGGTGTTCGCAACGCTATGCTACTGTCGCCATGCTAATGTCGATATGCTAATGTCAAAAATATATGTGGCCGTATATACCGGATTTGAGGCCATGGCCGCGAATTGCCCGATTAGGGTGCCGGCGCTTTATGAGGGCGCTCAGGGTCATTCTCACCAAGGTGCAAAGGCCTTCAGACATAGACACCAGAAAAAGAGGAAACTGTGAGGGAAGGCGACGCTGAAGGAGACCCTGATGAATGAGACTCGCTGGTTCAGAAATGTGAGGGAGAGTTAGCACATGGGGCTGGGGCCTGGCTTTGATGTTGATTACTAGCCCAACAGAGTATTTCCATGTCAATGATATTGTACCTTTTCTTTTTTCTCTTTTCACATTTTATATGGTCCAAGGGGATTGACTGAAATCATGCATAAAGTATAGAAATTAGATATATTCATGAATGACGCAGGTGTAAGAGATTCAAAGACCCTTAATTTGCGACAAACTTGGAAAACCCTCCCGATGACGTCGGTTCTGTTTACCGTGAATTTTGTTAAATTGGGGGAAGTTCTCTTTTCTGTTCTTTCGCTTCAGAGTTGTAAATACTGGAGAAAATGAGGTCTACCATCTCGCGTGCCTTTGTACAGGCTTCTCTTCTCTCGCTTGCCTCTGCTTCTCCCGCTCCAACTGTTTTCGCCAATGCTGCCCCCGCCGATCCCGTCATTACAGCTTCCCCGGTCCAGCAGAATCCTTCGCCGGTCGTTGCCCGAAACATCTTGAGCGACGTAGAATCCGATGTCGATAATGTGCTTTCGGGGCTTGGGTCGGGCCTGCCCTCATGGGTCGCGTCAGGAGTACCCAATTTCTTCCAGGGTTTCCCCACTGGAGACGCAGTTGCGAGCTCCCTCGGGTTGGACGACGACGATTTGGCCGCACTACCGACCAATGTGTTGAACATTGACCCTTACGCCAATTGGACCAATTCGGGCTGGAACGTTCGGTTCCATGGAAATGTCTACAAACAGCCAAACACGTCTGTCTCAACCTTGAACAAGCTTGCCGATGTCTTCCTGGTCAACACGAGTATCTCAGACCTTCCAAAGTCTCAGGCGGATCAGGCGCGTAACCTGACAGCTGAGATCTTTGTTGTTCAGCAGCCAGAAGTTGCTGTGAACACGATCCACCTGCAGCCTGCAGCTGGCCAGGGATCAAGCGGACAGCCAGGCGGCGGTGGGTCATCTAACACGACTGGTGGCACCCAGGATGTTACGTTGCCCTACAACACAACCGTCGAAGGAGACTTCGATACCTTTGTGCCAATCGCTAGTAAGGGCCTCACCGCAGGAAATGAGACCTCGGCAATCCAGAGACTTGACGTTCATGTCAAGAACGCCACCATTGGAAATAGTACTGCATATCTTGTACCTCCTACTGGAATTACCATTGTCTCCGACATTGACGATATCCTGCGTGTCACCAAGATCTACGAGCCGGAGCAAGGATTGATCAATTCTTTCGCTCGTCCATTCACAGCTTGGGAGAACATGCCTGACATTTACCGAAACTGGTCTACCAGCCTACCAGACCTGCATTTCCACTATCTTGTAAGTCCCTTTTGCTTACCCGCTGTTGTTCTCAAGACTAACAGTCGCCTCAGACTACCACGCCTGAGCAAATCACGAGGAACTACATGGAGTTCATTTACACCCACTACCCCGGCGGCTCCTTCGACACACGCCCTCTTAATTTCAGCGACGTCTCCGCCACCCTCTCGATCCGCAAGTTCTTATTACAAAAGGTCTTTGAAACCTTCCCTGAACGCAAGTTTATCCTGGTGGCAGACACCAGCAACAGTGATGTCATGCGCGACTACCCTAAAATGGCAACCGAATTCCCTGGACAGGTCCAGTGCATATTACTCCGCAACACCTCCGGGACCGATTCGGGCGATAAATTCCCATATGACACTTCTGGGTTCAAGGACCTCAACCAGTCAAATTACATGTTCTTCTTGCACGCGGATGACCTGACCAACTTGGATCTCGCGAATGGAGACTGTTACAACAAGTCCATCCCCCAAAATCTGACATTTAGCTACCAGGGACTACCAGATGGCTTGGGAGCTACCCCAACATCAGTCAATGGTTCCGCAAATCACACTGGAGCAGCGAGTGGATTATTGAAGGAGTCGGCCAGTGCAAAAAGCCTGGTGGCTTTGGTCGCGGCGATGGCTACGGCCACTTTTATGTTCTTGTAGAATCATGCAGACACGATTAATGTTATGTACATCCAAGAGGATCTATGACCAACAGAGACATGTATCACCAAACCTTTACCTAAAAAAAGATAATGCATCACCGAAGAGATGAAGTTGCGGTGATTTGTTGAACTAGAAAGCCGTGAACATGCAGTCCTGGAGGTGCCCATTGGGCTGATTGAACTCGGAGTATAGTGGCTGGCTAATCAGATACGCCTATCCCCGACCCTACGATGAGACCTGGGAGCAGCTCGTTCGGCGCAACCCAGAAAGTTATGTGTTCTTTAGTGTTGGGTATTGGCATTTCCAGCAGACCCAATGGAGCAAAAAGGCAAATAACCGATGGAGCTTCCAGTCCGGGGTAGCCGAGTTAGTCTCTATTTAACGAGAGACAATAGGAAATGCAGAGAATGGGATCCTCCAGAGGATCGAAAACGAATAGTTAGATGGTCGTTGAATTCGATATCTCTCTCGAATCTAATCATTTGTATCTAAACACGATGGAACGGCTTAAAAACACAAATGTTCTCCTTCCAGTTTAGCGGGCCTACTGCCTCTAGCTTGACACTGAAATCCTCCTCTCTGCTTCTAGTACCGACTACAAGACTGCCCTCCATTATTTCTGTCGGGCCGTATCTCCATTGGGCCTTCTCCGCACCCCACCAGAAATGCGGCCATAGCATTAATTGAGTTTCTTTGTTGTGCAAATCCTCTGTTTTGGTGGTCCATAGCTTCTCGGGGATATGCCGTTGAAGGTGCATATTAATTGGGATCCCAGGTCCTAGAGCGGGTGGCCGAATACCTCTTAGCTTCGCAACTCGAGCTTTTTGGGGCTTCGGTCACTGGCGTCGAAAAGTAAACCCAGAATAGTTGAACGTATGATCGCTGTAAAGAGGGGAACCAGTTTGCTAGGCCGCGGTAGGGTGTTTCATAGGAGGATAAAAGCGTTATTGATCTACTCTCAAGATTCTCCCGGTATAGCTGGGCGGAGGGCGAGGCTGTAAAATTCCTCAAACCCGAGGTAGTTTCCCATACTTTTAGAGATTAGATTATTAGGGTAATAATTAGTATTTATAATAGACTCACATGTTGCTAGGATAATAATATCTAGGCGTCCCTGAACTCTTGCCCAACAAGAATCTCTATAGCCCAGAGCCTGAACTAGCGGGTGAAAATATCCAGCCCATCTAGTCGTATCTAGCTCCTCGCCCGTAGGGACCTGGAGCTCGTTCCAGACAACAACTCCCGGGTCGTCGGCGTATGATCTAGTCCCAGATGAATTTGCCATATGAAGATCCTATGCGATTTGGTGCATGCGGAGGATCAGAATTTCCTTCTGTGTCAGATTGGTGAATATGGGAACATAAACTTTACTGCATTGATGAAGTTTGTTCGATTGAAGTGAAAGGGACGGAACAAAAAGGGAAGGGGGAGGGGGGAGAGACATTATTTATCAGGTCTACGAGGGTCACGGGATCCAGATAATAAGCCATTGAAAAATCCAATACTGGGTGCGTACTGAAACTGAAATACCGGGTACTGGGACTCAGTAAGCAAATGTTTTGCATTGTTTACAGTCCTATAGGAATTTCCATAGATCCTAATCCCACCATAGGACTCCTACAGAGATCTTAGTCCCACCAAAAGCGGTCATATAAGCCTAAATTACGGTCCATGGTGGACGGCCCACGGGAAATGTCAAGGTCTAAATGCACCTACGGGAAACTTTTAAGGTAAGCATACTCTGTTTAGGGTATTCAGGAAAAGAGAAACTAATGATTATGCTCACTGAGCAAGAGCATGACCCGCACTAAGCAGACTCACCCGTCAGACTTTACTACTTTATCCTATATATATGCAAATCACCCAATATTTACTTTGATCGCCAGAAAGGCTTCATCACCGAGCGCACGTAGACCAGCGCATACACCATCAAGTAATTTGCCACAGTGAAGCCAAGGAAAATACCAAAGTACGGCCAGATCTTGGAAGAGTCAAGGCCAATGCCAGAAAGATACTGAAGCAAGATTAGTATAAAATCCAACCGTTTGTTCTCTGGAAAAACTCACATCATCACCGACACTATATTCACAGTATCCACATCGTCCAAAGTCATCGGGATTGGACAAGTAGCCAACAACACCGTTAGTATCAAGCCAGGAGCCCGCGTATTCACCGCATGTCATATTTGGTGGGCTCTCAAAGATAGTTAACTCGCTCTGGGTGCAGACTACCTCTGTACCACGCAGGACAGACGTGAGCACACCTCCAACCCAGTAAGTGAATGGCGTGATGTAGTACATGGTGTACTTCCAAAATGCGGGCATCTGCTCGTGTGGTCTGAGAATGCCGTTGAAGAGTTCGCCCAGGATGATGAAAAATGGCATAAGTGTGGCGGCAACTAGGGAATCAGCACTAACTGTTGTCAGTGATCAGGCTCAACATGGGATGTTGGTTAACTCACCTCATAGCAGCAATCCACTGACCCCACGACGTGGCGAACAGGAAGAACAAGAAGAACATGAGGAAGCTATAGCCTGCAGCAAACCCAAGTGGCAGTCCAACCATGAAATAATACAAAACGAAGAATACCACTCCACCAATGATAGCGTAGGGGATTTCAGCGACGATCTGGGCAGTCGAGAAAGCAACCCAGCTGTATACGCCACTGGGGCCTTCTCTCGCTAGCCAGATGTCCCGGTTGAGAATGAATCGCATAGAGATGGCATTGATGAACTCCGGAACCAGCATAAGAACCAAGAAACAAGAGAAAGCCTTCGACTGCAGATCGGTAGCACTGTTCCCAATCTGGAGGTAGGTAAGACCGTTGATAAGAGCGTGCAGGAAAGAAGCATAGAGTCGGGAGTAGGGATATTCAGCTGTTCTCCAAAACTGCTGACAGGTTCGTTGGGTAAGAAGTTTGATCTGGCGGCTGAGGGGCGGGGGGCATGGTGCTGTGGATGGTGCACGAGTGTTGGTGGCGCGAATAGAGGCAATCTCATTCTTGACTTCTTTGCATTCTTCAGAGTCGCGCCAGACAGACGCCCAGCTTACCTGGTTTCCGGACGATTTCATGCCATTGACGACTACCTCAATGAGGAAATCGGCTGCGTTGGTGACCTTCTCTGGGGTGTTACCGTGCTTTTGAAAGTAGTCGAAGATTGCATAGCCAGATTTGCCTACTGGTCCAAAGTAGTATGTGCTGCCGCCAGGACTCAGGGCAAGGACACGGTCGAACTGGATCTGTTAGTGTTGACCTATGGTGGAGAATGACTTCATGCATACCTCTTCGAATTGCTGCTGGTTAGCCTGGTGAATGGTACAGAGGACTGCCAGTCCTTGGTTTGCCAGACGTCGAAGAAGAGCAACGATACTGGTCGCGCCCTGGCTATCAAGTCCACTTGTAGGCTCATCGAGGAATAATAGCAGTTTTGGTCTGGCGCAGAGTTCCACTCCAATTGTCACACGCTTCTTCTTTTCGATATCCAGCGATCCGATGATGGCGTCTTGCAATTCGACCAAGTCAAGCGTATGAAGCACTGTTTGCACATATGACAGTTTCTCTGCTTCTGAGACATCATTGCTTTGGCGGAGATGGGCAGAGAACTCGAATGCTTCGCGGATGGTACTGCTCTCGTCATGAATATCCATCTGTTGGCAATATCCGATCTGTCGATTGAAGGATTGGTCGATCGAGTGGTTATCAACGAATAACGAGCCGGACAAGACGCCAGGGCTTGCTCTTTGGGTGAGCGCAGTCAACACTGGAATAAGTCAGTTAATGCAATTCATGTTAATTGGAGGGGCTCTGACATGTTGACTTTCCTGCTCCAGAGGCACCCACGAGAGCAGTCAAAGTTCCTGGCTTGCAGTAACCATTAACCCCATCCAGCAACTTTCGGGTTTCTTTGCCAATCTGAACATTGAGTTCAAGATCAGACCAGGTGAAGGTAGATTCCGTAGCTGTGATTGTCTGATCAGGCTTGCTGTCGTAACCAGCAGGTGGTGCCCTGGGGTCAACTGAAACAGGAGTTTTCTCTTCGTCAGACTTGATATTCCTCTTCCGTTTGAACAACTTTTGCGATCCCTTGTATTGAATCGGTCCGGCACTGTCAAGTTCCCATTCAAAGACTTCACTCAACCAGCAAGTGAGACCAATGAAAACAATAGTGAAAAGACAGAGAATACCAAAGTTGCGCCACACATTGCTGTAGTAGAATCCATACTTGACAGCCAGGTATTCATCGCCATTGACCACAGTACTGCCAACCTGACTACCAGCATATGCGCAGGTCTGATATGCAAGATCGGTATATTCAGATCCTGCCGGAATAATAGATCCAGTGGCACAGGTGAAGTTGACATTGTGGAATTCAGCAGCCATGACAGCCTCGTAGGTGTATAAAGCGGGAGTCGTATACGCGATCCATCCAACCCAGGGCACGTCTTGAATCATTTTGTCGACTGATAAAACGTAGCCACCGAAGACGATGCAGAACAAAACACTGACTCCACAGTAGCGGAGGGCTACTTCGAAGTTTTGAGACAGGGCGGCGAAGACGCGGAATTGTGCTGTCAGACAGATCGTGCACATATATATGAGGAGGAAATCGATGAAGAATGCACCAGCCTGTAGCTGTTAGTAGATGTTCTTTAGTGGGTTTTGTGATACTCACGTTAGATTGAAGACCAGCCAAAAAGTACATGACAATGAGGTATAAGAATGTAAGAAGAGCAGAAATAACCATATCAGAAAGAACTCGGGCCAAACAGACAGCACTGGGGCGCACGAAGGCGAGTTTCTTCTGTCGGCTGAGAATATCCCGACCTTGCATGGCTTCCTCCAGTTCCGACATCTGCAACCAGGCGAGCAAGATGGATGAATAGAAAAGCACACCTCCACGGGCGTACATACCCTCCGTTGTCTGAGGCAAGTTGTAAAACATGGAGCCAATCAGCAAACCATAGACAACACAAGAAATCAACTTGATATATAGCGGACTGAGATGTCCCTTCAACTGCCACATCTGCCGCTTCGCACAAAGCACAACTTGGCGGATCAAGGAAATGGTATACGGCGACTTGGAAGAAACAAAGCGCGACTTATCGCTCTGCACATTTTTTTTAAATTCTTCAATACTGCCACACTCCGAGTCTGAAGTGCCAGTAGCCCTCCCACACTTCTGATCTTCATAACCTCCAACTGCAGTTTCGACTCTGGTGAATGCAGCACTCTGGCGGAAAGTAGCCTCGAGCTCGATCGGGCCTTTAGGAGCACGATCTTCCCATCCAGGACGGAAGCGTCGACGCTCCGGTAGAGTGATGCTAGTCAGGAAATCGGAGGTAGTCTGCATATCGGCGCATTCATAGCCGAGATCTTCAAAGTAGCGTTTTGCCTGGTTGGCAGGACCTTGGTAAAGCATGCGCCCTTCATCGATGAGAAGCACCTTGTCGACAAGTTCATAGATAGCATCGGACGCTTGGTATAGAGTGAGCAAAGTCGCCTTGCCACAGGTGTCGGTCATAATGCGCAAACTGCGAGCATAATCAAGAGCAGAAGACGCATCCAATCCTCGGGTCGAGTTGTCCCAGCATGCCACAGAGGAATCACTAGCTAGCGATTCAATAATAGAGATACGCTTGCGCTCTCCACCAGACACTCCGCGGATATACTCATTTCCAACCAAGGTGTTCATGGTATGCGTCATTCCAAAGACACGGCCATAGATCTCGAGATATCGGGGGATCCGGTCTCGGTACCGCTTAGGTGTCTTACTCTGCAAAGCGAATTCAAGGGTCTGGCGCACATTCAGTGTCGGGAAATGGACGTCATCTTCTGGGACGTATGCCACGGCCCCGCGATAGTGCTTTCGAACTTCTTCCGGGCTGAGACCCGAGTAGTCGATTGAACCGGTCACACCTAGGAAGGAGGAGTGGTGACCAGCGATAGTGCGTAGGAATGTTGAACAGCCTGCACCGGGACGTCCGAGGACCCTGTACATTCGTTAGATTTGCTAATTATGAAGACTAGATAGACTTACAGCATAATTTCGCCACTTTCAACTACACCAGAAAAGTCGCGAATCAATTGCCGCCCATCTTCAGGGTTCTTCTTCGTGATCCACGGCTGAATGGTCCACTCATAGATATCCTGCATAGTCAAGGTACGCCAGAGAGCTGTGCCGAGGGTCTTGACATCTGCATGGCTATCTCCTTCGCCCCATGTGGAGAGCGACTGGAAGCAGACGCCGAGGTTGGAGCGTTTCTTTCCCTGAACTTGTTCCTCGAGGAACTTGTCGAATGATGAATGTGGTTCTGGGTATTTTTGATCTGGAACAGTCTTCTCCGTCAAGGTGCGATGAATATCGGCAATGGCGTCTTCGTCTTCATGCGAGACCTGCACTCTCGGAGGGCCATTGTTAGTAGAGTTAGAAGCAAAGGAAGCCGTATGCTTCGGTTGCGGGTGAGGGTGAAGAGGAGCGGGCATGTCGACCCTTTAGTCGATGTTATAAAGAGCAAGTCAAAGTCCCCAGGCACAGCATTATATGTAGTTATTGCAAGAAGAATAGCGAAATCAAAAGAATCATATTTATAAGAACAAAACCTGAGTCAATCAGCTCGACGAAAAGGGCAGCCAAGCTGCGACGCCTTCACGGAACTAAAATAAAGCATGGGCCAATCCGAACGGCGTTCAAAAAAGCAAAAGGGCATCGATGGACCCAGCGAGCAGATCTGATGCACGTCGGACGTAATAGCACCAATCAGCTTTTGATCTGGGAAGTGTCCACGAGAGTCTTCATTCTTTTCCCCGAGTTTGGCAGATATATGGCAATGGGCTTCACTTTCTGGCGGATTCCGCGGCCACCGCGCGATAGTTTTGCAAAAAAGGGAAGCCAAGAGGAGAGGCTGATCCACCAGTCCGTCGGCGACAGTCCACTGTAATCCACAATATTTCATTGTTGGTTGTTCATTGGAGAAAACTCGGATCGGAACCAAGCTTGCTTTTTTTGCGGCTAACTCGTGTACTTTTGTTTCACCTTGGTACATCGTACACTAAATTGCTTGTGGTCTAGATCTTGCATGATCTACTAGGTGATTATTCACTTTCATATCATTGGAGAGAAGCTCATATCAACTCCATAGACGGCCACTGGGATATTGACGGAGTACAAAGATATTTCCAGCCTGGGGCTCGAGAGCGGTATATACATAGTCCGCCGATTCGCCACATATTGTCAACTGTTAAGTTACCCTGTAGTCTCGACTCGACGTGCAGTAGTCCCGAGTCTCGAGCCTGTTCTCCAGGTCATCCCCCGCACTGCCAATGCGCGATCCTGCAGCTCCACTGATGAGGCCTTGCAGAATAGGGCTTGCACGGGGACTCTACAGGGTTCGTTCCTGATCCAAGCTTGACCTCGAGTCTGTGTCCAGGCAGAGACCGTAAGTTGTCAAGAGCGCCTCCTGCGCAATTCGCGGACTACATTCAACGCCCGCTCAGCGTACTTCTGCGCACACCGTCATCGCCTAACGTGGTCTAGCGTATGTTTCTATACTCTATACGTTTGTTACAGGGAGATATAGTTGCTGAGGTTGTGCTTTATATAGCTTGAAATAAGATTTGTGGACACTAGGAACTGCCTAGAATAGACTTGGGCAGATATATAGGCAGTTGAGAGCTGATTACTGTGCCTAATGTGCCATACACCTGCAGGGTTTAGTGCATATCATCGCTTGTCCAAGACAAAATACCATGAAATAGAATCGATACGAGCATCATATGATTTTGGGGATTTCCATTCGCGTAGACCATCTAGACCAGCATCAAAAATAAGACAGCGACATCCGTGAATTAGTTGGTCTTCCCAAAGTGGTTTAGCCTCTTCCGAGCTCCAGCTCCAGCTCCTCCGAACTCACAACCTCCATCATGCGCATACCGCCCCAAATGCTCTACAACGCCCTCATTCGCACCCACCACATCACCTCCCGCAAGAAGGTCGCCGCCCTCAAACGCGCCGCGGACACCCACCAATGCGCCGTGCTCCTCCGGTCTGGCGGGTGTCCGGGCATCATATACGTCGAGGGCGTGGGGAAGGATCGCGTGGAGATGTGGGTGGATGTTGTGAGGAGATTACGATATAAGGACTTTCAATTGGCTACGAGGCCTGGCGCCTTGGAAATCGAGAAGGAATCGGAGAGCACAAAAAGTGGAAGGGAGGACAATAAGTTGGGCAAGGACAAAGACAAAGTGGAAACTGGGATTGCACTTGGTCTTGATGAGGTTGAGAGTGTCAAGGAGTTTGGGAGTATTATGGCCCAGAGGGGAGTGTGGCATTGGTGGAGGAGAGGCATGGGATATGCGTGACTCTTGACGCATTTACATTGCATGGGTTTGGTGTATATTACTTTTCTATGATATCCCTACAATTCGATCTACTTCATTAGCATCATCATCATCAAGTCATTCATATTCATATTCTGTACTGTACAACATAGCCAAACGCCACTTCATATTGTACAATGAGGGTTGCTCAAACTGGCGCTGGATAGCTGAGCAATTTACAAATTTCCTGTGATGCGTTAGTTGGGAAGAATGGAATTCTTTGGTAATATGTGAACATACCTTTCGATTCCTCCGGTACTTATCATAGATCATCTTCCAGATCTCACGATCCCGACATCCACTCTCCTGCAGCGTCCCAGGATTCTCATCACATTTAGGCTGTTCCTTTGCCAACATTTCCTGCGGCCACATGACCCAAGGTTTGGGGATAGGCCAATCTGAAAAGTGAATGAACTTGGCCTCAGCCAACGCACGATCTGGGTCCCACTTCTCGTGATCATTGCCCAAGAATCGACTATGATCCTTTGTGCGGAACTCACCCGAGAGCAGACCATACTGCCGATGCGGGAGAACCATCGCCGAGTCCCCGTACAAGCCATTCAAAAGCTCCATGTCATATCGGTGATCGGTTAGGTTCATCTGGACTTGACCGTTCACAGCTGGCTCGGCGGCTCCGGCTACAACAAGGTATTCGCGGTAGGAAGGCTGGATGACGACTAGTAGGGAGGATAGGAGCTTGGCTTCTGGGAGAAGCCAGTAGGCGCGCGGCATTGCGACGGTGGTAGGAGGGAGGAAGAAGAGCTCGTCCATTGTCTGTAGGAGGAGCACGTCGGAGTCGAGGTGGATAACTCGGTCGTATTGGGATTCGCCAAAAGCCATGAGTTTGGTGTTGCTGGTATCCCATGAGGACTCGGATCCAGCACCTAGTTAATGAATGTGAGTACGAGGCTTCCAGGCAATGGGCGAGCGCAATCCCGATTCCAACTCACCAGATGGATCCTTGATTCCCTCAATCTTGAGAGGGATAAGTACAACATTGTATTCGAGCTTTGCCTCCAGCAATAGTTGGCTCACGCGATCAGTATCATCCTCAACAATGAGATCCCACTCCTCGGGATAGAACAGCACGCGGTCCGCTTTACTCCCGAGCCGATGCAATGCCTCAAACACCATCAAGCAATTGCACATGTAGACCTCCGAGGTGGCATACTGCGTATAGGCAAATCGTGTCCAATCTACCTCGTCGTAATGGATATGCGGTAAAGGTGGCGGCGGCGGTCGTTCACGGCGCTGCCACATGATAAACAGGACCAGGATGGCGAGTGTGACCCATGTTCGGATGCGACGTAGCTGTCGCTTGACTATTGATGATACTGGTTCGTCGGGAATGTCGAAGAAGTCATCTTCCGAGGCATTTGAGCTCCGGCGATAAGGGAAGGCCTTTGGTGGCATTGTTGGAGTGTGAAGCTGTCGATTGCGCGTCTCTTATGGACACACGTGATGGTTATGTCATCGCTTTCCATCCAGGGGATTTTTATAGAATTATTCCTGAAGGTCTCTGATATTCCTGTCGATATTCAATTCCTATCAACTTGCAGCCATCTGGCGATGCTGTCACTATTTGGGCAATGCCCAGCCCGAACAACACCAGAATCCCAACTGCTTCCAACACCACCAGTCCACATATCGTCCATTGAGAGACAAGTCGAATGGCTGTTCTGACAAGAACCTAACAGCGTCGACATAGCCGAGTGAGATTGATAGACGGTGCTTATTGGTGAGGTTGCAGGATTCGTCAGAGATCGGCAAGCCGACTGATATATCCTGGCTGATCGGTGTCAGCTGTACTTCTAGGTCGGCTTCGCTACTTTGTGTGTGCTGGGGTCTAGGACTTAGGATATATGTACATGTACATGTACGCCACGAAGTATTGGAAGTCAAATTGTATATAGTGTATCTCACGAGGATAGAAATCCCTATGCTATGTACTGACCCAATATACCGATGTGAGGAATCGGCCAAGATACGTTTCTTGATCAGTGTTACACGGGAACGAACAAAAGTTGTGGCTCAACTATCAGTTTATATATATTGCGCTGTTGGAATTCAAGTTCTTATACTTGAATACGAGATCTCGAGAGCTTTCTGTAGATTTTCATGCGCGCTTAACTTGCGCCGAACAACAGTCCGAATACAATGACGACATTCAAAATTATTCTGCCATTATTATATACCAAGGTCTATGTACTACAACGCCGAATCCATACCCATATAAGCCTCAATGATACCCTCGATCTGATTGCCCCTCACCACCGTCAGGTAACAACCTCGCTCCACCAGATGAAGTAGACCTCCCATCATCCACCTGAACAACAATATCAGTTTTAATAGTAACACACCCATCATCAAGATGCTCAGGCATCTTAGCCTTGGAAACCCGGCTCTCGGACCGTTCATATCCATGCCCCTCCCATTGAGTAGCAGGATTCTCTTCATCATTCGCGTTAATGTTCGTTCCGGTCATCGACGAGTCAAGCCATTGATCTTTGGCGCGGGCCCGACGACGTTTTAGCTCTGTGTCATGGTCTTTATTTTCTGATGAGCGGGAGCGTGACCAGTAGCCGTGTGAGCGGCCTTCGCGTCGGTGGTCGACGAAGGCACGGAGGAAGAGACGCGCTACTGGGGCACAAGATGCGAGGAGGATGCTGTAGTTTTCGATTCTGGGAGGGGTTAGCATGTGAGATTCATAAAGAACTTGGAGCTGTGTCTACTTACTTTACCCAAAGAACAAAGGTAACAATGTTGTAGGTGAAGTCCGCCCTGTCACCGAGGGATTTCAGTTTCTAGTAAGATGTGTTAGTGGCTGTATAATTCAATAGAGGGATGGCACCTACATAGGTCTTAACAATAGAAGCACAACCGGAAAGAAGTAGTGGTCCGCTGAGAGTAAGGGTCTGCCAAATACGACGGGATCGGATAGTGCCACTAATCCTGCCAAACTGGGACCAGAAGGATAAGTTAGGGTTGCGGTGAAGGGTTCGCAGGAAGAACTGCCATAGTTCCACAGCTGCAAGAACAGCGAGGAAGTAGTCAATGACGGTGTTGAATCCTTATATTGGTCAGTATCAGGGTACAGTTTGATAGATTTAGTAACGCACCTCCTTGCACAAAGCCGACAGTGGTTTGGACAGTCGGTGATTGACATTGGACGGAGCCATCTTCAGGTAAAGGAGTCCACATATAGTGGAAGTATTGTACGCGATTAGTCTAGACAGCATTAGTATAGTCAAAGCATGGCGATATTGGATACGAACCACATAATACGGGTTTGGACCGCACTGAACAACAATCTGAACAATAGTGACCATATTTGCCACAAGTTGTACAATAGCACAGACGATGATAGATATACGGATTTTCTTGTCACTTGCAGCGAAACAAGTCAGTAGAAACCACATCATCCCCGTTCGAGAGATCATGGCTGAGCTGACGGCCAATGGCTGGGATAGGAAGTCCCATTTCATGGCATGGAATCTTTCTACATTGGTCAAGTAGAAGAAATGGCGACCAAGACCCCAATTGGCGCTAGAGTGAGTCAGTACTAGCAGCGTGATGACGAGACAAGAAACTCACCTTTTCTGGATAAAGGCCATATGAGTTACATCAAAGCCATACGCGACGAGGAAGAATAAATCTTCAATACCCCAAACTCTCCCGGGCGCAGTAACCTGAGGCAAAGCCCAGCGAACCCATATTTTGATAGCATAACGGAACAACAATGCCACGCCGACCACGGCCGTCAGGACCTAAGCAAGTTAGCACACATCCCGTAGAGCCAAGCATATGACAACATACCCAGCAGGCCGCGAACGTCCCAGTTCCTATCAAACATCAGTCGACATCCACAGCCATGACGCCACGCGCCAACATGAAACATACCAATATCAACATCCCCTTCAGCAGGCCTTGGAATGTCCATAATGAAGGTGAAACGCAAGGGCCAGACGTGTCAAGTGTCAAGTGAGTGTCAAAAGATGTTGACGAGATCTTGCAGCGCGAGTAGCCAATTCAAATACTCCTCATTGCTTGGATACGATGGAGCAGCGAGTGAATGATGCGGGCGCGCATGGATGCAAATAGAGATCAGATATGTCAGAACCAGTCTGGCACAAGGTTTGTCATGAAGGTTCTCGGAATGGAGTTCATGCCGACGGTCTCTCGCTAACAGATCTATAGGTCAGAAGCGGACCAGATTAGAGACTGGTACTGGGTTCGGAGAGAGCCGAAGACAGGACAGGGTCTCTAAACAAGGGATGTGAATCGGGGCCCGCCACACACAGATTCAGACTATTGATTTGGAAACTGATTTCCTGTGGAAAGGGAGATTGCTCCGTGATCCGTAGGAGTTCATGCACGTCCAGCCCAATCCGAGCACTAGGAAAACCTTTTTATCACATTATTTCCACATTGACTGGCAAATCGCCTGGTCCCTCCCCAGGGACCAAGCGGAGGCGTGACACCAGCGACATTCCAGAGTGAATGCAATAGCCATGTTTTATCAGCAAGGGATGTCAGACTGGGATTCAATAGCGTGACCCGAAGACGTGGAAATGGGACAACAAACGCGACGTTGGACACTGTCACATTTGAAAACAACAGGAACACAATGTGTTGCTGCCCCTCATTCAGATCTACAGAAAGTAGATGTAGATGAAAATTGTTGATCGTGGATCTGGAATTCTTACTCTCGGGCCCTCAGATCGGCGTTGGCGCGAACTATGGGGTGTTGATCGCTTTTTGATCGCTTGAAGAGTAAGCTCCAGGTGATCAATGTGATGAGTCTAGGTGATGTAACGAGTGATATGAACACGGATTAAATATTATTGCCACGGCCAAGGCTTAATTTTCGCAAACTATGAAACTACGAAATATCCCGCCTCATTTCAACTAGCGACTCGCCAGCCCTGACATAGGCTTCAAATGTCACTTTCAATCCAGTCAAGCTCGCAATTTGCCTCCATTCTGCTGCACTCCGTTCGCGTCCACCATACAATGCAATCATACTCGCATGAAGCGAGGTGTAGGTCAAATTCTTCGCGTACTCAATGATGAGGATCCGTGACCCAGGCGCCATCGCCTTAGAAATCTTCTGCAACAACGCCACAGCATCCAAATCAGGCAAGTTATGCAGGATATGCTGCAGGGAGTAAACACGCGCGCCACGGATAGGCTGCTCGCTTGACTCCTTGTAGTTCCACTCCATGAGGCGCACACCAGGCACACTGTCAATCTCGGCATTGAACTCCTGCACGATAAGCTCATCTGCTCTTAGTTGTGGATAGACAGCCTGGACTTCAAGGAGGAGCTCGCCTCGACCGCCACCAATGTCCACCATTGCAGCCGAGCCCGGGTTCCTACCCACGGCCAATGCACTGTCCAGGTCGTATCCCATAGACTTGACCCGCTCGGGGAATGTGCCGAACTTGAGGAACTTACCCACCATGAAATTGTTGAAGCTGTCCATGCGGCCTTGGGTCTCCATAATCGAGTACGTGTGCCGTGCAGCCAGTTCTGGCTGGCCCATCAGCTGATACGCGTATTGCAAGGGGCCATCTGCGTCTGCGAAGGGGTAAGCAAAGTTCGTGTCCTGGAGCTTTTTCATCAGGAATGCTCCAGCCATTAAGCCCTCGGTGGTGCTATGACCATTAGCGTTGTTCCGATGGTGGTGTATATGCAGGGGGGACATACAAGTGTAAGGCACCATGCTGGGCAGAGGGCATGGCGACCATGTGCTTTGTGATGGCATTTGCATTGAACCTGTCCTCGTCTACGCGCTCGACAAAACCCAGCCCGGCCATTATGTAGAGCGTGTCCGCTGTAGAAGAGGCGTGTCAGTACATAATCAGGTCTATACTGTGCTGTACTGTAGATTCGGGCTTGGCTTACAGGCTAATCTCGTACCTATAACCCTTGTCAGTATAAAAGTCCAAGTAATATCAATAACAGAATATGAAAAGCATAATAAGCAGACCAGCCAACAGGCGTCAAACACGTACTCAGCTCTGGCTCATTGTTGTCTCGAGCTTTGATGCGTGCATTGCAGGTCGTCGTCACTTCCTCGGCAGTTGCCGAAGTACCAAGAGTCACAAGGATGTCAAAAAGATCAAAATGAATCGCGACCGGTACAAATCCCAACGAAGCTGGCTGCAATCGAGTCAGATGGCAAACACGCCCAAGATGTAGTTACACTTACCACTGTGACCGTTGCTGCGAGCGCTGCACCGGGCGGCGCAATTGGGGCTGAAGATGATAGGCCCAGAAGACTGGCAATACGAGTTAAGAGAGACATTGTGTTGGCCAAGTCTGGTGAGGAAGTTTGTGGAAGTAAATCTTAATAATACGGAGCCTGGATGGTTTTCTATCTATAAAGTACGAAGTATACAGATCTGCGACCGGCTAGAATTCCGAATGTCAGATTACAAGTGGAGGCTTGATGTCTGTAGTCTGCGCTTGCTACTAGCTAGTTACGGGTAATCCTACCTCATCTCACAATGCACAGAAGGGTTTCGCGTTGAGACATAATTGGAGAAAAGGAGCCGGGTCGTTATGCGCAAGCAAGGGGGCGTCACAAACCTGATTGGCAGAGTCATGTCGAGAACTTGGAAGTTCAAAGAAAGAGGTAAGCCGTAGAAAATAGAATTAGTGGAATTTGTATGGCGTTGCTGCAAGGATCGACTAGTGTGGTTTGTTGGGGGCCCGGGATGTGATAGATTCATTCGTGTATACTTTCTGATCCAACAGATCTCAGACGCGATGGATCATCCTCTTTGATCTCTCCGACGCCATTCTCCCATTCTTCCGGGGTTTCGTTTTGATTTCATCTGCGCGACAAAAGCCACGCGAGATTTCCATGTGTCGAATCCGAAAACCGCCCATGCATAAAACCTTCAATGCCCGTCACACGGAACAAAAGAATGATCCTTATTCCTTCTTCCACCTCCTTGCCTGACTATCGATTTTTCGGAATTATCTTCCTTGATTCGGGTCTATCCTTGTTATAGGTAGTGTACATAGTACTGCATTATGGAGAAACCGTTCACGCTGGAAAGCATGCGCGAGATGGAGAATGCCACTTCAGCGCAGTCTTTTGAGACTCGGGACTTCAAGGATGATTCTGAGTCCAAGGATCCCCTGAATCCCAGAAATTGGAGTTCAACAAGAAAAACTTTGCTCTTCATATCGCTAATGACCAGTTCGTTGCTGGCAGATGGGTATGCACTCTTTGTTTCACAACTCCCGCTCAGACATAAGAATTCTAATTCTGACTGAGGGGAATTACAGGGCAATGGTCTGGGGCTCGACTCTAATCACGGAGCAAGCGATGGATTGGAACGTTTCTATTACTCACTCGGCGACGAGTATGAACTACGGCATCTTGCTCCAGGGCTTTGGGGGTATCTTTGCAGTACCCCTCATCGAAGCCTACGGCCGGTGAGTGGCTTACTTTGCTGATTATGCTCATGCATCATCAGCCTTGTTTGACTGCGGGACTTGTCTCACTGATAGCTGCATGTAGTCTGCCGATCTGGTTATGGCCTCAGGTGATCACAATGTTCATGGTTTTGGGTGCTACTCTTTCCAATGATTGGTCTACCTTTACAACTTTTCGATCCTTGCAAGGTCTGTTTGGAACTGTGCCTCAGGTTATTGGCCTACCTATCATTCATGATATGTATACCTCGGCCGGTATGTTGTCTCATACTCTTTACCTATTCATACTGATTGCATTGCAGAATGGCCACGCATGATCAACATTTGGTATGTTTTCTTGCCTCAATTTAATAGCTTGATATTGACCCGAACAGGGGAACTACCTTTTTAGTCGGTCCTTTCCTCGGCCCGGCGATTGCAGGATACATTGGTGCTGGAACGGACTGGCGCACTTCCTTCGGAGTACTCACAGCCATCTATGGCTTGTCCACGGCCATGATCATCTTGTTTGGCTATGAGACCTATTATGTGCAAGGTCAACGAGGCAGTCCCTCGCGTCTTGCCTCTTACTTTGGCTTTGGAAACACCCTACTTCCAAAGGCGTCGACCTTGACATATTGGTGTCGAATGGTTGTGGTCTACATCTTCAAATTCCCGTTGTTGATGACTGGTAAGGATCAGTGATCTCGCTTTATGATATTTTTTTGACAACGAATTGTAGGCATTGCTATTCTAGTGACATTTACATGGCCCATTGGTGAGCTATCCTTGGTCCCGAAGTGTACTGCTTTCGTGCTAATTTTCTAGGAATCACAACCACTATCGATACCTTCTTGCACAGCCCGCCCTATCTCTTTGACACAATTGAAGCATCATCTATGCGATTTGCTGGTGTCATTGGGGCTCTTTGTGGTATGTGTCCGTAAAATTCTTCGATTTACTTCTCTGACGGATTTTCAGGCTGGGCCTTTGGTCACTTCTTCAATGGCTGGATCTTCAACCGGCACAACAATACCTGGAGAACCGAGCTCCGACTCCATGGTGTCTGGTTCCCAATTGCTAGCATGGCCTGTGGTCT
This sequence comes from Penicillium antarcticum, assembly GCF_028974205.1. Lineage (NCBI taxonomy): Eukaryota > Fungi > Ascomycota > Eurotiomycetes > Eurotiales > Aspergillaceae > Penicillium > Penicillium antarcticum. Next base: position 2,004,489 of record NW_026695306.1, on the reverse strand, counting down.
CTTGACATACGGACTCACCATGAATTTTGGCAAGCACTGGATAGGCTTGGCGCTTGGCTGGATTATGGTAAACATCGGCATGGTAGCGACTATTGTGTAAGTTGACAAATCCGGTTTGCTGGATTGAAATACTTGACTAACCGTTACTTTGAACAGCGCCATATCTGCCTATGCATTAGAAAAATATCCCGGACAAGCCACCTGTGTCTCAGCAATCCTGAACATGTGGCGTACCTGCGGTGGATTTGCGGTGGGATATTTCCAGCCAGCTTGGATTGTGCGCAATGGACTCGGCTTGGTCTTTGGGATCCAGGCTGCAATTGTTTGTGTGGCTGTTATTTTGACAATTACTCCTGTTTTCTTGTGGGAACGCAAGAGACGCAGCCAAGCTCAAGAGGCATAGTTGGATGTGCCTTTTAACACAAATGATTGTGATGAGACGTGCTTTGTATTGAAGTTGTATCGATAAGTTCCGTATATGTTTATATCATCGAGATTTCCTGTTCATTAAGGAGATGACTACCTACAAAAGGCAAGGATGAAGTCATGAATATGCCGGTACCTGTCCCTCAAACTGGAGGCTTTACAGACATGAAATGGGAGATGGATGTGGGATCAAATGTAGCTAGAATACCTTGAAATACACTGTTTGATGAAAATTTCTTACAGTCAAGAGACATAGCAGTCGATTATATGTGTGCCTGGTTTATCGAGCTGTTATTTTTCTCAAATCAGTTAATATGAAAAACATCAACAAAACTAGATCATGCCCCTATCTTCCAGCCATACATGTATGTACAGTATTTATGGAAATATCTATATAGGGGTCCTTCGCAGTGAAATCTACACCTCCTTTTTAAGTCAGACTCCACATCTAGCCCGACCCCAAACTTAAACATTGGCCATGAGTCTATTCAACGTTCACATACATGTGGCTAGTAATTTGGTAACGTTACTTCTATTAAAACAGTGTACTAATATCCTAATTTGTTCTATTCTAGCTAGCTAGCCAAACTTTACATGGTGAGATATCTTGGGCAAAGCTGTTAGAACCGAGACGTCAAGTGACATGGTGTACATGTATTGAATAAACAAAGCGGGATATTCAAATGGAAGTTGAAACTAGTTGACTCCACAGCGAACGGTGAACCCCTTAACGTCCGAGCAAACCCGGCAAACTGGACAAACGAACAAAACAAACCTGAAACAGACCCACGTGATTTTATGCCTGACCGATCGGGTGTCGATCCCACAGCCGGAGATCCGGTTTCAGGACGTCTGTCATTCCATGCTTCAGCTCTATTCTGACGAGAAAGCTTGGCTTAACTTTGCCCATTCTCTCATATGGCGTCAATATGTAGATTCGAAACAATGAACCCCTGATCTTACGATCTTCAACCTCCTGAATGTCCCCCACTGTCCAAAGTCGATCATTGCCTTGACATGAGCCTAAGTTCCGCAAGCGATGACGCTTCCCGTGGGGCAGCGGACAGGCCTTGCGAGACGCCACAGCCTCGTTGGCCCCTGGGCCGCGTGGTTGTTGATCGTTCCCCAATGAACTTGGCAGTTGGCCTATCAAGCTTGAGGTTGCGCTGCTACCAGAATGCAATGGGGTGTGCCTGTTCCCCCGGCCCATGGATCGTCCTACGCGCCGAGGTGAACTGGTTTGCTCTTCAGGCGATTACTGTCCCTTTTTTCTGCTCAGGCGCTTGCATTTCTCTTCTTTAGCCCTCGACATCCTCTCATTAGCTGGATGGCCACATCCTTTTTCAATTCTCGCCTAAATTTTCATTCAATTGCCGACCATGTTCAGTTCGCAGCGACGATGGCTGTTCGTCGTCTTTCCGCTCCTTACATTTTGTTTGATATATTATCTCTTTCGACTGCCTGAATCCAACCCCGTACCAGTAACCAGCTCAGAGCCATTGACCTCATCCGGTGCGGAAGCCATCGTGGTAGGAGAGGAAAAGCCAGAGACAAATAATTCCCCGGAGAAAACATACTCGGATAATCTGCAAGACAAATGCGGCCATTTGCTGCATGGCCTCGACGATGTCATGGTCGTCCTGAAGACCGGAGCGACCGAATCCCTCGAAAAAGTCCCCGTTCACCTCGCCACTACTTTCCAATGTGTTCCACACTTCGCCATTTTCTCCGATTATGAAGAAACCATCAACGGGATCCGCACCTATGACGTCCTCCGCAATGTTAGCGATGCTACCATGGCACGTGAACCCGAATTTAACATCTATCGCCGCTTACAAGAAGTCGGTCGTGAAGGTTTGACCGACGCAGAGTGGGGCGATGACACAAACGGGCCGCTAGGCAAAGTCAACAATCCCGGATGGAAGCTGGACAAGTGGAAGTTCCTTCCCATGATCGACCAGGCCCTGGAGGTCATGCCAGATGCCAAATGGTATGTCTTCTTGGAAGCCGATACGTATATGGTGTGGCCGAACTTGGTCAACTGGCTGTCCCACCTCGATAACAGCCGCCAGTACTACCTGGGCAGTCCCATGCAAATTGGAGAGACGCTGTTCGGATATGGTGGGGCAGGCATTGTTCTATCCAGTCAAACCATGCAACGTTTAAGCAGCTACCGCGCCCGCGCTCAAGAAGAGTTGGAAGAAATGACTGCCAATGAATGGGCCGGAGATTGTGCCTTGGCACGAGCTCTGCATGATGTGAGCGTCGAGTTGACTTGGGCTTGGCCGATGATGATGACCTCGCGCCCATGGGAGATCGACCACTTCTCCGAAGGTTATGGTCGCCAGCCCTGGTGTTATCCGGTTGTCTCTTACCACCACATGATGCCCCGGGATATCGAGGAAATGTGGAGATTTGACCGCGGTTTCTTCGCAAGCGGCAAGAACGCTCTCATGCTGCACGCCGATGTTTACCAGAAATTCATCTATGACGACTCATTCACCATTCGTGAAGACTGGGACAACCTCTCTGGCGCGAAGATTGACTTTGCGGCCGGTATCATACCTACTGTGGATGTTTGTGCCGAAGTCTGTGCTCGCAATCAGGAGTGCTTACAGTACACCTTCAATGAAGAAGACAGAACCTGCAAGCATGCCCCTACAACATTCGCTGGTGTCGCCAAGAACGGCACACATTCTGGCTGGATGGGATCACGCGTACAGAAGCTTCTGAAGTCATTCCAGCATTCTTGTGCCGAGGTCCAATACATTTACGTCTGATCGCATTCACATTTGGCTTTCTTTTCTTTTCTGTGGATTTATTCTTGTACATATACACCTTCCTGTCGTTCTTCATCTCTTCCTTTGCATGCACTCTCACATTGACAATTTTGTGCGAAGGAGAATTCATTGGCGAGGCGTTATACAACGGCGCAGTTCTGGCATCGTCTGCCGAGCAGACAAAATACACGACATTGATCCTTGGATCCTTTCCTTTTTGTTCCATTTCTATTGTCATTTTTTTATTGATCTTCCTAGCGATACCAAGGTTTCAATTGAAATATTTCAAGCCTTCAAAATCCATGGGCAACACGGTGACTGAGGCGAACTTTAAAACATCTAATTAAAATCTACATTGTAGTCTACTTCCGATTATGAGATGAGTCGTAATTATACTAATACTAATAATGTCCAATATTTGGAAGTGGATTTCACAAACTTGATACTTCAAGGGAGATGGTTTGGACAAGGTTTCTATAGAATTGTAGCGGAACACGCATAACGAGTCGTATTCAATACAATGAAGTAGCAGCTCTTTATGGCTTGAAAACGTCTCATACAGATAATTATGCAGTCTTGGGGTCGATACCTACGCAACAGTTTATTTTGGGGTACGTCTGGCGTATGCGGTAAAGTTCTCAGATCATTGGCTCGAGAGACCGAAGTCCGCAGTCGAGAATATTTCATGTGTAAGGCTATATAAGTTGATGGTGCATGAGCGGCCCCTTAAACCCAGGCTAGATGGGCCTGTGTCTGTACGACTTCTGTATTTGAGTCAGCTCAACTCTTCCACTCTTCAATCCAAGAATTCATAGCTATGACTACAATAATATTTTCCCAGCCTCCTTTCACACCTTCAGAGGCATTGAACAAGGAAGAATTGAACCCGCAGCCCGATTATGATTGTTCAAACAAGAAAGATACTCAAGTTTTCAGCCTAGTCGGCCATATACCAGGGTTTTCATCAGTCACACTTCGACCGCGAGACGTCGATGAATTCCTTTTTCGAGACTTGGAGACTCCGGTATTGAACGAACTACATGAGCATCTCTGGATGGCGATTTGAAGATCTGGCTAGAATATCGAGGCGTTTCATGCACAGAAAATAAAATGTCGGGCCATCCTTACAACCGACCCAAGCCTTTACCTCGTTTGGAGGAATAGGTACATCTATATCAAACCGATCCCCAGTTGCCTACTTAACCATCATTTTTGGCATTATATCTATGTCGAAAGGATACAGATTCCGGCGCACACATCTAAGTTTGACTCATCAGTGGCAGTTGGCTTCCTAGGATTGTACACGTTGTTGGTACAGCACCATTCAGATTAAGCCTCGCATATGCCAATCAGATACGATATGACGAAGCGACAAAACATCATTCTATCATTTTTGAAGGTTGAAATCGCACTGTGGGCTCGGATGGTGAAGATACCCTAGCGAGTGCTTACGGGGTGCTCTTGGTATTGACCTTGTTTATGGCCATCATTCCTATTTCCTTGAAGCATTAGAATGGTATAGACGAGGTCTGACCTTGAGGTATGAGACACTTGCAGCAGCTCACGAAACCATTCAGAAAGCCCAAAAACGAGTCTTTGAACTAGAGATTACGGCTTGGGGAGAACAGGCAGCTCCAGTTGTTAATGCGTACACTTTCCCCGACAAAGAGGAGGTTCATGAGCTCTCCAGCAGCATATGAATTATTTCTCTGACCAAACAACCAATCTACTGCACACTTTCAGAAGATAATGGCAGTTTTCAAATTGCAAGAGAGGTTTTATTTCCATTATTTGTCGAGTCCTCAAAGTGGCGGCGTGGGATGAAAGATTCCCCATTGCCCGCTTGTAAGTAAAAGCTTTGTGCTGCAAGGCACTAAAAGAGGCCGAATCCGCCTCGAATCCATTCTGCCCCATCCGACGTAAATTGTAAATGAGAGTTCATGTTCGGATCAGAATAGATTGGGAAAGCCTCTCACTTGATCAGCTGGATGGAGTCACAACTTAGGGGCATCCATTTCTGTTGGAATAGAGAAACCCACCATTTTAGATAGGCTTGAATGACCATTCCAAGGTTGCAGTTTCGTTCTCTCAAATTCAAGGCGGACGAACCTCACAACTCCACTTCGTGCACTCTAGCGCATGGAGGAGCTGCACGACGCCCGATTCGGAGAGCTACTGCGCTTTTTAGCTTCAGCTGGCTTGGCGATGATCATGTTTTGTTCAATCTACAACAAACATGTCACTCGATGTAAATCACCTCTGAATTCAGACGAACTATTCACCCTGGATTGGCTCTAAATCAATCTATAGCATGGTGTGCACCGACAATGATCTTCATGTCCCCCCCCCCCCCCCCCTATACATAACTTTCCTATGACTTAAGTGGAGAGTTAACACGGGCTGAAGAAATGACATATAACGAGGATCATTTTCCTTGTTACTCCTCAAATCCTAAGCCCATATTACTAAATCTCTTCTTCTAACCCTGGACTATGAGTAACTCTGAAGGTCCGAGACAGCTGGTGCTGTGCTTTGATGGTACAGGAAATACCTTCAAAACAGATGGCACCGAAACCAATGTCTTGAGAATTTGTCGCATGTTGGATCGGTCGGACTCTCAACGTAAGCTGTCTCGCCTTCTGGGTCAATCACTTTGCTAACCATGGGCAGTATGCTACTATCAACGTATGATGATGTGTTCTCTCTTGTACGGCATACATGCTAATTTTACTAGCTGGAATTGGAACCGACATCACTCCGGGCTCACTGGCCAGCAACACCCTGCAGAAGGGTGGTAAGCTGAGTAACAGCAAAGCTTTGAACTTGGCACTAGGAAAGTCTTTCGATGCTCATGTCTTGGGCGGATATAAGTTTTTGATGCGCCATTTTCGCTCAGGGGACAAGATCTTCATCTTCGGCTTCTCTCGAGGAGGGTATGTCGCACGTTTCTTGAACGAAATGCTCGACTTTGTAGGCCTTCTTGGCCCTGATAACGACGAAGTACTTCCGTTCATCTGGGATGCCTGGGCTTCTTGGAAATTGAGTATCAACAACAAGAAGAGTGAGGCGAAGAGAAGGCTATATCAGATCATGAAAGATTCTCGAGAGATACTTTCGCGGCCACTGCCACGCGTGCATTTTCTGGGCATGTTTGATGCTGTGAACAGCGTGGCTGACTTTGAGGTCAACATAGACCGCGCTCCCAGCGCCAAAGTGATCCGACATGCAGTGAGCATCGACGAGCGACGTGTCAAGTTCCGGCCTGTTTTGCTACGGTCCGAGAAAGCTGAAACGCATGGCTCTGAAAGCAAACACCGGAATCTTTTCGGGGCTAATTCTGAAGACAAATCTGCAAAACCACATGAAGAGGACTTGATTAAACATTCTCCTGTGGATGACACCGAGGGGATAGCCGCTTCTGATGCCCCAGAAAACTCACATAGAACAAAACCTCTCAGTCTCACCATTTCGGAGGATTCTAAGGACGAAGAAGAGGATGATGGCACACAAGATGAGGAGGAGGTCTGGTTTCCGGGCTGCCATACAGACATCGGAGGTGGATTCGTCAGGGCAGAGAACGAAGAATATCAACTGAGCCATGCTCCGCTTGTCTGGGTGATACAAGAGGCAAAGAAGAGAGGACTGAGACTGAATGAAGATGTCATGAAGGAGCTGCAGTGCAAAGGAGAAATCGATCATTCGGCCTGTTCAAACACACCCGGAGAAGCGACTAACAATGAACAGTTTGAAGCTTCATTGCAAGTCGGCGCTACCAAAGGAAAGATTCACGATCTACTCTCATATGAAAGCGGGCGGTCTCCTATTTCTGTTCTATCCTGGCGCTTGATTGAATACCTCCCACTTCGTCGGATGGAGCTACAGCCAAATGGAGACTGGGAATCGAAGCGCTGGCCGCCATCTCGTGGTGAGACTCGTGGTATCCCTGTCGGAGCCAATATACATGTCTCCGCTATTCAGCGGATGAAAGCTGATCCATCTTACCGTCCCGATAATTTGATTTTTGGTCAGGATACTGAAAACGGGGGGGTTGGGAATTGGGTGGTCTCTGGGTATGAAGGTGACCCTGTACGGGAGACATATGTCCGGAATTCGGCTCGCAAATGAATTTTTCCACTGTATGGGATTCCGTGGATTATATCGTGGGAGAGTCCTGTGCACTCTTTATGTATGATAGAACAGGCAGAATATGTAACTTTGTAACTTTCGAAGTACTCAGGGCTTATCGATGTATCTAGTATATCACAGACTGTTTCCAGTATATTCTAGGTTTATAATACCCGGAAACGCTTGCAGGATATAGCACTTTAGTAAGGAGTACGAGGTAGGCATAGTTCAGGTGGTATCAAACAATAGACCACTGCCAGTGCCCGGAGGCCAATTTGTATAGTGAAAGAATATATGATACTAGTTAACCTTAGGAGCAAACAGAAGGTTTACTTCAGGTATCAAGGTATCAAGGTATCAATATAATTTTTCTGTCTGAAGCAGAAGTTTGATTTGGAATTAATCATCTTGCCAAATATTTGTCTCAGGCAATAAGTCAAATTGGAAAAGAGTTCGAGGTTGAGTTTGAGATCAAGTCCGAGTTTGAGATTATGGTCCAGTCGAGGTCAATTTCGAGATCGAATTCGAGTTGGAGGCCGAATAGGATCTTCATAGATTGAGACCTACTTTACTGAACTATATATCAACAAAAGAGATTGTAAAAGTATGCCCAAGGCTATATCTGTTCCTGAACGGAAGGACTTTTGCAAATGCGCTGGACTTAGTTCCAGTAACGCGAGTATATGTACATCGATCTGTGGAACTGTTTGTTCCGATGGAGTAAGAATCTCTTGCTTCTCCTATGTTGCGGGGAACATGTTATGGTTCGGAGTAGATGGTCTTTCACACATGTAGTATTGTGAGGTTTAAGGTGGAACCCTTTGAATTCTGAGAATGCTTGTGATATGGGCCAGGAATTTCCTGTGCTCCTTTTGCTGGAGCATATCGCTGAGAACCTGGAATCGGGTTTCTTGTGATAAATCACGGACACCGATCAAATGCCGAGACAGGAGTCTCTTGATAGGGAAGAGTAGACCATACTAGAGTGAGTTAGCCTTTCAAAAGGCAAGCTGGTTATTGCAATCTCAGCCAGCCATAGATTCTTCGGGAACCTCCTGGAAAGTCTCCGGGAAGAATCCAGGAGGCGGCCAAATATCTGCAATGGAAGGCGGATGAACCAAAGGCTGTGATCCAACCAATCGATCCGGATCATGACAGAAAGCCTGGAAAGTACTTTCATCCAGGAAGCCAAAGTCCTTCAGGCCAGCTTCACGGTTGGTGGCCCACTCCGTGGTATCAAGGTATGCGAGATCCTTGAAAATGGCATCGATATCACCCATGGATGCGGTATTTCCGGGCATCATCGAGCCTGAGCTTGTCGAGTCGGGCGTTTGAGGTTGTTGTGATTGTTGTGGCTGTGATGGTGTGCTATTCGGGGCATACATGGAATCTGGGCCACTGCGCGGAATTGGTTGGTCCGGTAAGACTTGTGGGGGTTCTATCGGCCGATGCATGGAGACGTCCATCATACCCATATCTGCGTTCTCCATGACTGTATCTTTAAGTGTTATGGATTGTGCGTCGACTGGCATGCTGATGCCAAGAATGGAAGAGCTGTAATCGCCTTCGCCATTGGAGACTAGGCCACGAGCTCCATTCGGAGGTTGCATGGAGCCTGGTACAGATGAACTGCCCTGGAATGGGAACACTGGTGCATTGCCGGCTTGCCCTGAAAAGGCAGCTGGTCCAACTACGTCTTTGGATTGTTGCCACCTTTCCATGGCAGAAACCAAAGAGCTGTAGGCTGGCCAGGTGGAACCGAATCCAGCCGTTTTGTGTTTGAACTCTTCTGCCCATCTAGCGAAAGGGAATGTGTCGGCCGAGTCGGCAGTCTGCCGCAGTGAGAATGCCTGCTCGGCAATTGTGCGAAGGCTTAACTCAAACAAAGGTGGGAGTCCACAAACAGGGAAGTTCTCGAGGTGCTGGGTGATCATGGACAAGCCGCGATAAAGAAGCTTCTTGGCTCCCTCTGTAGCTGGCCGCTGAGAGCGGTGTAGACCCTGCTCTCCTGAAATCAGCTGCAGGTATAGCCAAAGTAGTGTGGCCACATAAGTCAGCCCGAGGTAGCTTTGATGGGGAAGCAAAGCCGAATGCCGTTCTGGATAGATGCTTTCAGGTCCAATAAGACGACAACCAAGTGGCAGAAGGTCATCCCATCGTTTAAGCTCTATCACTAATTGCTGAGCAAAGGTCCCCATGTTCAAGCCTGAGTGCATGTTCCTAGAAATGTTATTGAGAACAGTCGCCAATTCAACCAAGCGATTGAAGCAACTCAGAGCCATAAGTGGCCCTCGACGTGGAGGAGTTTTGCTGCCTTGTGAAGCACCTGTGGGCGGTAGAACATCGACCCAAGAGTTCCATTCTTCTAGGCCGTCTTCCTCCAAAAGACCAACAGAGGATATATCACCAGGAGGCATGGCGGGACTTCGAGATAGTCGGAAAGAAAGCAATGAATCAATGACAAAGCATCCCAAAAAGACAGCCTTGCCTTGTCTGAGTTCATCAGACCGCCGACTGTCGGTGAAAGTACCCAGGCCCATGGCAAGAGCCATGCGCACTGCTTGGCCGCTTAGCAACCAAGCTGCTGTCAGGTCTTCCAGGCCCATATTGACCAAGGACAGGAGCAACAATGCCTGGATATGGCCAAGTTCATAACGGTCTTTCTCCGTCGGAATGAGGCTTCGCGACACGGCATAGTATTCTTTCACGAGAGCAACGGTTCCAGCGGGACCGGCCCGTGAGTTTGTTCGAGATTGGGTGATGGTATAACTTAGGATTGCCCACAGTGCGGCATGATCTCCGGATCCCGGGGACGTCGTCCCAACAGAGACAGGAGAATTGGCATAGAGGTAAGAAGCGCGAAGAATGTTGTGTTTGGCGACGATAGGGAACCATGAATGTGTAACAGCGAAATAGATATCGAGTAGCTGTGAGGTCTGCGGGGGTAGCTGCAACGTGTGGAGACTAGTCGAAGCCCCCCGAGTCTCTGGGTTTTGCGACAATCGCGCTCGTTTGACCCTCGGAGACGCAGGAGAAGGCCCCACCACGCGCGGCGCATCCGGACCGAGAGGAGTTGAGCTGCGAGCTACTCGAAGCCATCGACCATCCTGACCATCTTGCGGGTTTCGCAGCCTCTTCCCCGTCACCGCTCCTTGTGGCGCATCGGAATTGGAGAGCATCTTCTCCAGCGCCCCATATAACCGACTCGTCTTCCACGATTCGTGTAAGCTTTCTGACGCACTGTCATCCGACCACACCGACATTAGTTTCTCGCGACGGCCGGCAGACTCGGCGGTGGTTCCTAGCATAGCCAGCATGGTGTCCTCGAACCCGTCAATGTTGCAGATCGACAGTGCCCACAGCTTCTCCAGACCCCGGACGTAGCCCTCGGGTAATCCGCGTTTCTTCGCATGGGGATCGTATGAACAAGGTTGACCGGATGCTCGGCAGGCAGAGCATGTAGGACGAATACCGTCACATTTGTCCTAGAAGTAAAGAGCGTCAGATCAGGCAAAAGCAGGGGGGGATAAGAGGCGCATGCGACTCGCCTTCTTGCTACGACAGCGATCGCAGGCTCGCGACACCCTCTTGCGCAGAGGGGTCTTATCTGAGCCCTCGTCCATGAAGAGGGTTAGTTACTCAAAGTTTCCATACAGAGGTGAGGCGAAAGCAAAGAGCGAAATTGACGTTGTTTCCGTGGTCATTTCCCGTATAAGAGGAATGCCGACGCAATCGGAAGTCAGGGAAAATCGTGGAAGTGGAAGTCAAAAGAGTGGACTCGCGATCTCGGCCACGGCAAAGACTCGAGATGTCCGAGGAAGATATCGGAGTTGATGTTCGGGAGAGGTTGAGTCGGCTCGGGATTCCCCACGTCTCCACGTTTGACTGCAGGACGTCACTTCTATAATTATAAGAGGCTGTGCTGGTTGATATCAAGTGTTCTATTTCTATTCTATTTCTATTTCTAACTTCAATAATTTCAATGCTGACGCAATATACAGTATACATGTTTATAGATACATATAGACATACCGTTGAATATACTGGAAAAGCCGAACTCCCCGATGTTCCGCAAAAACTGCCGAGCATCGGCAGTTACACTTCCAGATGAAGCTGAACATGATCACATAAGAGATGACTCAGATTCTTCTAGATTCTCCAATTGAACTATGGAGGCAAAGCAGAGACTCGACGGAAGGGATTCCGCAAAGTGGATATTTAGCCCCGAACCCTGAGACAAACGCGTAACTCGGTCATTCATAGAGATTCGGATGAAGCCGAAGTCTCCGAGGGGAAGGGAAAAGTATTCTGCCGGATGACCCCAGGCGGTCGGCAGTTCCTCATCCGGGGAAATAATAGTCTACTTGCCAAGGTACATCTTCATCTACGTCTACATGAACATAGACTGACACCAAGTTACACTTATTGTTTGCACTGATAGGCTCGGGTATGAGCGTGGAACAACTTCCTCGCTCTCGCATCTTTTGAAGCTCTACAAATCTACATTCGACCTCTCTACTTTGCGCCGGTGAACATGGCGCTCGTCTCGACATAGACCAATTGATCTGTTGCCGCCATGCTCGACTATAAGCCCTCCATTCCACCTACTGTGAGGCCCTCCGGTCTCCCCATCGTCGAACCTGTCCCTCATATCATGCCCCGCGACTCTGCCCCGCGAACCTTTGCTCCCGATGCATCCCTCGTTCTAATCGGCATTCGCGGCTGCGGCAAGCGCTCACTGGGCTTTGTCGCAGCCACCGCGCTCAAGCGACGATTCATCACCGAAGACCACTATTTTAGAGAAGTCACCGGGGTCACGCGACAGGACTACCTCAAGACTTATGGCAGCCAGGAGTTTCAGCGCCGGGACATTGAAGTGCTCAAGATGATGCTGGACAATCATCGCACCGGTTGTGTCATGGAGTGTGGACTGGGTAGTCTGACCCGACCTGTTCAGGAGCATCTGCGTCGTTATGCCCGATCAAATCCTGTGGTTCATCTGCTGCGCGATATTGATCGCATTCAGCAATTGCTCGGACTGGAGAATCAGGCCGTGCGCTTGTTCCGTGAAGGAGATCCTATGCATCGGATGTGTTCAAACTTCGAATTTTACAACCTGGAAGACCGGACCCGCGCAGCGGACGACGGGAGCCCGGATCGTCGGTCGGCTGATTATTCATTCAAGCTGCAGGAAGTCAAGGAAGATTTCACTCGGTTCGTGCAATTCATCACTGGGCTCGATGTCAATTACTCGAGCTATGACTCGCCCTTTGTGCTGCTGGAGACGCCGCCGGAATTTCGCTCTTTCACCCATGCTATATTTGTACGGTCCTCAGATCTGATCGCCGACTCGGTGAGTTTGGCTGATCTCGAGTCAGGTGGAGATGCCATCGAACTATGTGTGGATCGCTGGGGCCCAGACATGGCAGCTATCACTAGTAAACAGGTTTCGGACCTGCGTCGAAATGCGCGGGTTCCTGTGGTTCTGTCTGTTGACACCTCTTCTACCGGTATCAACTCTAGTGAAACGGCTAACTCTCGAACCTACTTCGACGTCCTTGAGCATGGTTTACGCTTGGGGGTGGAATACCTCGTGGTAGACCTGACCGAGGACCGATCCCGGTTGGCTGGGATTATCCGTGGCCGTGGAAACACCAAGATCATCGGCCAGCAGGTCTTTAAACCATCTTCTCCTATCACCTGGGACAGCGAGGGCTGTGTCGCCCTCTATCACGAAGCTGAAACGTCTGGCTGTCAATTGGTCCGCCTTCTCCGTATAGCAACGAAGCGCGAGGACAACGCAGCTGTGATCGAGTTCTCTAACAAGATCAGCTCACTCGCAGGCGACCACCCACCGCTCATCGCCTACAACATTGGAGCTTTGGGCCGCACATCCCAAGTCTTCAACTCAATTCTCACTGGAGTGACACACCCAGCCATCACCCGGTCAGAAGAGAATGAGCTCGACCCGCAAATAACATCGCGTGATGCTGTCCGCGCCCTCTTCCAGAGCTACATGCTCGATCCATTAAAATTTTACATTTCCGGAGAGAATGTAGCCTACAGTTTATCTCCGGCCATGCACAATGCCGCACACCAACACTGTGGCATGGGTCACACCTACACCATTCCCGACTCGCCTTCACTGGCAGTGTTAGACCGGCTGGGCCGGGACCCGCACTTTGGAGGCTCGAGTGTTGTTCAGCCGTGGCGGGTGCAAGTATATCAGAAACTCGCCTCCAAAAGTCGACACGCCGAAGCAATTGGTGCCATCAACACTATCATGCCACTCCGTGGTCACGCCGACGGCACTATGTTCCCGCTTCAGGAACAAGCCAGCCGTCGCAACCAGGCTGGCCGCGTGTTGGGTTGGTACGGTGAGAACACGGACTGGGTTGGCATCATGACATGTATCACCCGCCATCTCTCCCCTCGCAACGCAATCAGCGCGAAGACAACTGGCCTAGTCATTGGTGCTGGTGGTATGGCGCGGGCCGCCATCTATGCCATGCTCCGTCTGGGCTGTCGAAAGATCTTCATCTATAACCGTACCAAATCACGGGCTGAAGAGGTCGCACGCCATTTCAACTCTTGGGCTTCCTCGCAAGTTGGCTCCGCAGAGGTAGTTCGCGTCTTGCATTCTCTCCAACAAGATTGGCCTGCAGATGCCACTCAGCCTAGTCTCGTCGCATCCTGCGTACCGGCAGACCCGGACCGTGATGAACCCCCAGCGAACTTTGAGATGCCGGTGCAATGGCTCGGAAGTCCCACGGGGGGTGTAATTTTGGAGGTAATATTATGTTTATAAGTTCTACTTGCAACATCTACTAACTGTAATATAGTTGGCCTACAAACCCCTCGATACACCACTTCTTCGACAAATGCGTCGAGTCCGCAGTGAGACTGGACGACCCTGGGTCCTGTCAGATGGATTAGAGAACGTTACTGAACAGGGCATTGCCCAGTTCGAGTTGATGACAGGCCGCAAAGCACCTCGGCGATTGATGACCTATGAAGTTCTACGGAACTACGTCGGTGATAATGGGTCTTTTGATGAGAAGACTATTCAGGCTCGTCTGGATGGTGTAGGGTCTGTCATATGAATTAAATAGTAAATAACATGAAATCTACTCCATGGACTGTATCACTCAACTGTAAACCATCAGACGTGGGCTGATAGTGTTATCGCCTCACCGCCCTCATTTCTTTTGTTTGGCTGCACTCACCACCCGAGTTTCATGTCTCCTTGATCATTCCTCTACCTTTGACCACTGTCAAATTACAGGCATACATCTATACATGACCTGGCTTGACTACCGTGATACCTTAATGCCAGGGTTTTCGCCCGAGCAGACCGACTCGATAACGGCAACATGGAAAAAGCGCAAGCGGGACCACGAGGAGACAGTGACGCTGACTCGTCCGTAAGTCAGACAATTTCTCTCTCATTTGTGATCACTTGAACTAACGAGTACTCAGAGCAACATTTACCCCAACCACCTTCCGTGTAGACCGCCCCGAATTCGACAGCTGCTCACATCCTCTATCACGACACCCAGAAGGGACTGACATTTCCTTCCGACCACGCTGCCTTCCACGCAAGCGTCGAAACGTCCAAAGTCCCTACCACACTCTCCAACATCAAGTCCAACACCAATCCCAACAATCGACACACCTCTCACCAAACGTCTACGCCCCTAACATCGACCCCTACTCCCCCCCAGTCTCACCACGGACTCTCGTTCCCCTTAAGTATCCAGGCCAGACCCAAGCCTCAGCATCCCCATCAGCCCTGCGCCCCTGCCACATCTGTCACCGACGCCCAACGACCCGGCAAGTCCTCGACGCCTACGCAGACTGCGATCTCTGCCACGAGCGGGCATGTTTCATCTGTCTCCGACAATGCGACACAGTCAATTGCGGAGGAACATTCGGCCTTGCAGATGGCATGCACGATGCCGATATCAATGCGTTAAACGGCTACGACGCGGGTGGAGAGGCACCCTCCCGCCGAAAAATCTGCTCCAGCTGTGCCGTCGAGGACGTCCTTGAAACTGGCGCGGAGATCGTGCGTTGCCTCAATTGCGTGCGTGGGCATGCACATGCTGCCTGGTCTGCGCATAATCTTTCATCTGGGTGGGCTTTGGATGATATGAGACATGAGGATATGACTGGATGAGATCCGTCTTCCTCGATTGAGTCACAGGACTTGAGGACAGAACGACAAACACAACACAAACGACTATATGATAATTACTTTTATTCCATTTCTACTTTGGGGTTATTTTTCTGCTGCTTTTGAGTGGCTAATTGGAGTTGGATGATTGAACTGGACCCGGCGGTCGACTATTGGGTCTCTTATCTATATTAACTTGGGCATGGCGAACTTGTGATTTGATTTGACTGGTTTTCAGACATAGCATAGTGATACCAGAACCAGAATTGACTATATAATGATTATTAAGCCCTGGATATCTAATGGGTGCAGACTCTAGTTGTAGACAGAATAGAAACCAAACTATGCATACAAATTGTCTATTCTCAATGCAATATTTATTAGATAATAGGAGGGTATAAACAAAAAAACAACATGCAGATTATCGCACTCAACTACACACAACTTGACCAAGATCAGATCAATATCTACCGACCAAATCTCATCTGCGCACCAGCAAAGTGCCACAAACCACGCATATACCCTTGATACTCAACAGCTTCACCATCCCCATTGAGTCCATGACTCCGACTGCCAGTACAATACATCTCAGTAAGACGAATCTGCCAGGGCGGGTAACCATCCAGCTTAAGGAACGGTCCAAAAACAAGCAACAAATCCGGCTCAGGCTTCAAGACAGTCTCACTAAACGCCGGATCAGCCGCCAAAGGTTGAGTGGTGATCTCGCTGATTTCAGCGTCGACCAGTTCGGGTGTAATATCGTCCGGCGAGAGCTTGCCGTTCTGGGACATCTCTGCCAGAGTCTTGGTCAGGTCCACTAGGGTTTCGCGGCCGTCTGTTGAGGATAGAAGGAGGATTGTTAAGGAACCGGTTTCGCTATCTGGGGTTGCGGGTTTGCCGTGGACGGGGTGGTGGGGGGCGTAGAGTTGGAGGCTTGGTTGTTGGGAGGGTGTGCCGTAGTACGAGGCCAGTTTGGTGGTTATTATTTGGTGGAGGGCTGGGAGGCAGGATTTGAGAACGCCTGGATGAGTCAGTACATGGGCCCAAGTATATGTGGAGGGATATCAGCGGAGGGGTATCAGGGAAAAGGATGTCTGTCTTGACTCTTCTTGCTTCTTACCAGTCTTTTCGTAAATGCTCAACTGGGGAATACCAGCGCAAGAACTCCAAGCAGCCAATTCGGCCACCTCATCCATAAGAACAGCCAGAGCATCGTCTTCCTTCCGCAGTGTCAAGATAGTACTCAGGTGCTGCGGCAAGCGCTTCAACCCTCTGACATCCTTGCGAATAAGTTCCGGCGTGCGGTGGTGGTGATAGACGATAGCAAAAACGCGATCCACAACCGCATGGTAGGCCTGCAACAAGCGCACGATGATTCCAAAGATGATATGCGTCACGGCATAGACGAAATGGTGTAGCCGGGACTTGATGAACGACCGAATGGGCTTCTTGCGCGTCTTGCGACGCTCCGAGGTTGCGGTTGAGGCTCTGGATCGGGTGGGCAGCTCGGCGGGATTTGGAAGGTAATTATTTAGTAGATGTTCGCGGTCTGCTTTGCTCAATTTGGAGCCTCGTTGCCGGATGTCATCTCGAAGGAGATCGCGGTCTCGTTGGGAGACCATTTCGTAGAGTTGGAGGTTGGAGTGGAGAGAAAGTGAAGTTGCAAATGTTGAGTGTTGAACATGTATATGCGGTCTCCGCCACTTTGTACACAGCTGGTCCAATGTGAATATTTGAAGATGGAAGTTGTCAGAGAGGCTGTGAAATTATAAATATCATTTGTTGCCTTCAATCTTGCCAGTTGTTCAGAACGGCTGCCTAGAAACTCGGCGTAGTAAGGACTCTATACTTGTGAAGTTTAATTGGAGATGAGAACTTTGAAGTGAGAGATAATTACGGGATTCTAGACTATACCGCAATTACCTCAATTATAAAAATGTTATAGTAAATGCCATCATACAACACTCCATAGTCGTTGATGCGGTACCTCGATATACTTGGCATCTCCGCCCAACTTCCCTCTCTTCCCCGGGATTCTTCCAATACAATTCTTAGGGAGTCCTGATCGCGGTCAGGCAACCCATGTCTGCATCCTATTATCATGATGGACAATGCATCCGTCTACACTGCGAACCCCGCCCGCACCGTGTTCCCCCAAGGGCCCAGCTTCACGCTTGAGGACTTCTCCAGTCGTGACTTCATTGTCAAGGAGTTCATTGAAGCTCTCTCCGACACAGCAATTTCAACCCGCCGTTCAGTAGCTGGAGCAGCCGGCGCCGCAAACCAACCCTTCGATCCGAAACCCCTCATTCGCGCTTTTGAGAGCGCCCAACGCCGTCTGGGTGAGCTCTCCGGTGACCTCGAGATCCGCGAGAATGAACTGTCCGCCGCAGTCCGACGCGCCGAAGCGCAGCATTCCCAGAACCTGACTACCTTGGGCAAAAAGCTCCGCCATACCATTGAATCGTTCCAGCAACTCGACACGTCGCTCAATGGCGGCGGTCTCGAGAATGCTGGAGGAACTGGCAACATGGCCGTGGAGACTGGAAAACGACTGGAAGAGCTGGACCGACAACGCCGACGAGCTCTAGACGCTCATTTCCTCATTGAATGCTGGGACGGTGTATCCAATCGCGGCGAGATCTCACTGCTGGAGAACCTGCGGCGGTCCGGTACCGGCGAGGCCGCGGTGCGGTCGGCACATATCGCGCGACAGCTGCTGCGCATCAGTCAACGGTTAGATCCGCAGAGCTGGCAGGAACATCCAGCTCGTGCAAATGGAGGCTACGGGGGAAGTTCGTCGTCAGAGGATCTGAGCGAGAGCAGTACTCCGCGGCGGAATACAAGGGAGATTATTGAGAAGTTCTCGGAGACGCTGGAGAAAGACCTGTTGAAGCAATTTGATGATTTCTACCGCAAGGCCAACTTCGATGGAATGAAGGATTGCGCGACTGTGCTGCAGGATTTCAATGGCGGTGGGAGTGTTATTGCGCTGTTCGTGAATCAGCATCAATTCTTCATTGATCGCAGTCAGTTGGTTACTGAAGAAGTTGGTGGTGATCCTGAATCTTGGGAGAAGTTGGCAGACCCGGATGCCGAGCTTCCTGGTGTCGAGTCCAGTCTGCAGTCATTGATCGATGAGGTCAAGGTCGTGGTACAGGAAGAGTCTGCCATTATTAAGAGGGCGTTTCCTTACTATGAGCAGGTTTTGGGCAAATTCTTGCAGCGTGTCTTCCAACAATCGATCCAGCAGCGACTAGAGATGGTCTTGGAGAAGGCCAGTGGCGCATCATCACTCGCTTTCCTGCGTTGTTTACAGAGCTCGCGTGGTTATATCAGTGCATTGATCGAAGACTTGAAAGCGCATGGATTGACTGAGCATCCGGATCCTGTTTCATCGCAGACTGCAGTTCTTCTGGACCAGCAATTGGAGGAATTATTCGTTCCCTATTTCGTTGGATCTTCATACATTGAACGTGAGAAGCGGACTTTGGAAGAACTCTTCAACTCTTTGCTGTTCAAATTTACGTCATATCATGCCCGGCGCAAGAAGGCAGCAACTACTTTCATGGCCTCACTCTCCCGAGCTGGAACGGAGCTTCTTTCAGCTACCAGAGATGCCTTTATCAATCGCTTGGATTCGCCCGAGGTCTCACCTACCCAGCGAAGAGTGCTGCTGCACATTGCCAAGTTGAACGATCTACCGGAAACCGTACGGTTGACCGAAATAAAGCTCACAGAAGAAGACGGGCAACCGAATCTCAGCGATGCTAAGCGGATGCTGAAATGGCTGGCTGAGGCTGTGGGTCGAGGCCTGGAGCTTAGTGTCAACAGTGACACTCCCAAAGATGTGTCTGCCTTGTTGAATCTCCTGCTTGTCACCATGGGCGATGGATACGTAGACGTCTGTCTAGATGCTGCTCTGGAGGCGGCCACAGCACAAGAGTCTGGTAAGGCAGAGCCCGACTTTACATATCTTCTCTCAGTTCGCACAACTATTAGCATCACCACTCTCATGGTAATGTGTGTGCATGCGGTTCTGTTGCCCTTATCAACCGGCAGCATTACAACTCGCCGGGATATGGAGAAACGGACCAGCCAGACGACATCACGCATTGAAGACAAGGTCAACACCATCGAACAGAAGACTATCGATGCCACATTTGCCTGGGTCAGCAGGCTCCTATCCGGACAAAAGAAGAATGACTTCCGTCCCAGAGAAAGCGATAATGCTGCATGGCTAGAGATGCTACAGACCCCCGTAAGTTCCCTGCTCAATATACTTTCGCTGCAACTAACAAATCATAGACCTGTGCATCAATCTGTGCATTCCTGACCCGCCTCCACAACATCGCCCGAACATCTCTCCCCTCTAGTGGAGCCAACGTCCGCCAAGTCCTCACCGAGATCGCTTTAGGCATCCGCGGACTCCTTCTAGAACACTTCAAACGGTTCTCCATAAGCGGACCAGGTGGTCTAATGGTAACCAAGGACATGACACAATACACGGACCTCCTCAAGTCCTGGGACATCGATGAAGAGGTCAAGGGCCCCGGTGGCGCGCTGGACGTGCTACTCGAAGTGGGCAGTCTATTCGTAATCGGTGTCGAAGCATTGCGTGAGCGCATCCGCGGTGGCGCTGCTAGTGGCACGACTGGCGGGTCTGGAACTTCTGGCCGGGGCGCAGGTACTAACCAGGAGGGCAAGTTGAGCGTGCAGGAGGTGCGGGCTTATGTTTCGCGTCGCGAAGACTCGAACACTTTTGCTATGCAGTCGGTTCTTAATGCCCTGTGAGGCTGGCATCTTATTCCCCTGTGTTTCTTTTTGGTTTGGTTTGGAGCGGGCTGTTCTTGATCTGGGGATAGGATTATAGACTGGCGTAATGAGAATACATGGGGATATTGACTCTTTGACGTATGAATTGAACTTGGACTTCTCTCGGGGGTCTGTGTCTATGTCTCATTCCTCCGTACAAGATCACAAACCAGCCCATCTTGCTGTACAAACCAAATGTTCCTCGTCTTCCATCCCTCCGAGCTATGCAATCGGATTTCAAATTCTCGCAGCAATTGTGGCACAATCTTATGCATCTCAATGAATGAGATGTTCTTCCCAACACAAGTCCGCGGTCCAGCTCCAAAAGTAAGGATACTATGCTCCATCTCTTTCAGCTTCTCTGGCGAACTATCAATCCAACGCTCCGGTATAAACGAGTCTGCATCATAGAAGATCTGACTGTTTCGATTTACAACCCAAGCATTGATGCCAACGGTCGTCCCAGCAGGTATAAACTTCCCACAGATCGTCACGCCTGGCTTCGGTACCTCACGCTCAAGAATCAAGCCCACAGACGGGTGAAGCCTCAATGCCTCTTTGATAACAGCACTCATGTAGTGCAGATGAGCCAGCGACTCGCGGTAGGTAATAGGATTGCTGACTTTTCCCTCGAGGACTGCAGTATCAATCTCCGCTTGCACCTTGACCATGATATCCGGATGTCTCATGAGGAAGTACAGGATTGCACGGAGTGCAATGGCCGTAGTATCCGATCCAGCAAATACATTCGCGGATAGATGAACAATAGCATTTGTTGTTGAGAACTTCTCCGGATCGGCACCATGCATTGCCATCCAACGAGACAGCATATCCTTCCCGCCATCTTTCTCATCCTGGCCAATTTCACCATCTCCTTGGATTGATACACGAGATTTCATAGCTTTCAGGGTAAATTGCACGACTTGGTTCCAAGATTCCATGCTAGGCACGAAGATCGGGAAAAGAGGATTCCCAAGAAGAATCTTATGCATCTCCGGGATCTGCCCGCATAAACTGGCATATATAAGCATACCCTGAATAGCCTCGATCATACCGTCGATATCACGTCCTTCTTGGAGGAATCCCAGCTTTTTGGCAAATGTCATTTCGCCGACGACATCGAAGGCATAGTATTGGAGCCAGCTGCCGAGATCGACTGGGGTTTTGCTATCAGCAAATTTGGCGAGTTGGGAGGTGAAAATTGCAGTACAAGAGTCAACTGCTGGTTCCATTTCCAGCAGAGATGTGAGGCTATAAGCGTTGGCTATGTTGCGCTTTTGGTTGCGGTGGTAGATTTCATCTCTCGTCGAGAAGAGGTTCATTTGGGGCCTTTTGTTCCATGATATTGACTGGAGAGGAAAAAATGCTGTCTATTTGGAATCAATGTCTTCCACGCCGTAGGTATCCAAGATATAACGCGTACATACCTTGGTAAATCCTTTATTTAGTCCATAGATAATAGGAATCGCGCTCGGGTCGCCGACTGAAATATGATTTGGGCCAATCCGCACCAATGATCCATGCTTGCGATGCAGAGCAATGTCTGTGAGGTGGTGATCACCTTTCCAAACACTATGAAGTTTCCATAGACGCGAGTACTTTGCTAATGTTGGGCCAGGGATATCCTGAATCCCTCGCTTAAATCGGTTGGTGAGCAAACGTAGAACAAATACAGCTATGATTGCATAGGCCGAGTATAGCTTTAGACTAGTTGTCTCCATGGTGGGGAAGTGTTTCAAGATAAGAATTTAACCTTGTCCAAATCTCTAGGTTGGGACTAAAGCCATATTTGCGGGTATGCTGGTCGCTTTTATGTCCAACGCACAAGGCCATCTGTCAAACGATCGACTCGACCACTGCCATCTTCAGGTATGACAGCCGGGTTAGATTGAATACTGTTCTATCTTCATATAGCCGAGACCAATTGAAAACCCTCAATTTGAGAGAAGCTGCGGGAGAGTGGATGCGCCCATTGTACACGCTGGGCGTGCGGAGAAAGGAGTGACATAAGTACGAGGCACAAGATGGGAGATGGAGACCTAGTAATTTGAACTACTGGGTTCTATAGCCTAGAAGCTGTGAGCCAGTAAATTCGTCGCATGTTCTCCTGGTCTATAATGTCCGTGCCTACTGCTACGGTGTAGTAGAAAGCACTGAGCCGGTTGTAGCTATAATACTTGCTCAGTTTAACATGCATAGGCTCCAGAGCAGCAATACAGTCTTTCCTGTACGTTTTATTGTATTATAATTCTAACATTTTGGCTTTAGATGTGCAGAAATGCCCAAGATTCTTCTGTTTGAACTCCAAGAGCTACTCATTCGACGCATCACTCTCAATATGATTGGTTAACGTGGCCGTCATCTGATCTTGGTTGGATTTTACTGGGTTGGTGAAACAAATACTCGCTATTGGCTGGCTATAACACAAGCAGATAACTAAACTAGATACGCTCGATAGCAGTGCCGTTTCTGTGGCTCGAATTTAGAAATTTCAGTCATTCCAAGGCTCGAGTAAAAGAAAAAAAAGGAAGAACAAAGGACGGCAGGAATTTGGGCATGAAATACTCAATACACTTAGTGAATGCAACAGACTTCCAAACTATTCCCAGTGTTCAACCTATTAAATTTTATCTTACCTCATGTCCAACCCCCTCAATTTGAGGATTATCGTCACTTCTGTGGTGCCCTCAAGAATTGAAGCTACTCGATACAGAGATAGAGTTCGAAAGCTAAAAAATACGAGAAGTTCGTGTTGCACTCGCCACTCTTACAAGTCTGGGAGTAAACCTTATGTACGTGAGATCATCTTTGTCAAAAACCGAGGTCTGGGCTTTATTCGTCCTTTTTCAGAAAGTGGATAAGTTTGTATGAGCTTGTCTCCATCACAAATGACATCTCGAATTGATTTGTACTATGGTTGAGGCCGTAATGACTATGGCAAGGTCGGACGTGGCTCCTCTATCCCCCTACCTAGAGTACATTAATAATTTCAGCTACCCACTGGGTCAGTAAATTCGGCTTTCAGTTACCTCTGTACATCCTATATCACAAAACCGAGAATATTTAGTATAAGCGCACGGCTACCAACGATATAATGAAGGGACTCCTGGCGTTATTGGGACTTCTGGCTGCAACAACCTCGCCCGCTACTGCGGCAGCTATATCATTCCACAACGCAGCTCTTACGCAGACAAACCGCAATTGTGACGGTTCTGTCATCGATCCTCAACTGACAAAGACCTTCGGCACCGTCGAACTTACTCGAGCTGGAAATCAGCTTGTCGCGGTTGCTGTTCTTTTAGGGGGAACCCCTAACAAAGCTTACAATGTTCGCTTGATTCAGATCAAGAACGGAGCAGACGTGGACTGTGGGAAGTGCGACTCTGGGGGTGGAACATTGACGACGAACAACCGAGGCATTGGAAGCACTTATGTTCGACAGGCGGTGGCCCCGGGTGTGACAGCGGCGTGGGTGGACCTGAACCAAAAGGACAACTGTGACAATTTCTATACCATTGCGCCGCTGTCAATTGCTTAAGATGATTATGTGAGATATTGGGACATTCTTGACATGTTTCGCGTTGATTTACTCGTGGTTCATGATATCTTTTGTTTATGATGGTCTTATCAACGTCCTGTGGAATCCATCCAGGCAAGGCACAGGATGCTAGAATTCACGGGTAAGGGTTGGAAATTCTGTTCTATAATTAAAAAAAACTGTCCAAAAACATAGCAAAATGAAAGCGGTGGCGTTGGTTACGAATGAGCCTTGTTATCGGGCCTTAATCCTCAACTTGACCCCGAACGGACTTCTAGGAAAGCACCCGGCTCTCTGTAGCGAAGGAAGTGCAAAAAGCAGGAGATATACTTTTTATTGATTCCTTGCTGAATTGTTGCTGAAAGGCCGCTATGTTTACCGGGTTGCATAGAATCTTCCAGTCTGTAATTCTAGGCTCCCGTATCTGTATACCAGTATCTCAAGCTTCAAATTTCTAAAGGCTGATTTGCTACAAGGCAAATTGTTTACGCGCTAGTCATCTTTGAGGTCACGAATTATGTGATCAAGGTTTAAAACAGCCTCTACATTTCAGACATGGAAGGCGATAGCAGTCGCCACTGTATGGGTAGTTGTGCCAACTGAACAAGGACAACTAGGCATCCAGTAATCTTCTAGAGCTGGAAAAAATCAGATACTTCTCCATCTACATGTAACCGAAATTATTCGCCTCCTTCGGTACTATACCGAGGCTTTTTCAACCTTGTTTTGATCTTTCTCCTTTGGAAATACTAAGTACTCTCCACTATGGAGCGTAATGACCATGGAACGAAATTCATTCAATACATCCGGTTAAGGGTCACATCCAAGCGACCACCGAATTTCTAGCTTTGGCTCCGAGAAAATTGTCGAATAATGCAGGATGTAAGGCTACAGACCCACAACTCTGCAATTCCACCAGAATTTGAGCTCAGTACCACGGAACCAAAAGCCTCTGGGCTCGTTTATGTTGCATTTCAATCTAAATCAGGTTTTTACCAACACCAAACAAGGCCGTCAACTAGACATATGTATATGCCGATTGCATCACTGACATTCTGATGTTATCCAACAATGATCTAGGCTTTAACCCCAAAGTTCCATAGTGCCGGAAGACCGATCATTTCCAATCGAGGCCGAGAAGTGGGAATCTAAGATGAAACCCTTGCCCAGGCCTTTAAGCGTGAATCTGGGTCTGGGAAAAGAAAAAATCAGGTAATACTGAAATCACATTTCCAGGCACCATTTTCAGACATTACCGGCAGTTACGGCATTGAGGCGTTGAGGCGTTCGGCCCGAAAGCTTAAAATTTGAGTTTTTCTTTTACACGTACATTTTGGTTTTTTATAACCAAGCATCCCAGAGTTGGAATAAGCATAGGTTTAGAGTGTTTAAACATTTTAAACGTCCTACAGGATACATCTAGAAAACTATCGGTGGATCGTTGATTCCAGATGCAAGAGCCGGCTCGGCAGTCTCCACCATTACGACGGTCAAGTACGACATCAAAGCTCTGGCGAGCTTCGAGTGCAATGCACCCTATTTTAGCCCATTTCAATGAGGAAATTCAAATGTAGATCAACGGACCAGATCTTTCGGGTTGGTTTTCCGCTTGGTCAGCCAGTGGTTCATAAGGCTGGTGCGCTGAAATCTCTGAGAGGTACCCACTGCGAAGCGAAGTGCCTACAGTAGTGTGAGTTTATGAGTCCACGGGTGCGTAGCAACTCAGAGCTATTACACCGACTATAGCTTTTGTTCTCACTAATGTCAACATTCATACAGTTTGGGGCCTTTCAATGCCTCTCGTAATAACTATAAGAAATAAGAGGCAAGAGTGGATCAAAATGATTCAGCCGGTCCGTGGTAGACTAACAGAATCGATGAAATTCCACCGGTCTTCATTGGGACTATTCTTAGGTGTCTCCATAAAAAGCATCTAATTCTCGCGCTAGTCGTATCTAGAAGGCAGTTTGCTGGCCCCGATCAGAGGCAGAATGTTGGCCCTAATCAGTGAGGCAGACTGCTGGCCCCCACTGTGAAAGGAATAGCTAGTCCCGTGTGACTATATCATTCAACATTTTTTCTTCGCTTACTCTCGCCATATTAAAAAAAAAATGGTAGCAAAGGCCAAGAAAGACCATCGAATTGGCAAGTTCCTTGGTTTATTCAGAATCCCTGTTCCTGACCCAAATTCTGCTCCGTTCTATACAGTAGCTCTAGGTTCAGCTGCTCCTAATTCTCGGCCCCATCACCTAGTCTAATCCTGAGAATAAATGGGGCTACAGGCCAGGTCGCCGAGCCACGGCCCACAGTCTTGGGCAAGAGATTTGCTGTGGAAGGGTCTCGATTTGGTTTGATTTGATTTGAATAAAGGATGTAGATGCCCTGAGATCCTGTTCCGGGCTAAATAATAACCACTTCGTTAGGTGACTTCGCGTTGCTGTCCATTCTTTGAGGCTATTATTCATTCATTTATCTTACCCGAAAATATAACGGAGACTCCAATATATTTTTCCAATGGCTGAACAAAAGAGCCAGAGAAATTCCATTGTGGAAGACGTTTTCATCCCTAAAGAACTGCTTACGACCGCCAAATTCAATTCACCATGGGAATTGGCTCGATGGGAACAGTCCCTCCCCGACAACAATCGTATATCATATCCTGCATCAAGCCAGTCCAGCTCCAGTCGTCCCCTCAGTCTATCCGCTCTACGATCTGTAACAAGACCACGATCTGCAATTTGTCGGCCCCGCGGACGCAGTGATCCCCCGGCGTTTCAGGGTAATTGAATCCAATATCTCAAATCTATACTCTAATCTAACGATTTCATTAGATGGTCTGTTTGATTACTTTGAGAAACCCGCCTTCGAACCCGCAACTCCAATCCTCGAAACCGAAGCAGTATCATCACCTCCACATGCAAAAGTTAGCCCTCAGCCACTTAGCAAGACCGGCTCTCAATCTATTTCCAGTGGTGATAGCAGTCTACAAGAAGTTTATGAAAAGGCAAAATTGAGAGGTGTTGCTATCCAACGAAAACATTGGGTGCGACTCTTATTTGAATGGAGTATCTATGTACTCCTCGTTCTCTTCGTTTATTTCGTCCTTGTCGGTATGCCTCTATGGAAGGGTGCAGTGTGGTGGTTATACTGGGTTGTCCAAAACAAATTCGTTATCCAAGGAGGATATGCCATTGTGATTGGATTGGCCGCACTGTGAGTGTCCCTCTATATTGTCGAGTTTCCTGCCTAACCATTACCAGATATGCCTTCTGTCCGCTCCTCATTCTATTTGAAAAAGACCCAAAACCACCTGCGGTCGAAGGACAGGACCTCGAACAAAACTCCGATAATGTCAAATCAACAGCCCTACTTATTCCCTGCTACAAATCAGCCAGTATCATCGGCCCTACATTGGACGCAGCCTTGAAAATCTTTCCAAAGGAAAATATCTTCGTCATTGCAAATGGAAACTCCCAAACACCTCTTGACAACACAGAAGAAGTCTGCAATCCATACGGCGTCAATCATCTCTGGGTACCAATTGGATCGAAAATCGTCGCCCAGTTTGTGGGCTGCTACGCTGCCAAAGACTTTGAAAATGCCGTTCTCATTGACGATGATTGTCTTTTGCCTCCTAATTTCCCAATTGTCAGTGATCGGCTCAAAGGCCGTGTTCGGTGTATTGGTTATACCATCAAGAGTGTTGGTCCGAACTCCTCCAAGGGAACATATTGTCAGCAAGCACAGGATCTCGAATATAAGATGTCCGGTCTTCAACGAGACTTCTTTGGAAAATGCGGCAGTGCAACATTCCCTCACGGTGCTATCTCACTTTGGAATCTGGAATTCCTGAAGGCGACTTTCCATGAACACCCCGGTTTCTCGGTCTCGGAAGATTGGTTCTTCGGCGATGCATGTCGCCGTCTTGGCGGACGAATTACTATGTGCTCCCAGGTTTTTGTGGAAACTGAGACACCCTCTTCGGTGTTTATTAGTGGCAGTGGCAGTCGTGGCGGATTTGGCGAAATGACTATTTTCTCGCAGAGATTCAAGCGATGGAATTTCTTCTTCGTGATTGGTATCTATTATGATCTCAAATATATTTTCACCAGTTGGAAGCTAGGCTGGTGGGAACTCGGTGCGAAGCTTTGCGTATTCCAAGAGGTATGAAATGTTTTCACTAATTCATCATAGCCAGCTACTAACGTTTTACAGGTGTACGAAACACTCATCTACCTCCTCGCCCCCTTTGTCCTCCCAATCTCTTTCATCGTGCGCCCCGGATTTTGCGGGATGCTATTAGGGGTAACGATCGCTATGTATCTGATCAACACGATACTCTTCAACGAGATCCACCTCCGTCTCAAAAAGGAGCGCGTTGACTGGAAGGTTCTTTTCTTCTACTATACATTCTACAAGATCGCCTTGACAGTCATCAACGTCTTCAGCTGCTACTGGTCTCTCTACAAGTACGCTCGATACTTCGCTCAGCGTCACCCGAAGGTTATTGAAGACCGACAGGCTGTAGAGGTTCTTCTCAGTCTTGAGCAGGATAGCCGACGCTCGTCGATGGATGATGATGTTATTCCGCTCGATGCCCAGGTTGGAGAGGTTGGACGTGGATTGGGACGGAAGTTGACCTTGACCAAGGTGCAGGCTGGCAAGAAACCCGCACGCCCTCAATCTCAATATGAGGAGAAGTCTACCCAAGGTGGTTGGATATAGATTTGAATTTTGCATGATTGGTGTTTAAATATAGACTACAGCATCTACGTAATGACTATGCATTTTTTTTATCTTTACTTCGGGGCAATAGGAGGTGATAGAATACTCGGTCCTTACTATTGGTTCGGCATCTGACGCATAGTTCGGGTACAATATCTTTCGGGGAGCGAAGTCGCGTGGTCATCGATTTCGATATATCCATTCGTGGCATTCTCTCGTACCGTTAGCCCTCGTCTAAAATAGATCCACATCGTCTTTATTTGCTGTATGCATGATAGATCACGCGCTCTAGATAAGCTGAGACTTGCAAACATTATCGGGATGTACAGGGTATTCCCGCTCTCTATATTCAGTCAGCTGTGTTGCACATTGTTCGAATAACCCAGACTGCCTACGTGTTCAATACGGCTCGGAACCGAGCGCTATGTTACAGTCAAAAGCCAGATTTACATCATCTCCTCATCTGCATCATAGCCGAAACCTGGGGCTCTGCCATTTACCCCTGGGGATGTGGATCTTGTCGCCTCAATTGTAAGAAGGTCGATTGGCTAAAGTAATCAGGCTATCAGGTTGGGCAGCGTAGGCGGGAAACATGTCTGTGTATATATCGGGTTTGCCTATAGTATATCATCAATGTGGAAGATGCATGTTAAAGTTGGCGGGTTCTAAAGGTTGCGGCGGGTTCGATGTCTGTTCTCGGGGGATCGACCCGCTTGGCGTAGGGTTTCGTTGCCAAAACGGAACTATAGAGGTCAGGTGATCGGATTACAAGCAGTCGGATATCAAATGGACAAAGATATAAGTTGTTCAGGCTTGCATTGTTCTATGTCTCAATCATACTTCACTTGAATTCATCATGGCTACCTCGATGATGCACTATCTCGGCTTCGGCAAGGATGCTCCTGTCACTCAAGAGCCTACCAAAGAAACTCCCATTCGGGCCTTGCCTGCATCATGGTATACTTCTCCCGAGATGTATGAATTGGAACGTCGTTCAATCTTCTCCAAGAGATGGCTATTCATCACCCACAGCATGCGAGTGAAGAACACCGGTGACTGGGTTCGCTATGAGATCGCTGGTTACGACTTTATCATCACTCGTGACCGACAGGGCAATGTCAATGCATTCCACAACGTGTGCAGACATCGGGCATATCCTGTCATTGAGAAGGAGGGCTCAGGCAATTCCAAGATTATTTCCTGCAGATACCACGGCTGGTCCTACGGACTGAATGGTAAACTTGCCAAAGCCCCCGGATATCAAGAGCTCAATGGATTCGACAAAGACAAGAACAACCTGTTTGGAATTCATGTCAAAGTTGATGTTAATGGCTTTATCTGGGTCAATCTCGATGCAAATGAAACCCCGGAAATTTCATGGGAAGAGCACTTCCGCGACGTCGACAAGCAAGACCGATACAAGGCCTACGACTTCAACAACTACGATCTTGACCACGCCTACGAGCTAGAAGGCCACTACAACTGGAAGATTCTGGCCGATAACTTCAACGAATGCTACCACTGCCCAACGACACACGCCGATATTCCTGCCTTCCTCAACCTCGAATCCTTCGACAGTGACCTTAAGGATGGACACATCCAGCACCATTGCGAGTCTACAGAAGAACAACAGGCCAAGGGTCTCTACACTGCCAGCACCTACTACTTCCCCATGTCTGCCATGGTTGTTTCGTAAGTCTCCCACGGTCCATTGCTCAATTTATACTCTAACACACGCAGACCGCATTTTATCATGGTTCAAAAGTTCCTACCGAAAAGCCAAGACAGCTCCAAAATGGCCTATGAGATCTACCGGAACAAAAACTCCTCCGAAGAAGACTTTAGACTGATCGCTGATATGTACGCCCGCGTAATGGGCGAAGACAAAGTCCTCTGCAACAACGCCCAGAGGAACCTCGACCGAGGTGTCTTTACCAACGGCCAGCTTCACCCGAAATACGAGAAGGCCCCGTTGTTCTTCCAGAGCACAGTCCGGGATGTAGTCACAGAGCATTTTGAGCGCGAGAAGAAGGAAGGGCGAGAGATCTGGCCGGCAAAGGCCAAGGTGCCATGTGACACGGAGGTTAGTGACAAGGACGAGGCAATTTGTGCTTCCCTTGCTTGTGGCGCTCAGAAAGAGGTTTTGGCCTGGTGATTGTAGAATATTTAACTATTGCATTCTGTGCGATTTGGCCATGTTTGAATATCTACACTATAAATTGGATTTAGCCTTATGAGTGGTTTACAAACAATATGCACAAAGTCAAGAAGAACAAGTTGGTTTATCTGGCAATGACCAAGTATCCTTCATCGATGCACCTGCAGAATGAGAGTGACAAAAATTATAACAATTTTTATTTACCTAAGGGTGAAGAGGGAAACGGAGTGTTAACGCTCTCATTGCTGGTAAAACATGTCAATGATAGAAAACACAATGTCCCCAAAATATTCCATCTCTGGTCCTATGGGGTAGTGGTTATCCCTCCGGTTTTTGAGTATACCCTGTTTAACAGGGCCACATACCGGCAACCCTGGTTCGAATCCGGGTAGGACCTCAACCATTATTTATTTTCTTTTATTTTTTTTCTCATCATTTCCACTGTTTGGGTAATGGTTTAGTTTTTTGATTTTTTTTTTGGCCTAAATCTAAGTAATTATTGGAACTGGCTACAATTGGTCTGGCTTGATTTTTGATATTTCGACCACCTTGGCCATCAACGCTGGGAGCCTGGAGAACTACATTATTACCTACTTGTGAGCATACACCACACTCATGAATCAAAATCAAATAAATAGACCTGCATTGATTTCCTGGTCAGATGAGATCAAACAAACAGATCGTTTCCATTTGCCATTAGTTCGCTTATTAGTTCACTTTATGGACAACCGATAAAGATCCCATGCTGCTAAACGAGACATATATATCGACTGTACAAATAAACTGACCTATTTATTCACTTCACAAAATATTTGTTGTACATTCCCATTGCTAGTAACGTAAGATATAGAAGCTATATAGAAGCCACACATACATACACACCAAAAAAAAAAAAACAATAATCTTTTGAAGCTGATGGATCAAGAATTGTCACGAGCAAAACAGTAAGGTCCCGGCCGGGGTCGAACCGGCGACCTTCCGGAAGTGATAACCACTTCGTGGTGTTGAATCAAAACCGGACGCGATAAACCGCTACGCCACGAGACCATGTGATGAAAGAAACTGCTCTACAAAGTGCTCTATATTTGCATCGGATTTGGCCCAAAATGTATACTTAGCCTGTTTTCTCTTTTCTTTTTCTTTCAATCATGATGGACTGCAATCTCCGAGCCTCATCCAAGAAACTAAATTCTACTAGGGTCCGAAAAAGAAAGAAAGGCAACCCGCATGTCATGATGCGTCCATACCCGCTCTATACGAGAGCTGAAGTGGGACGTACAAAACCAAGTCAATTGTCTATGACGATGTTTTGGGCTTATCCAGCGCCTCGCACCGTGTTCCAATTTATGTGAGTTAAGCCACTTAAGTGGACGGAGTCTAGAAAACCTCGGCATAAAGCACAGAGCTTGAAACGGATTACTCATAACGTATTGTCATCAGGGCTACTGGCTTAAAATGCAGTCGTCCATCCAGACAAGATTGTCTCTCTACAAGATAGACATTTATCCATTACACCGTATTTTGACGTTAGTCTAAGACAGAGAACTCCATGTACAACTAGATACTAGATGCAACACAGTTCCCAGAGGACTTCAGGGCTGCATTGCCATCTACAATAACTTGGTTCAAGTCTGGGCCGTGAACTAAAGCCGTAGTAATCCAATCTAGTTGAGTTTAGTATAGATCACTTATGTTAATCTAAAGGTAAAGTAGTACAATAATATGAGCTATCTACTGTTGCAAACGCAAGACCAAGATCAGGATTGGAGACACTAGCAAGGCACTAAGTACAAGCGCCAACGTTTTCTTTGTTTGCAAGACTCATCGTCGTAGCCAAGTGGGGATCTCTGCCGAAGATCGACCGTTGGCCAAATCATTGATGAACACACCGTCGGTAGTGTTGGCTTTGTTGCGGGTTCCCACAGCTGATAGATCATCTCTCGCTGGCAGTGTTCTCGTATCTTCCCCTGCTATTCTGACCAAACGTTGATGGACAATCACATTAGTATCTTGATTTCAGAAGGAAGCCTTTACCGTTTTTTTCCAAATTGTCCGGATGCAAGGCGCCTTCATTTGCGACTCCGAGACTGACATCCGTGTTTCAAGACTTGGCCCCTTTCAAGGGGGATGATCGGTGGAGCTGAGGCTAATCACGGCGATACGCGGGGCCTGAATTGATGTCGACGGCATTTGGTTTCTGCAGGATTCTATTTCGAATCTGTTCGAATCTGCGTATATTCACATCTATACGTACTTTGAAACCGATCAAGTGTTCGTTGACGTGTTCGCAGTAGCGTTAGATCGAGGGGTTCGCGATAGATCACAGAAGGAGTGAAAAGTGACAGGTCTCGAAATAGAAGTATCACACTGTCCGTGCTTAGCGCTAATGTATGTATAGACTGGGGATCGGACTTTCTGATATTTAGTTGACTTCCTGCACGTCTGTACAATTCTCTTTAGTTTTTACATTCTATATGTGAGGACGCCACACATTTATATTTACTTATACTTACCCACGAGTACTGAGTATAGTGGTTATTGATCTCCTCGAATCATGTCTGCATACAGTGAGGAGGATTTTGAGTCACTGCCACCAGCAGTGCGACGAAAGGTAAGGGTATTTATTTTATTGCATTCTTCATTTCGTTCTTGATCAAGTCTTTGCAATTACTCTGTTTTATCACCAATGTTCTATCCCAACATCCCTAATATCCCGTCACCCATATCTACACCATCACATCACTATCACTCTACTATACCCCATAGCGCCACTAGTGGGATCATCATCTCCTAAAAAGTCCGAGTTCGATACGAGTTAGCCCGAGCGTTGAATTTCCCCTTTCTCATCCTTGCATTGCCCCTGAACCCTCGGTGGAGACTACCGTCCGCACTATCGCCTGTGGCGCCACTCAATACGCATTGAGATTGGTGTATGCCATGCTGATTACTCCACCCCCCAAATTGTTGTTCATCGCTAATCCAAACAGTTCTTCTCGAATGTCGAGCGTTTGCGCATTCGGTTAGGGCAGAGCGATCACGGTTCTCCTGCATTCTCCACGAACTACAATGGCCGGGCTCGACCCAACGTTCGCCTTGGCTACACTCGCAGGCAAGGTTCATTGAGGAGACGCGGTCTTGAGAAACGTTCTCCGTCTCCTAAGAAACTACGCAAGCCAGGATCTCTTCAATTAGCTTACTTGGCCGCCCAGGCGGACTCGCAATGCTTCCATGCCCTCCCCGCTAAGATCCAACAAAGGCTTTTCTCTCCCGAAGAACAACGGCGTCTCCGGAAGGCCTATCGGCAAAGTCTCATTTACGACGCTGCCGACGTTGCTTACCGTCGAGACCTTGGTCGTCCCTGTACTACCACCGACAGTCCATCCACTGAAAGTCACCCCTCCGAGAGTATCTCCATTGCCCAGACATCAACAGCTTTCTGGGATTCAGACTCCGAGTCAGACGACGAGGCAGACCCCAACATGGATCCAACATTCTACGACAATTTCCGGTGGCTCGACGAAGATGGCGATCTCGACCTGTCTCTAGATGAGTACCATGCTCATGTTGCAGACGCCGCTACACGCAAGAAATCCCATCGTCCCTCTTTCCGCCGCTCCTTGTCCTTCAGCACTCAATTACGCCGCAAACAATTAGAACCTATCGTCCCCATCTCTGCTCGTGGACTGCCTCCAGTCAGCCAATCTCAACCCTTGACTCCTCTTTCCAATCGTTCAGAATCCCGTCCAGGCTCCCGGCACCGACCTTTCCAACATGAACCCAAATCCTCTACATCGAGCATCGATCCATCTGCACAATATTACCAAGACCCTGATGCCCGCCTCAAATTGCGCGTTTATCTTGCTTCACCACAAAAGTTCGACGAAGCCATTGAGTTTGGTTTCCCGTCATTAGAACAAAACAATAAAAAGAATGTGGCACCGGAGAACTCTCCCAGACCAACTCTAGTCAACCAGGACTTTGGCACATTCTTCGAAGATGACGATGGCACGATGGTCGGGAGCCCTGGAGGATCAGTCCATGAGGCATTACCTTCCCCTACTTCTATTCCATCACCACGGGATGTACCTCGCCCTTCTGTGGAATCATTTATCATTCAACGACGCCAATCAGGGCTACCCGGTGCCAAGGGAGTTCCACAGCGGCTTCCAGGGAACCGCGAGATGACATTGAAAATGACACTCACTCGGCCTGATCTACGGACCGACTCTCCTACTCCATCTCAATCTTCCAAGGAAGATCCCTTGCGACTGGCCGAGCTTCCCCCTGCGGATCGCCCCCAGTCGATCTGGGATTCAGACGTGGATGAACAAGGCATGATGAAAAAGATGTGGCGTAAACTTCGACGTCGTGTTTAAGAGCCTTCATTGACATACTTTCGTTTAATACATATTCCCCTTCTTTGCAACACCAAGGTGTTTATCGTTTGTTTAGCGCGCAATTGTTGGCTGGGACATTTTTATCATTCTAATGGCGTCTTGGGATTGTGATCCCCGGGGTTGAATTGTCTCCCCCATTTGTATCTATTCAATTCGCAGCTGTACATATGATCTGCTATTCTTCTCTCCCCCTCATATTTCACATCACACTTTCATATTTCATACTTCGTAGACTATTCCTATTGCGTCAATTCATCCATGGGTCAATTGATAGTGATAAGGCACGTGACAAGGAGCTCTCCAGGCAGAGGCCACGCAGCTCCGTCATCACCTTCAACTTCATTCGCACTCTTAATTGTTCTTCTCACTTGAAGCTTGACTTCAATCCCTTCCTTTACGACTTTGTATTCCCTTCCTATCGACTGACCCCGTTTTCCCGGAACGGTCCGCCCGAACACCCAGCCCGCATACCATCAGATGCCTACACAGCACCGATCATGATCCCTCGGTGGCTGCTACTTGTAGTGAGCCTGCTGCTGGCATTGGCTTGTCAGCCAGTAGCGGCGGAAGCGAACAAACCCAAGGTCATCTCCCATAAACTGGACAGCGCGCCCGCCGACCTGTTCTACTTCCACGGCACGAACACGATCCTATACCGCGACACTAAGACGAGAACCGCACACGTTTCCTTCGATGGCGGCGATAAATGGGATAAGATCAATGGTGCAGATGATAGCATGGCAGGCAAGGCCGAGCTGATCTGGAAGCACCCTTACGATAAGAATCGCGCTTACATCCTCGGCCAAGGTGGAAAACACTGGATCACTACCGATCAGGCTAAAACTTGGAGTTCCTTTAAGGTGGATGTCGCGCCTTTCGCGTCCATGCGGTCGTTCCCACTGGAGTTCAATGGCTGGGATCCTAAGAAGGTTATCTTCATGGGCCTGGGCGATTGTTCTCTTCTTGGCTGTATGCCTGTGGCCTACTACACGGTGGATGACTTCAAAACCGTCAAGCCATTGCGAGAACCTGCGTTCCAATGTATGTGGGCCGCAAGCCGCCCGCAGTTCGCGTTGGATTTGGAGGTGTCGGATTCGATGGGCGATCGCATCATTTGTGTGGTGCCGGCATTGACAGGACACTTTGATCATAAGATCAGGGAAGTCTTGATCCATTCCGATAACTTCTTCCATGATGGCCCCGAGGGCACCGCGTCGAAATTGAGCGACGGTCAACCACTGAGCGGTGCTAGTGTGCAGATTCGCTCCGTCACCAAGTACATGGTTGCGCGACTCCAATCTGCAGGCACCGCAGAGCAGGCTCTGTACATTAGTGATGACACGAATGTGTGGCACCGGGCCGAATTCGGAAAGCACCGCATCGAGGAGGATGCCTATACCTTGTTGGAAAGCACCAACTACAGCATTCAGATTGACGTGCAAACCACCTGGCACGATAACCGCATGGGTAGCCTTTGGTCTTCCAACTCGAATGGTACCTACTTCACTCGAAACATTGAGCACACAAACCAGGATCTGAACGGTCTGGTGGACTTTGAGAGAGTCACAGACATTCAGGGTATCACGATTGTCAACACTGTTAAGAACTGGGAGGAGGCATCAAAATCCGATTCCAAGGAGAAGAAACTTATCAGTAGTATTAGTTTTGACGATGCGCGAACTTTCCAGTCTCTCAAGGCTGATGGCGACGAGCTGCACATCCACTCGATGACAACATATGTCGCGCTGCGCGAGATCCCCATGCCTGATCACCGGATGTTCTCTAGCCCGGCACCTGGCTTGGTCATGGGTGTTGGTAATACTGGAGGCCACCTCAAGGAATACTCCGAGGGTGATCTCTATGTATCCGACACCGCGGGTCTCACCTGGCGTCACGCACTTAAGGGCCCACACCGTTTTGAATTCGGTGACCAGGGAGGTGTGATTGTGGCGGTTGCTGATGGCACTAAGACCAAGGAGGTCAAATTCTCCAT
Source organism: Penicillium antarcticum (assembly GCF_028974205.1). Lineage (NCBI taxonomy): Eukaryota > Fungi > Ascomycota > Eurotiomycetes > Eurotiales > Aspergillaceae > Penicillium > Penicillium antarcticum. Next base: position 1,967,356 of record NW_026695306.1, on the reverse strand, counting down.
CGATCATGGTAAAGAGTGGGAGTCCTTCAAATTGGAGGATGAGATCAGGCCTTTGTATTTGATCACGACACCGGATTCGACCAGTCTGAAGTTCGTTCTGGTTGGAATCTCGGCTGATGACAAGATCATTATGTATTCTATTGATTTCGACAACCTCCACGAGCGCCAGTGTGGATCAGGAGATCTCGAAGAGTGGACCGCCCGTCTCAACGAAAAAGGCGAAGCAGATTGCCTAATGGGCCACAAGCAGTTCTACTACCGCCGCAAGGCCAACGCGGATTGCTTCATCAAGAAGGAATTCACCATCTCTGCCCCCGAATTCAAGCCTTGCAAGTGTTCTGCGGAGGACTTTGAGTGTGATTACAATTTTGTCCGCAGTGAAGACCGCAAAGAATGTGTCCCAGCTGTCTCCCTGACGCCTCCGGCTGGCAAGTGCAAGGACTCTGACGACAAGTACATGGGTCCTTCAGGGTGGCGTCTCATCCCCGGCAACGCATGCATCCGCGATGGTGGCGAAGACCTCGAGCGCGAGGTTGAGCGTTCTTGCTCGAATGTCACCGCCCCGATTGTTGCCGATGGCAAACCTCGTGCTGGAAAGCCGCATTCGATCTCTGCCAAGGAGACCGTTTACTTCTACCTCGAACGACAAGCCAGTAACAGCGGAGATGATGAGACTCTTATGATGCTTACGGATAAGTTCGAGCTTTTCAAATCGCACGACCATGGCCGGACTTGGGAGAAAGCTATCAAGGACCATGACGTTAAAATTATGGAGATGGTTCAGCATCCATACTTCAGTGATGCTGCCTTCTTCCTCACCGATAAAAAGAAGATTTACTATACCATCAACCATGGAAAATCTTTCCACTCCTTCGAGGCACCCTCGACGCCAACCAAGGAGCCCCTTATTCCTCTCAGATTCAATGAGAAGTACCAGGACACACTTATCTGGATTGGCAATGAGAGCTGTGAGGGTAAGAACTGTCGCTCGGAGGCATACATTACCGATAAACGGGGCGCTAGTTGGGACCCGATGCTTATTGGTGTCGGTAAATGTGACTTTGCATTCCAAGAGGGTCGGGAGAACAGCACAAAGCTCATTCTCTGCGAACAATATGAGAAAGAAGAAACGGCCAACAACCGACAGCTGGTGATCAGTGATGACAATTTCTCTACGAAGAAGACCCTCTTTGAGAACATCGCCCATTACGGAACCAAGGACAAGTTCATTGTCACAGCTTGGTACAGTGGAAACCAGAACATGTATCTGAATGCCAGTGTCAGCGTGGATGGTCGCACCTTCGCGGATGCCCATTTCCCCTTCAACATTGACGTTCCCTCTTATACAATCCTCCCCAGCTCCCCACACGCACTATTCCTGATCGTGGAGGTCTTCAAGGCCGAAGGACGTAGCTACGGGTCCTTGGTCAAGAGCAACAGCAACGGTACCTACTTTGTTTCCAGCCTCGAGGCTGTCAACGTGAATGACAGAGGTAATGCCGACTTTGAAAAGATGGAGGGGTTGGAGGGCGTGCTGCTCGCCAACGTCGTGGCCAACAAGGACGAAGTGAAGGCCAAGGGAGCTGGCAAAAAGGTGCGATCTCAGATCACCCACAACGACGGTGGCCAGTGGATGCTACTGGCTCCTCCTTCCAAGGGTGTCGATGGCAAAAAGTTTGGCTGTTCCGTCACGGAGGGCAAGGGCACCGAGCAGTGTGCGCTTCATCTACACCTTTACACGGAGCGTCGCGACGACCGTGATACTTTGGATTCCGGTTCTGCGATCGGCTTGATGCTCGCCCAAGGCAACGTCGGCGAGTATCTCGGCAAGAAGGAAGAATCTGACACTTTCCTTACCAGGGATGGCGGTATCACCTGGACTCAGGTCAGTAAGGGACGGTACCAGTGGGAATATGGTGCCGCCGGCTCTGTAATTGTCCTCGTCAAAGACCAACAGGCCACCAAGGTCGTGCACTATTCCCTGGACGAGGGCGCCACCTGGAACGAGTTCCAGTTCTCGGATGCCGAAATGGTCATTGACGATATCTCAACCGTGCCCTCTGACACCTCGAAGAACTTCCTGCTCTGGGGCACAGACCCTAAAACTTCCGGCAAGCGTGTGTCTATCCCTCTCGACTTCAGCGCCATCTGGAGCAGAGACTGCAAGGATGATGAGAACGACTTTGAGATCTGGACCCCTAGCCACCCTCTCCAGGAAGAGAACTGTCTTTTCGGTCATGTCGAGCAGTACCACCGCAAGAAACCGACAGCGGAGTGCTGGAACCCCTGGCGCACGCCTCATATTCACAGCATTGGCCGGAACTGCACTTGCACCCGCGCTGATTTCGAATGTGACTACAACTACGAGATTCAAAATGACGGTAGCTGCGGTCTGGTCCCCGGCCTCCCCAAGCCAGACCACAGCGCCCAGTGCAAGGAAGACCCCGAGATGGTCCAGTACTGGGAGCCAACCGGATACCGCCGCATCCCACAGACAACCTGTGAAGGCGGATTCCTTCTAGACCAGGACGTCTCCCACGCCTGCCCGAACAAGGAAGACGAATATAACAAGCAGCACGGCATCAGCGGTGTCGGTCTCTTCTTCGCAATCGTCACTCCGATCGCAGTCGCCGCCGGTATCGGGTACTACGTGTACACACACTGGGACGGCAAGTTCGGCCAGATCCGTCTGGGCGAAGGCGGCAGCGTCAGTTCGAGCTGGCTTTCCAGGGATTCCGTCCTAGTCGCAGTGCCCGTGGCAATCATCGCTGGTGTTGTCGCGGTCGGTCAGTCCCTACCTTTGTTGGCTAAGAGCCTTTGGCGTACCGCGTCTGGCTGGTTCCGTTCCAGTGGCCGGGGATACCAGCGGCCTTATTCGACGCGTGGCTCGTTCGCAGCACGTCGGGGTGATTACGCTCATGTTGTAGACGATGAGGATGAACTACTTGGTGCTGATGACTTTGATGAAGATGAGGAGGCATGATCTATTCAATGCCTCTGATATAGTAGCTGTCGTCTCTTGACGACCGCAGATTTGGAATGATATCTGGGCAGATTTTGATGTGACATTATGAGCGTGCCAAGTATTTTTACTTGGTTTTCTACTTTTGGTTCATTTGTTGGTATGCGCAACCTACACGCTGCTTTGCTTTGGCTTGGACAGAGTTGGAAGATGTGTTGAGTTTCGAGTTCATGAATAGACTTGCCCATTACTTGGACTAATAGGTACTCAGATACTTTACTCATTCTTGTGTAGGTGGTCTGGTCCGAACGAGTCGGGCAGTAGCTGGTGTGGGTTAGAATATATTAGGGTATCCAAGCCATTGCAAGGTACTTACCTCGGCCATGGTCATGATCTTGTACTTGCCTTCGCCGTCATACATGTAGACGGGGAACGAGGGCGAAGTGAATTCGCGAATGCTAGCATAATCAGACAAGCCCAACTAGAGGCGGAGAATAGATACTCACAACTGTCTGCACATTCCACAGGGCGACGCAGGAGGCGTGATATCCGTCGCGACAGCCAGGGCCTTGAAGTCCTTGTGGCCAGACACCTCGTTGGCGTTAGTGTAGTAAAGCTGATAGGCAAAGAAAGAAACGTACAACAGCAGTTCCAACTGCTACTCGCTCAGCGCATGTACCAACAGGGTACGCAGCATTTTCGACATTTGCACCCGAGATAAATTCACCGGATGTAGTGAGAATGCATGCTCCGACGCGGAACTTGGAGTATGGGCCTGTTTTTATTAGTCGGGGCAAATCTGCGAGACAGAGAACATACAGTAGGCAGTTGCCTTGGCGTCAATGGCCTTTGTAGAGAGAATTTCCAGTTCTTGAGTTGTGAGGCTCATTTTTGTGTCTGTGGACTGTGGAGGGGAAAGGTGGAGGGGAAGGGAAGTTGAAGTTGAAGTTGAAGTCATCTGTCGGTCATTGATAGGCGGCGATAACCGCCGGACTTTAATTTGATGTTTTCTTCCCCTTTGATTTTGTGTGTGTGTAGATTTGATGTCTATGCAATGTCTAGAACTGATTTGCTATTCACAATGTAGTGCAATCTGCGCTGATATGTTCATCTCGTTGCACAGATCCGTTTTGGCCGGTACAAACCATTCCACGCTCAACTCCCCTCACAGCGTTATCTTCGCATGTGGAGGTGTTTCCAACTTCACTAAATGTACTGAGCCGCAAGCCGAGGAACAAGCCATGATGACAAGACTGCTGCTACTGCGCCGAGAACCGTTAAAGGCGTAACGCTAGCTGTGCAATAGAGTCCAATTTCATGAAATTTGTCAGAGGTTGTTATCAGGAGGAGAGCAACGCATGTACTTCCAAACAGAGTTGAACAGGATTAGACCGGCAACTCCAAGATAGGCACCAACCCAGTCCATCAACTCATTGGATTTTGACTGTCGTTCTTCCGAAACCACACCCAAAGCAACTATGCCAAAGTCAATAACACCCAGGATGGCCCTATTATTTGATCGCAGATTCGATGGATTTGTTGGATCTGTGATTGGTAATTGAGCTATGTCTAGTACGGGGATATTCAAATAGCCACTGTCAACTTTATATCATTTGATCAATCGGTACCAGCAGACGATACGCCACTGCAGAAAACGGTAGGTCTCAAGTATTACGCAGCCTCGATTTGTAAGGAAGAGTATAGCTATTTAAGGCATCGGGTTGACAGATATCTTCTTCAATCAACTCATTTCCATTTAAAATTACCTCGAAACATGGCTAACCTCCCAGAGGTTCTCGTTATTGGTGGCACTGGTGCCCAGGGCGCACCGGTCGTTCAAGGTGGGATATGAATTCAACATGCACAGGATCATCACTCATGTATAGCTTAGCCTTGGCTGATAGTGGAAGATACCGAGTCAGAATTTTGACAAGAGACACGGACTCCACTAGAGTCAAGTCATTGGCAGCGTTACAGAATGTGACTCTATTCCAAGGCGCTGTGACCAGTCAGGAGGATCTGCATGCCGCATTCCGTGGAGTGTATGGAGCGTGGGTCAACATCGATGGTTTTACACTTGGAGAAGGAACGAAGTCTTCTACGGAATCCGTGCCTATCAGATTGCCCGCCAGGAGAAAATTAGCCCCTACGTTTGGGCCAACAGTGACTATGCACGCCGGAAGGCTGGGTAGGATGAGAAATTCCACTGGGGTCATAATGATGCCAAGGGCCGAATTGGCGGTATGGTATATGCACTATTCAGGAGGGAACCTTTGCTAACTGAGGATCAGATCTTATTCTCGCGCAGGGCCAACAAGGAATGAAGAGCACACTGTTCACCACTGGTCCATATATGAACATGCTTTTGGATGGCATGTTCGTGCCCAAGACAGAGTCTGACGGCACTGTTGTCTGGGAAAACCCAGCAAAAGATGGCAAGCTTCCCTTGATAGCTCTCGAGGATGTCGGAAACTACAACCTCTGGATCTTTGACAACATTGATCAATCCGCCGGCCTGGACCTTGAAGTGGCCACAGACCAAGTCACATTCAACATAATCGCCGAGATCTTTACCCGTGTCACCGGAAAGCCGGCTATTCACAGGGCCATCCCAATGGACAAATACATCGCCGCCGCTGAGCCATACCCGGGTGCACCGGTCAACTAGACAGCAGGCGATCAGGCTACGCGTGACGAAGCTACCATGACCTGGAAAGTGAACTTCACTGCCTGGTGGAGGTATTGGGCTGGGGGCTTGGGTGCGACGAGAGATTTCAAGCGACTTGACGAGATTCTACCTTCTAGGATCAAGGATTTGGAGGATTGGATGAAAAAGACACAGTATGACGGTAGTCCACGGTCTGTACTGAAGATCTGGTTCTACAAAGAACCCCAAGAAGGATGGGCATTGGGCATATACTTCCCAGTAGACTGCTGATAGATAGTCTGAATCGCAGAGTTCAATTTGATTATATGTTGAAACTTGCGACGAAGTGTTGGTATACGGATAAAGAATGGCTTCGACACGGTCCCGCAACCTCAATTTGTCGTGCTTTCCTGCTCAAATATCCATGTAGTGTATTCCAGAGCGGACATGTGTAAATGCCGAGCTGAATGATTGAGGGTATCTCTGTATTTGGGTGAATTCCCGATTATTCATCAACGCCATTGGAATAAATAACTCGCCACGTCCATGTATGATTGAACTAAGTCACCTCTTGTACATCTATTCAAATCCAGAAACAAAGAAAGATATAAGATGGGCCAGTCCACACAGGATGACAGACATACACAGCTGACGGTAAGTTCACAGAATCTGAGAAGTGCTGCATACACACTCATAACTGTGCAGAAACGTCGTGAACAGCTTCGCATATCCCAAAAGGCCTATCGCAACCGAAAACGAGGCGAATACAACCGATTACAAAAGCGTGTGGATGAGCTGGAAAATGGAGTTCAAGAAATCAATGATGCTTTCCTCGACATCAGTAAACTATTACTGGACACGAATGCGATCCAAACTCGTCCTTACTTGGCTTCGGCTTTGCGAGAAGTGACTCGACAATGCCTATCGCTAGCGGAGCTTGTACAGACTCCCACATCGGCTTCCTCTCAAGACTCCACCGAAAATGCTTCCAATCATTCCGATTGTGTACATCTTAATGATTCAGCCGACCATCCTGATGCAGGATAGATGATAGACCGTGACTCAACGCCCAGCAGAGAGGGATCAGTCCAAGCGAACCAATTAGGTCTTGTATCCCCACCCTCTGAGATGCGTTATCGTGTACAGAGACCATCTTTGTTCGACAGCAGCTCTCTCTCGCCTATTTCATCGCCTACAAGTGTGTCTTTACAGCTCACTCAGACCATATCTTCAAGCGAAGGGGCGGAGTTTATGCACCGTTTGGTTCGTCAATACTGTCTCACTGCATATCAGTTATTGGTACATTTGCCAGATCTCCCAAGGACCCAAGAAATATTTGGGTATATACCACCTTCTTCAAGCCGAAGCCAGATAGCCAGCTCTTTATGCAACGCGATATTAGCCGACGATCTAGAGAGTCTTCAGCATCGGGCGAAGGCACTCTCTTCCTTGAATTCTCCCGTGGATTCGGGCTCAACAAGATCGGCAATCGAAGGGTTTACCATGGGTTGGATGGATGTTTATGGAGTACAGAAAGCTCTTTGTGAAAAGAGAATCCGATTGAAGGAGGATGTAACTACATCTGAAGGATCTCGTCCAAAGTCTGCTTCTTCATCCTTAATACAACTTGATGTGACAGCTTTCATTAATAGTAAGTCCCCAGGAATCTGATGATCGCTGATGATCTATGCCTACACAATTGCTCACGAAATTCAGTACTTGTTGGCCAAGCCATTTGTGTTGGTCCAGGGCCTGCATTTCGACGGGACATTGTTGAATATGCACTACAGTTTGCCACTGTAAGAAGACCATAATGAAGAAAATTTAGTGATATGTTCTAAGAGAGGAGTTGTTACGACAGTCAATTCATCATTTTCGGTCTGAATCACACTCGAATTCGCTCTGATAGAATAATCATGGAGGAACATTTTGTGGACAACAACGGCGTCAGAATCCATCTTCGAACTGTTGGAAAGGGACCTCTTCTCATTCTCCAACATGAATTTTCCTGACAATACAGCGGCGTTTGACTTCGAAGCAAAAGCGCTCGCGAATAACTACACCGTTGTCTGTCCTACCCTCCGCGGATATCCTCCAAGTGACGTCCCTGATTATACCGACGCCTACGACTTGATGACCGTGGCTAGTGGTTTTTTTGCTATCCTTGACCATTTTGGCGCCGAAAAAGCATTTGTTGGAGGACACGGCTTTGGTGGAGCTGCCATCCAAACATCCACATTCCTCCACCCTGAACGAGTCCTCGGTCTTATCATCATCAACTCGCCTATTGCGCCGAAATTCTACGATCTGGTCAATCATGACAGCGAACAACAAAAGCTATCCGAGTACACGATACCTTGCATACGCTATCAAGACGGAGATCCCAAGAATGCCGAATTCATAGTACGAAACATCCGGAACCCCGAGCGCAGAGAAGAGTTGCTTCACTATCTCACCGAATCTCCTATGCATAGAATGTTGAGCTATTACAAGAAGAGTTATCCAGCACCTCCTTACGGGCAGAAAGTCGATACATCTATGATGCTCTTTAGGATTCCAGCGTTGATCATTTGGGATCTTGAGGAGGAATATTTCTCCACAAAGCTGCTCGATGGTCCACCCGAGTACCTCTTGGAGAGACTCCGAGTTGTGCTAGTACCAGGGGCAGGGCATTGGTCGTTTCAGGATAAGCCAGCTGTAGTGAGTCGAGAGATTCGATCCTGGCTCGAGGGGCTACGCAGTGAGACCAGATGTGAAGTCGGGACGTAAAGTATTCACAAGTACACTAAACTCTACAGCAATTACTATGTGATATTCAACGAAGAAACATTGGAACTTGTATAGAGAAATTGTCCTCATATAGTCATTTCAGTAGAGCTATTCCTTTGAGAGGTGCATCAAGCCAAATGTCATTGATATCCAGACAGTATGAAATGATGGCCTAAAGTTTGAATGAAACTTCCTCATTGATACATAATAATACTTATAGTGATATGTTGTTTAACATAGATATTCTGTTGGCTTGCCTTCTAAAAAAAGCTCCGTGACAAGGGCGGACCATCAGTCCGTCTCTTTGAATCCCAATTGTTGGTCCATAACGTCTTTGGCGATTGTTTCCATCAATATCCAGTTCGCACTCGAAGTCTCAACTATCCATCCATCTTCAATCGGTGGCTAGATCTTACAATCCAGCTGTGGATACCTTCTTTTGATCAGTTCTGGAGCCTTATCCCAGCTCAAAGGAGGCGCAGATAGGAAAAACCCAGTACCGATTTTGTTAAAGGCACCCAGAGCATTGACATGGACCCCGGCGACATCACGAACGGGGACTCAAGCATGCTTGATCTCCGAGAAAAAAACCGATGTCCCAAGGAATGCGTTCATGCCGTTAAGCACAAAGGTTAGATGGAACGTAAGCAGCGTATATTGTGGTTGAAACTGCTTTAAGATGTTTCGGGTTGCCTGGTGGGCGAGAAACTTTGGGGCAGAATACTTCCTTCTCCTGAAAAGCCCTCTAGGAGTGTCATGCTAAAGTCAATTGGGATGACTTCTCCGGTATGGTCTGAATTGCAGACTTCGCTTTGGATTTCTTTGCTACTGGAAGGAAACAAGCTCAACTGTGACAGGAAAAACCGGAGAGCCAGCCAGCTTGGCCGCAGGGTCTTCTTCAGCTGATCCAATTTTGGAGCTTGAGTTTACTGAAACGCGATGCTATGAGAATAGATAAGAGATTCGATACAAAGTGAATGGAGTTATCTCGTATAAGTAGAAGGGAACAATACTGTATCAATAGCTAGGCTATCGTTACATGACTAAATACGCTCTGTTTCTTACAGAGGAACGGCCTTTCCCTCATAATCAAGGAATCTTTCCTCGCGATCCGCAGTATAGTCTCCAATAACATTGATGCTATTCTCATTAGTATCCGCAAAATCAAGGGCTCGGATATTGACTTACACTCCAGCTGCGCTATCATCGACGGTGATATTACCCATGGGATTCATATCAGTCTTGGGAAGACCGGGATGGATGAGAAGCACTGGAACACCCTTGGAGCGAAGCTCCAAATCAAGCTCAAAGGCAAGTCGCTCCACGGCAGTCTGAAATGAAAAATGTGAGTTATACAGGTGGACCACCAACTCAAAGACCACATACCTTGGAGATGTCGTATGCAGCGGTCACATTCACGCCACTTGTGCCGAAGACCATGTTGTGCATGTCAAAGTTCTCCTTGTAAGTAGTGATGGATCCAAAACTACTTCCAATGAATGTCAAGACCTTCTTGGCATAAGTAGACCGCTCAACAAAGGGGAGGAACTCCATGGCGCAAGCATAAGCACCAAACAGGTTGACCATCAGGTTCTCTTTCAAGCCATCCAGTCCGACTGCAGTCAGGGGTGCGAGGCCCTTGAGGACGCCAGCATTGTAGATGACTTGGTCTAAAGTTGAAGTTGTCTGGGAAACAGCCTCCTTCAGCTGCTTGATAGAGGAAGCATCGGTAACATCCACTTGAAGGATGTGCATCCGGTTGGGATGGACCTTGTGCAGCTTTTGAAGATCAATAGCGGTTGCGGGTTTCCTGGCTGTTGCATAAATCACTGCATTGGGATGCTTGGCCAGCTATATGGCTGTCAGCAACAGTTTCATTTCCTGAATGGCTTTCCTACACTTTTCTCAACCAGTTGAAGTCCAATGCCGCGGCTCGCGCCAATGATGAGGACTGTAGATGGGGAGGAAGTCATTGAGACGTGGGGATTCAGAGTTAATGATATTAGACGAGATGGAGAATGATGGATGTTGATTCTATCTCGGGATTTACGGCATATTTGTATTCGCTTTGCGCCACTTGACTCTCGAATGAAACTGTGATTTATAAAGAAGAGCAAGTCTTCGAGGTTCCATGTCAAAAGATAAATAATCGCTCCTAAATATGACGAGATCATCAAGTACGTGTTGGATAGAAGATGATCTGAGTTGATTATTTGATCAAAAGCCGCCCTCGGGATTATCTGCATCGGATTACCTCAACAGTTTTTGGCACATCTCAGCCCAAGACCATTCCGAAAAATGGTCCTCTATGCAGAGATGTGATTTGATCTTGTCTCTATACCTCAACAGCACGCCTCACACTCATCCTTGGATGGCGTTGCTCCCAGGTGATTCCAGACTGCAGCGCTATCAAGTTCGATCATTTGATCACGGAGCCCAAGTATCATCTCAGTGCGCCCATCATTGAGATAAACGATACTCTTACCCTACTCCCGTTAGTTGAACTCAATTTGACTAGGGTGGGACTTACCAGCCCAAGTGTGATCTTAGTTATGGAATAAAAGCCTTGTGTTCGTGTCCCTCTACCACACAGAAACGAGGCAGTACCCATGTCAACTGGAAGTGGCTGTTTTTCTCAAGAACAAATACTCGGTGTCCAGTTGGCAGGGGATTGGCTAGACAGCGTGCGGCATGGTAGCCTGCAAAAGAAGCCCCAATGACAACGATGTTCTGCGGGTTCGACGTACGCATGTCGGTGGACGAGAGAGGAGACTTTGAGACGGAGTTGCGAGATGGCCGTTCGGATGATTACCATGAACAGTTTGCCTAATAGGAGGATATAATTGAGCGTGATGAATTGGTTTCTCTATGTCTATAGATGAAGAGATCTTAATATTTGATTCTGGATCTTATATTTTGACTTTCCTCGGAAACTCCGCGGGTCGGAGTGCGCTGATCGGAGTATAGTTCGGACATGGACTGGGACATGGACTGGTTTGGCATAAGCCGACGTCTGAGATCGGATCTCAATTGTATTGCAGATATTGCGGGTATGGGTAAAGACTGCCTATAGATAGGAATTCTTACCCAGTCCATGAATATTTACTGTGATAGAAGTGAAAGAGTTGGAGTAATTCACGAGATTATCCTCAAATTAAGCAAAAAGAGAACTGAACATGAAGAATACAGGTTTGAAGAGCATCTATTGCTTCGTTAGTCCATAGACTAACCGGTCATGCAACTTGCTCAGACCTTAGGCCCATTTTCCGATGAGCGCCATAATTCCAGCACCGAGCACAGAGCAGCACACCATGAACAACAACTTCGACCGACGTCTAGTACGGCAGGGATCAAACAAGAAGTCGCGAGCCAGCAATTCCACCAACCCGGTATAAACCAAGATTCCAGCCGAGACGGCATTCAACACACCCTGGGTAATCAGGGATGCCTTCGAGCCTGGGACATAGGTTGTTCGTAATCCAAGGCCAATTGCAATGGATATAGGAGTGGTCAGTCCGTATGCAGCACATAGAATCCATGGCAGCCAAGTGTGGTTTCCGAATGGAATAGCCGACATGCGGGCTCCGATTCCGAGTCCTTCGAAGGACTGGTGGAAGACCAACGCGGGATAGAGAGTAGCAAATTCCGAGCCGGTCACACCAAGGTTCAAGCCAATGATTACGGAGTGGAAGATGATACCAAACTCCAGTAAGAGGAAGGCTGCGATCTGTTGGCGGAAAGATCGCTCGGCAGTCGTGGAGTCACCATCGGATGCCCATGTTTCGACGCGTCTTTCCTTTTCATCCAGAACAGTGGTTGAATTTTCTGGCGCAGGCTGCACATCCAGATTATGCTCATGGGTGATGAATGCGTTGGTAGCTTCTTCATTCTTGTGCACGCCGTACTTCTGTTCGACGTAGACCTCCGCAGCAAGATCTAATAGAAAGATGACAAAGACGGTGAATAGCACGATACCCGCACACCATGAGTATTCGCCCCAATATCCTGACTCTCCGACACAAGTCTTGGGTCCGATTCGTTTATAGGCAGGGTCGAGCAAATGGACAAAAGCCGTAGCGACGATGACACCGGTGCCGAAGTAACGCCCGAAGAGATACACGTTCTGAGGGATTTTCCACGAGGGCATGCACTTGGCCAGCACAGGGAAGACGGTAAAGGCAGAAGAGACGAAGAGAATCACAAAGATAGAAGAAATGCGAGCCCCGAGGTGGCCATTGTAGTCATTCTCGGAGATGGCGAAGTAGCAGAGGACATCTTCCTTGCTTGCCGTGTTGAGATTGACATTGTCGGGATCGAATGCCATTGTGACTGGCTTTGGCTTGAATCAAAGAAGCTTGGGAAGCCCTGGAAGACAACTATCACTAACAGACTTTATAACATTGTCATGGGTACCTTGGGGATATCTGATATTGACCTCAAACTTGCTGCCTGGTTTATCCACGAGCCAGACATCGGCTAAATCACTCGGAATACATACGTGTGCAGGGGGACCTTAGGGCGGAGACCAGAAGCCCATAGGGCTGAATCTTGTGGAGGTCGACGTGCAATATGACTTTACCTACTTCGTGATTAGCCTTGGGTTCAATTCTCCGAGTGGAGCTGTATTTCCAAACAGGTTCGACATTCACACTGCCCTTCTTGGACTTGCAATGGAGTTTACAGCTCGGAAAACATGCTAGCTTGTTGGATTTGGCTAGCAGCTCGATATGCCTTGTTGGTAATCAATTCAACTCCTGGAATTGGCGCTATTTGCGAAGAACAGATAGAAACAAACTGCAGGCCACCGACCTGGGGACCCTGGGGGCTAGTCTATCTCCTCTGTAAAATTTCCTTGAAACAAGTACCTGTTGATTCTCTTTGTTCTCGTCGGGCATTGCCGACAGACACTTCCAGACATGACGTTAGTGCGTGAAAGATGATTATATCAAGGGTGTGCCTAAACCATCTCGGCACATCTACACCACAGCATGCCATGGATTGAATGATAGATTCCAGGACTTGATAGTGAAGACAGAAAACAAGTTTATATAAAGACTGAGATCACCTGGTCAGCCTTAAGCTGACATGACTAATCTATATTTCCCCCGCATGGCATCAACATCCAACTCTCAACACCTGGACATCCTCTCTACAAATGGCACACCCAGGTGTGCAGGTCGTCAACGGCCGTAAAACGTTCATTCCTTTAGGTGATTTCTTGATCCTGACTCCATAATCCTATCTCACAATCCAGAAAACAACCCCGATACCATCACGCATCTATGTAGAAGCCTCGGTATCTCTCCAACCCTGACATTCCACGATGTTCTCTCTACAACCCCCGACATGCTATCTCATATCCCTCGGCCCGTGAACGCCCTCATCTTACTCGCCGATACTCCCATCTATCTAGCTACTCGCTCCGCCGTGGAACCTACCATCCATCTATATGCAGGGAGCGGGCCTGAGGAGCCAGTCTTATGGATGAGGCAGACGATTGGTCATGCCTGTGGCCTGATGGCGGTTCTACATGTTGTTTTGAATCTTGATTCGGGGAAACATGTCACTGGTTCAGAGCTACAGGCCTTAGTAAAGAAGGCAGTTGAGCTTCAACCAACGGAGAGAGCTGAATTGCTGTATCAGTCCAAGTTTCTGGAGGAGGCACATATGGATGCTGCGTCGCAGGGCTGTTCCATTGTTCCATCGCCACGGGAGGACTGTGGGTTCCATTTCGTGGCATTTGTGCGGAAGGAGGGCAAAGTTTGGGAGCTGAATGGGGGTATGAATGGGCCGTTGTTGAGGGGCCAGTTGGAGGGTGATCTGCTTTCGGAGAATGGTTTGGAGATGACGGTCAATGACTTTTTACAGGCTGCTGAAACCGTGGATCATAGAGGTATCAGTATTGTTGCTGTGTCAGGATAAGTTTGCAGATCAAGAAAAGAAGCTCTATTGACAATATCTTTTGTGTAAAAATCAAATCATGACATGAAGTTTTTATCCAGCAAACTCTTGAACTGACACGCATAGATCAAAGTCCGAATTCGTCAGCCAACGTAATGGCTCCAATGAACGGAGCAGGCAAAGTGTCCACCCTGCTTGTAGGACAGCGTCTTGAATTGAAGATACCGGCAACAGTATAAGCAAAGGTAGTGGAAAGTGTAGTCAAGAATCGTCTTGGAATGTATTCGGGGTATAACGCGGTGCAAAAAACCGAAATATAAGTCATGGAAAGTCCGTGAGGGGATCGGGAAACACAATTGTCCCAAGAAGACACAAGTCTATATGCAAGGTCTAACAGATTTTCTCTTTTTTTTTTTTTTTATCCAAAGTATTGCCGTAACCCTTCATAGACAGAGAAGATGAAGGCGGAACTGGGCGCCGAGCGTGCGCAGGTGATCCCGCACCCGCGGTACATGCCCTTAAGCCCTTGCTGCCGCCACAACGCCTTGGTTACGCTCCAGAAGGTCTGTCGCTTGGCGCTGGCAGGGAGCCGGGAGACATCCTCGGTCTGCATTCTGGATTTGATTGTGTCGGCGGGGTAGAAGAGGAAGTTGTAGCTGATACCAGCCGTTGCACCAGCGATCATTTGTTGGTAGACGGGGAGTGAGTCAGAGGCAGGTCGGGCCTGTGACTTGTTGTAATTGCGGAAGAGCGACGATACACCTTCGTATCCACCGAACCACGCCGCGCTGCCACCGGTCTCGCGAATAAGTGTTCCCATCTGGCCGCGCCAAAATCCCCTCAACCCTTCCTGGCGGAAGATGGTTGCGACCAGTGCCATGGGACCGGATGGTTTCGTGGCCGACTCGGCGGGTACCTGCATCTTGCATTTCACTAACTCGATCGGAGTCAGCGCCAACGAGGTGATTGATCCCGAGAGGGCACCACTCGCCACGAGGGCTGGGAACGGTAGGTGTTCTACATTAGGATACACCGTAGCGCGCAGAGTGTCCTGAATGAGGCGATAGCTGAAGAAGAGACAGCTAGTTTCCACGGCGGCCCCGGTCATCGGGGCGCTGATCCCTCGGTAAAGTCCCCGGAAGCCATCGGTAGCGAACGATTGACGGAAACAGTCCAGCGGGCCGGAGTATCGAAGGGGAAGGTGTTCGGGTTGTGACTGTAATCGGACCTTGACGGTATCGAAGGGATATTCAATGAGTTTGCCTGCCATTCCTGCTGCCTGGACGTATGTCAGTGTCTGTTCTCTCATGCAATGCGGCCCAAGACTCCTTACCGATCCAAAGACGATGTCCTTCATGGCCTCCAGGCCCTGGTTGGGCGGGAGCGATGGCAGCTCCATCGGCCGCTCAGTAATGATCGCATGCTCCGTCGCCATCAAGTATATTCAAAAGAGGTGAATAGGGCTATCGGCAGGACATGGTAAGAGGGGAAGAGGGATTAAGTCGAGTCGAGAGTAGTGGGGGGAGGGGCGGTGTGAGGGATTTGATGGACCTACGAGGCTTGCCAAGCCACCAGGTCAGAAGCGAAAAAGCAAAGTGAGGGAAACCGGAGTAAAAAGAGACGAAAAGCCCGTTGGAGAAAGTGAAGACGAGTGAAGGGTGGAGTCGAAGTGGCATTTTCTGTCTAGCGCCTCGTGCCAAGACATTTTATCAGATCGAGATAATCAAGAAAAACTCGGATCCCGAGACCTCTGCCGCTTCACGTTTCCTTCCCGCGACACTCTCCCACCTAATTTTACCTCTGAGCGACATTGTTCAAAGAGGTCCCTCACCATGTCCACCGCTACAGAGACCCCAACCGTGCCCCCAACGGGCATGCGGAAAAACGGTCAGTGAAAAAATAATTAATGCCCAGTCCCCACTTCCCTGCTGTTCCTCATCTCGGCTGACCCGATCGGACTTACAGGCAAAAACTGGCATGGCACTAAGAAGGCATTCCGCCCCAATGCCGGTTTGACTTCTTACGCTAAGCGTCAAGAGGCGCGTAAGCACCAGGACGCTGTTAAGGAGTTGGAGCGTGAGATGAAAGAAGAGAAGGAGGCCGAACGTCAAGTATGTGAACCTTTTGCTTCCCGTACTGTCTCATCTCTGTGGTTTTGACTGTCTCCATTCTTGTGATCTCCATAATAATGCGTTATCTCCTTCACCTTCCAAGAATGGTATCACTGACCGAGAATGTCTACCCAGGCCCATATCCAACGCATCAAGGACCGCCGCGAGGCCAAGGAGGAGAAGCTTCGCTTTGAGAAGATGGCTGAGAAGATGCACCACAAGAGGGTTGAGCGTCTCAAGCGCAGAGAGAAGCGCAACAAGTTGCTCAACTCGTGAGTAGCCAGATTATCGAGGTCCTTTTTTCCATATCACCATACCCTTCTTTGCATGTGTATATACATCGGCTGGGACATGGCGACAGACTCATGGCATGGGCTGTTACAGGCGTTCTGAGGGTTCTAGGTCACTACAATAGCGAGTTAAACCAACTTTTTTTTCGTTACATATTCATACTCTCATGGGATAGCCAAAATTAGTAGAACATATTTTTCATGACTACCATGCTGATTTCATTTGAAACCGACGCATCTATATGGACTTGCAATCGCACTACGCTTTCTATAATTGACAGGACGAGGCCAGAAACTAGCTAGTTTCCGACTATCGATCTACAACCCGCTTCTACATAGTTCTGTGTATTATGCCTGCAAGTCACCTACGGCCATCGTCAGCGGTAGCACAATCTGGTCCAGTCAAATTGGTCCAGCGGGGCTATATAAAGCCCGTCGAATCTTGAATCGATAGCCATAAAGTTCGAGAGCTAACAAGATCACGATTCAGGTGACTGGCAGGCAAAGTCGAGTGCTTTCTAGCAGCTCGAATCTGCACTACAGTCAGAACTGAGAGGTGTGGTTTTCATGATTGTACTCTAGCACTTCAGGTGTACTTATGATGATCAACGATATCTTCCTCTTCCTGCAGGTGATTTTCCCCTTTTTTGACCCGAGATTGTAGTCTTCTATTCCTTCCAAGCCTTTGGCCACAGGATACAACTGTAGATGCAAGGTCTAAGGTGAATCCACCACACCTTGTCTTTTTGTCCAACTCTGGCTCACAGCCGGGGGGTCTTTGCGGAGCATAGTTAATAAGCTCACCTGCTCATCAAATGAAGAGAAAGTCTGTTCAACAGCTTGCCAATTTAAGCAGGCTACGAATCAAATTTTAAATGGCATTTAGTCTGTCATAAAGTAGGATAGTGAGTCAAGAGGATGGAAAGACTATAAGTTAAGAAATATAACATGTAGAAGGTCCGGCGAGAGACATAAAGCGAGAATCCCACGATAAACTGACTCTGCTCTCTTCTCTTAGACCCTCTTAATAACAATGAATAACTTGTATAGACACATTGAATAGATACTGCAGTAGATGTGGAAGTACAAAATCTTATTAAGCTACCGCAGATCCTTGGCGTCATCAGTCCCCCTATCAACTCCACATCGACAAGCTTCCCCAAGCTTTTCTTTCGCCATGAGTCGTTATGGAAGCTCCGTACAACAACAGCCCATCCTTTGCAAGTTCTCGAGCGACATCAGCCACATTTCCTCTCTCGAAGAGCTCTACCCGAAGCCAAGCGCAACCCAGTGACCGACAATCCACACCGGAGGAACTCTCCGCAGTCAACACCCGCGAAAGCAGAACCAATAGGCACTCCCGCCGCCCTAATCGGTATGGCTCAGAAGATCGCGAAGTCTCTCCAAAGGGCGAAGCATCACACGCTTCGTCTTCGTCACGACGAACTCGCCCGTCCCTTTCACCTCGACAACTTACTGAGCCCGCGGGATACGATGGCTCACGCTCCCACCGCCATAAACACAGCAAGTCGCGGGAATTGCGGTTCCCTCGTCATATGAGCCATCTGGCTTCATCGGCGAGTGCGAGAGGACTGTTGCCTACGTGGTCTGGTGGGAGGGACAAAGACCGTGATGGGGATGATGGACTGTTGCGGCCGATCACAAGGGAGACCACGAGGTCTAGATGGGGATCTGGCTCGACGAGTCTGGATGGGAGTCGCAAAGGGAGTTTATTTGACCCGCCTGAGCAAGAGCGCTTGGGGCCGATACGACGGCAGGAGATTCAATCGCCGGAGGATTTAGATAGGGTCAAAAAGAGGAGGAAACAAGGTGAAGAGTATGCAATTGTTATCTCTGCTGTGGGTGCAGCTTCAATGCATGATATATTAACTGGCGTGCAGGTATCTACGGTCTGCGCTGGCTTCAATTGGAACGTTGGCCACAGATTTTACGCGTCGATTGGACTACACCTATTACAATCTGCTTGAGAAAATTACAGCTCTCAACTCGACCATCTCGTCCTTCCAGGAACTATCCGACTCTGCCTCGACGCTTCTCGGCAACTTTGAACGTGAAACTGCCGGGTTAGATCAAGATATTCGAAAACAGATTAGCGACCTCAAAGGGTTTGAACCGCAGATTGAAAAAGCAGACGCGTTGGATCAGCGCATGAAAGCAGGCCGACAGCGAGTGGAAGAATTAGGCAAGAGACTTGAGACCGTACGACACGAGATTGATAGCTGGGAACAGCGCGAAACCGAGTGGCAAACACGCACCAGTCGTCGTCTGCGTATCTTCTGGGGCATTGCAACTAGTGCATTGCTTGTGCTTGTGCTCGCTCTCGTCCTCCAGACCTGGCCACCATTCCACTCCCCCAACGCAGAATTGTCACGTCTGACAGCGTTGAACCAATCTTCTGTGCCACCCCAATCCGATACATGGGAACCAATCCTCGGTCTAGATGGGAAAGGAAAAGGGTCTGCTGCAGGGGCCTCGCCGTACCCGTCCAGCCTTGCAGATCGCCGCGAGAGCCTGGCAAGGGCTGGTCCTACTTCGACGGAGGTCCGGTCGGGACCCGATGCAATGCCTACAGAGCATAATCCGCTGAAAGTGTTGGATGAATTATGAAAATGCTTGTCCTGTCACGATAGACTTTCCGGGAAACAAGAACCGGAGCTTTGCATAGGATGGAGTCTTGCATTTGTACTTTTTTAATTTAGATTTCATGATACCCAGTCTGCAATGGATTCGTTGTCGTCATTACGGCAGGGCCGCTTCGCTCTTCTTCTTCTTCTTGTCCTCGACGAACTCGATGTTCGCCTCGGGAATCTTGTTTCCGTGCACCTCGAGTAGCCAGTCGGAAAGGTCGTCACTGACATCACCCTGAACGGTAATCTCCTCAATGCCTGCTGGCGACCGGGTCACCGAGGACCCAGTGGCAAACTTCTTGCCCAGATCCTTTGCAATCTTCTTGTTCTCTAGACCAAAGACCTCCAGACCGATGACCACAGTCACATATTTGCGCTTGTTCCGTTCCACCCGCTTAATGATAACCTTGGAGGCAGCCTTGCGCTCGCTATCTCGCGCCTCGTTTGCAGCAGCTTTTGCTTCCTTCTTGGCGGCATCCTTGGCGGCACGTTCTTGCGCCGAGACAGACAGGGTAGAGAGGTTGGCGTTCAAAGCATCTAGTGGAGAGTCAGCTATCAGGTATGCGGGGGGCTGGCGGTTGACTAGCTGCATGTCAAGGAGTACATGGCCCTGGAAGCTCCATACCTTCGGAGTATAGCTTATCCCATAGGTCCGACTCGTTATCCTTGAGCCATTCTTCACACTTCTTAGCAGTGCCTCCAAATTCACAGTACTATCCCCCACAAGTTAGCTTTGAAGCACCAGAGTATGTAAGTGATCCGGGTAGTAAGCTTTGCGGGCGCTATCATCTGGCCAGAAGTGATGCCACGCAATAAATCTGGGGAATGATAAGGGCGGGGGAATGGGCTGGACCTTCACGTCCAGGGAGGGACAAAAACACGATCGTACCTCTGGGGGTAATGTGCAAACTATCGGAATACATTCCGTCAGCACTATTCTCCTCAAGGTTCTGCGCCACGGGTCCTCACCTCCACAGTAGACCACTTGTCTTGCGGGCTCTGGTCCTGATTCCTCCATGATTTGACAATGGTCCTGGATAGTCTAGACTTCTCAGCTTCAAAGTCAACACATCGCGGGGCGGAGGGGCAGTTCTGCCCGCTAGGCTCCTTTGAGAAATCACGTGGGGTCGATAATGGATCGGAATTGATATGAGTGTAAGGATCATCTACGACCTGCATCTGCTTCTAATTCCTCGGAGGAAACATGCAACATTTGACTTCACATGGTTCAGTTCAAGTGGCAAACTACACATTGTGCCTTCTTTATCACGACATCCTATCTCTCTGACAGCTCATCCTGCAACTGGGCCCCGCCCCAGGCCCCAGGGTGAGAATGCAGACGCTGAACCGTTAAGACTGCAATGACATGATAGCATCTATTGGTGCCCGGTGTGAGGATCCGCAAGGCTGATAAGATAGCTTCCAGGCGCCAGGGGAAGAGGGGAATATAGTCTACGTCAGCTAGCTGTGTTGGCGATATACCCCTTGTAAAGTCGAAGCAAGCCCACTTTGAATCCCTCCAAGTGAGCCAATAATGGCTCGTCGTGGTGACAGACGTTAGGGGCCCGTGGGAGAGGAACTGGGGTCCGCAGTAGTGGGAAGATAATATGTCGCCGAGAACACGAAGTACAGTTTCAACCAGAGGGCCTGAACCCGCTTGACGGTAACATGCAGCGAGGACCAGATCCCACTGGTCGATTGGTATGAACAATGGGCGTCTGTTGAGGGTTTAGTTTGAGGCCATTCATGCATGTAAAGGTTCAATGCAAGCGCACAGACAAAGGCAATTCCTGTCCGACTCGAAAAGAGCTTTTTCTCTCTCTGTGTGTTGCCCTCCTATCTCTTGTCTCTGTTCTGCCGTCTGTGTGGTTCCGACATTTGCATACGCCACCACACTAACTTCCTATACTTGTAAACCCTGGAAATAGACATGCAACCTTCCAATCAGCCCAATCCTGAATGATCTCGATCCCGCTTATCTTCCGGTTCACACACGTCCGTGTTTCGCCTGGATGGCTCGGCTTTGATCCCATCGGCCCGTCGATCGTGTGGTTGACCAACAGGATTCCTGGTCTGCGTCATAAAGCATTTTAGAAAGTCAGACGTACCAGGCAGAGACCATGGATAGAGTGCAGCCGAGCAGGATAGAGACCATAGACCAGAATATAGAAGAGAATAGCAAACACAATAAAAACAGGGAGTGCTCAGGCCTGTAGACTCTCGGTCCCTCTAGATGCGTAGATCCACTCCCACCCGTTATAGTTGACGACTTGCAGATGTGGAGAATGGTGTTGCACTAGATTTTCGTCCGGTCTAGCCTCATAGAAGGAAAACAAAGTGGCGAGAATATCAAAACGTCTATATCAAGTTGGACGTTCGTTGCTTTTTCCCTCCATCTCTCTCCGCTTCTCCACGTTCTGCCCCCATTTCCCGTTTCCTTGGTTCTCTATCTACTCTCCTCTCTACTTTTATCTCTCTCTGTTTCTTTCTCTCGCTCGTTATTTCTTTCTTTGTTCCTCTCTGCTTCTCTTCCTTCTCTCCTCTCTCTTCTCTTTTTCCTCTCCAGGTCATCTAATAGCCGATGATTTTGAATTTGGCTTTACCCGCGTGACCCCCTTTGTCATTACATCATACGGCAATGACGGCGCTGCTAGTCCCCTGCGAATCCCCTTCGCTTTTTTCCCCGGATCCTCGCCGGTGTCCCACCGTGCAACGATATTTTTTGGAAGAACTGGATAGCAAGTCACCCATGCAAGATGCTTATCGGGCAAGGGATTCCTCCCCTTCCACTTTATCCGCTCCTCCCTCTCCTACGTTCATGCCCGTCTCTCAACCACTCGCCTGCCCCTTGAATATTTTACCCCTGGAAGATGAACTGGTCCTTCCTTCTTACGACGAGCCTATGCGCAATGCTCCAGAGGAAGACGAGAGTGATGCCTCTACCGAATCACACCCTGCCTTGACGGCAGCACCTGCCGTGGATGACACTTCAATCGAGGATGAGCCCTCAAGGCATGTGGACTATCTGTCGCATGATTGGAAAGAAGAAGATATCTGGTCCTCATGGCGCTATGTGACCAGTCGGAGGAATGACTACAGCAATGGTGTACGACTGGAGAATGCCTCATGGAGGACATGGGCCAAAGCCAAGCACAATCTCAAGACTGTTTCGCCAGAGAGCCTGAACTGGTGAGTAGTAACTCACCCCTTTCGTACTAGATCTTACGCTGACTCTCCAACCAGGCTAAAAGATTGTGATGTCACCTGGCTCTACGGCCCATTGAAAAGTTCTGGCGAGCGTGCAACCCCTTCTCCTCCTCCTAGTCGCCTGGACACCCCGAACTCTTATTTAGATCGGAAACCGATTCTGAAGAAGAAGACCGCTTCGGAGGCTATTCTCCAACGGTCCCTCTCCCAGCATACATTACTACAGCATGCCGGTGCCATTCTTAAGGCCCAAGAAGCCGAGAATGGCTGGGCTCGTCCTCCCTTCCCGAGATCCAATACGGATCTAGATCAGCTACATCACCGGACCGGCAGCTCAACTTACTCCCTAGGCGGCACTCTCACAACCTCGTCATCATCTGGCATGACATCTCCGATTGAGCGCCGCCATATTCACTTCAACGATGAAGTCGTGCAATGCATTGCGGTCGAAGCCAAGGGGTTCGACGAGTGGCCAGCAACCTTTGCAGATGAATCATCTGATGATGGCGTGGTCATGATGAGGCAGATTTCAGACCGGTCGCCCAGCACTCGCAGCACCCCTCGCAACAGTTTTAGCGAGGGTAAGACCATCGCTCCCCTTCCCTCTACCACGCTTAAGTATCGGGGTGACCCCCCAGAGCCTCGTCCCCAAACGATACTGTGTCGTTGGTCAACCCTGAATGCGAATGCTTCCACATTATCACCCTCCCCCTCTGTAGAAACCCTGCGGCCAGAACCTTCGGCGAATTTCCTCTTGGATGATGACGAAGATCCCAGTCTGGACTTTACGGGTAATTACCCTGATCGCGATCGCCCTTGGTTTGTCGAGGACGATCCTACTTCTGACCGTCCATTGCGGTTGACAGCCTCGGGCATGTTCATGCCTGAAGGAGAGAATGAAAGACCCAGCTCCAGCATCTTGGATCGAGTCGCGGACACCGTGAACACGGCACGAGACATAGCCCATGTGATCTGGAACGTGGGCTGGCGACGATAAAGTACATAATGAAAGGGAAAAGAGGAGGTGTATAGATTCCCATGTATGGAATATAACGAAGTAATGTCAAAATGAATTAATACGATTCTATACCTTACTATTCTCATAAGTTATACACTATACTCTATTCTTCAGTTAATATCTAATCTTCCCTACTCAATATAAAGTACTGGATATGAATTAATTACTCTAACAATAGGGCGTTTGTAGATCGTTCAGCTGCCCCACAGCCCCTGATCTTTCATCCGAATTTCATCTCCGCGTTTCTCCCCCTACCCAAGTCATGGAGAACGTCAATGTCCCTGAACTGGTCGAGCGCCTGGGCAGCGACGAAGATGCCGTGCGCAAAATGGCCGTCTTCAAGCTCCAGGGCAACATCGGCGACCCGTCCTTTGCGGACCTCTTCATTGCAGAGGGGGGTCTGGTCCGATTACGCTATTTAACTCTCCATGCGACTGGAAATACTCTGGCTTATAGCTTGACGAGTTTTGCCAGGCTGCTCGACGTGGATAAAGGGTGGGAATGTGTTGATCAGGAGTTGGTGGAACGGGTGAGCTCTCTGTCGCTCTTTGGGCACTGCAACGTCTTGCCTGAGATTTAAGCCTCTTCTATCAGAAGCTAATGCATGTCTCTTATAGATTGTCGAGTTGATTGTCACCCATCCCTTAGTCAATATCCTTCGAGGCGCCATGTCAATTCTCGTCTCCGTCGTCTCTCATCCGTACATCGGGAATCGTGCATCCCAGGTCGATCACTTTGGTTTCCGTGCCTTGAAGCCCGCTATTGCCATATACCCGCAGTTCCTGGAAATGCTAGTGAGCCGCCTCTCCTCCGCCGACCACGCCCTGTGCGCCAATGCGCTGCAATTGATCAACTCCCTGATGCGCGACTCCATTACACACGACGCCGAAGCAGATTGGCCAAAGTTTATCCAGAAGCTGCAGGACCTAGGTGTGATCAGGGCTGTCTATGTGCTTATGCAAGACTCTGCTCTTCACGACCTGGCGCATCCGTTACTTGAATTCCAGTCGTTGACCAAAGTGCTGCTACGGAAATGGCGCGACATTCCAGTCAACCAAGAGAAGCCTGAACACCGCCGCGCACTGAAAGGGGTTCACCTGGCCAGTAACCCGCCGAAACACCCCGACGAGGCTATTGAGAATGGCGACGACACGCGACGCTCAAAGCGACACCATCCGGAGAAGTGGAGGCGGCTTGGATTCGAGACGGAAAGCCCATCGATGGAGTTCTACGAGGTTGGTTTCCTAGGTATGATGGATCTGGCAGACTATGTGCGCAGCCACCAGGATGAATTCCAAAAGATGCTCTTGGAGCATTCTACAAAGTCAGCACGACAACGTTGCCCAATTGCACGCGCATCTTTGGCTGTGACATCGATTCTATATGAGCATTTTGAGGTGGACAAGTCCGAGATGGATGATACCAAGACATATCTCATTTCGGAATCCCGCTCGGGCTTTGATAAACTGTTCCAGCCATTGCTATTACACTGGACCCGTCTACATGTCGCCGGATTGCAGGCATTCTTCCGCCTGTGGAAGGCAACAGCTGCTGAAGTTGAGGATTTGGACAAGCTCATCGAGCTCGTGCGCATTCTCATCGAATCCGTTGTCGGTGGAGCTTCTCGGACCAAGGATGTACAGGATGTGGAAGAGGAGCTAGCCGATTTCGAATATAACCGTCTGCGCGGGCTACAGATGGAACTTCTTGAACTTACGTATGAGGATGCATGGGGTCAGCACTTGCGCCAGGTGCGCGAGGAACTCCACCACGAAGCCCTTCAGTTTGTCAAGGAGCAGCGGATCCGATGTCTGCTTCGAGGTGCTTGGTTCGCCATGGACTCTGGCTCCAAATCTGATGGAGCAGTGCCGAAGTCGACAGGGTCGCATCAGTTTGCTCAACTCTCTCACAACCGACGATATTTACACTTCGGTGTATTCAGCTCCATGGGTGATGGGGCTCCGGAGCTGGATACTTTGCCAGAGAAAAGTAAGAGTTGTTCTCCAATATCGTATGTTTGATACTGACAACTCGGACAGTCGATCTCTCAATCGTGTCATCTGTAGTCTCTAACATCTCCACGACGCCAGACCATGCTTCTTCGGTTACAGTGAAGTCTGCACCCCGTCAACCAGCAACTAAGATCACAATTCACGGTTATGCCCAATCTACTTCTAATGGCCAAGGCAAGGGCCATGGCCACACCCGCTCGGCCAGCAGGGCAACCCAAAAAGAGGTAGTCCTGCTTACGCTGCGGCCCTCATCACACAGCATTGCATCCGAATGGCTGGACGGTCTATTGATGCTTCTCAACCAGCAACCCATCACGGCAGAAACCACCAAGCTGATTGACCTGGTCAGCAACTACGGCTTGAAAATCCGTCTTCTTAATGTTCGCTTTGACGATGCCACCTTTGCCGGCGAGGCTCCTCAGGTTCCAGCTCGCGGTGGCCTAGATGAGGACTATTATTATGATGTATTTGGCGGCGCATAAGCGGGACTTTTTGTAATTGGGGGATTTGTTTCTGGGGATCTGGTCAATATACCCACCATGGCTGGATGTGCGCATTACTGTAAATCAGATAATATATGAATACAAGTGAATCTACTTTCCAATATAGGTGCTATGTAAGTATACATATAATATAAATGTAAACGGATATAAACACCAACACACCAACTATATACTTATATAAGTATATCTCCACGCTTGGCGTCATAGCTTATCTATCGCGTATCTTAACTTCTCCAGACCAACTCCGAGGTCATGGACAGTCGTCCCTCGAAAAGACGCAGATCCGACAAGGATGGACCTTCTATGTCAAGGTCTCGATCTCTTAAATCCACAGATACTAATGAAGCCTTTGGACCTGTCGCCCTCTCCTCTCGTCCTAAACTCGAATCGCGTACATCACACCGTTTGCCCTCGTCCACGCCCTCTCCAATTAAGAAAACCAAGTCTTCGCCGAAGCCAGAGACCAAGTCCAAGACCTTGCATACCTTTTTCCACCCAGCGACGGAAGGACAACGATGGGCTCCTCCGAAGCCCGAGAAGAAGAAGCCAGCTCTCCCACCAGGCACAGAGACCGTGGATGTTGATTTGATCGAAGACGACTACGATTCCTATGATGAAATATTCACCCAGCATCTGGCCACAGAGCGGACGGGTCTGGCAGCTAGCGTGAGCTCCAAGACGCGTCCTCCTGCGCCTAAACCACCATTCAAACCGCGAAAAAGGACACAAACAAAACGATTCATCTTACCCCCAGATGGAATAAATGGAGCTTTGGAGAAACAGGTAACCCCACAGCCGGCTAAGGAACCTGATAGGAGACCATGGGCTCAACGATTCGCCCCAGCCAATCTAGGCGAGTTGGCTGTTCATAAGAAAAAGGTCTCCGATGTACGACATTGGCTGGAAGATGCCTTCTCAGGGAGAAAGCCTGAGGTAAGTGTCAAGAAATTGAGCATGCCTATGCTTCTGGTTACAAATTGGTTTTAACATGAGCAGAGGTTACTCGTCCTACGTGGTCCGGCAGGCTGTGGGAAAACTACTACTATCAATCTTCTTTCCGAATCACTTGGTTATGATATTATCGAATGGAAGAATCCACCTGTCTTGGACTTTGGTTCCCGGGACTATCAATCTGTGAGCGCCCACTTTGAGGAATTTCTTGGACGTGGTGATAAGTATGGAGGACTTGACCTCGAGGGTACCGACAATCTCGAGGTCCAGCAAGACAATTCTCGAGATAATCGAATCTTACTTGTTGAAGAGTTTCCAACGGTACTTACTCGGGGATCTTCTCACATCACTGCTTTTCGAGCGTCTCTTCAGCGCTATTTGGCTGCTGCCGCCACTGATCATGCACTTGGCATGGCTGGGTTGGCCCATCCACCTATTGTTATCATCGTATCGGAAACGTTGCTGGGGTCTCCATCCTCAATCTCAGACAACCTGACAGTTCATCGGTTACTGGGGCCAATCATCTACAATCACCCCGGGACGACGATCCTCGATTTCAATGCCATTGCACCTACATTCATGCAAAAAGCCTTACGATCTATTCTCGAAAGAGAAGCGCGCGACTCCAAACGTGTGCAACTTCCGGGGCCAGGAGTGATTGACAAGATCTCAGAAATCGGAGATATTCGCAGTGCAATATCATCACTTGAATTCTTGTGTCTGAAGAGAGAGGGTGCCGGTAAATGGGGTGGCAACGCGGCCAAAACGAAAAAGGCCAGAGCCGAAGTGGCTTTGACGGCGATGGAGCAAGAGTCTCTCAAATTAGTTACACAGAGAGAGACCAGCTTGGGTATGTTCCACGCCGTTGGAAAGATAGTATACAACAAGCGGATGGACCCCAGTCTTGTCGAGGATGATGTCGAGATCCTTCCACCACCGCCTGGCTACTTGCCTCACTGCTACCGACCCAAGGCCTCGCAAGTTTTGGTGAATGATCTGATCGATGAAACTGGAACAGATATTTCAACCTTCGTCAGCGCTCTTCATGAGAATTACCCGCCGTCTTGTGACGGAATCGACTTTACGGATTCTTTCAACAACTGCATCGAGGCACTCTCCGACAGTGATATCCTGAGTGCTGACCGCCGAATAGGAGGCGCGAGGGTAGGAGTCGGTACCGGAGCTACATCATTCAGTAGCGGTGTCGATGTACTACGACAGGAGGAAATGAGCTTCCAGGTTGCAGCGCGTGGCCTTCTTTTCGCGCTCCCATACCCAGTGAAGAGGAAAGTAGGGTCAGAGGGTGTCCGAAGTCGCGCAGGTGATGCGCACAAAATGTTCTACCCAGCATCTCTGCGACTATGGAGAGAGTCTGAAGAAATCGACGGACTAATTGATTCCTGGACGAATCGATTACTCAACCCTTTCAGCCAGCCTTTGGCGGTTTCAGGCTCTGATCTGACAGGTGTCAAGTCCTGGAAAAACCTCCGGGTAGGAAAGTCGGCAGCAATCAATGCAAGTGGTAAAGACAAGCTGGCGAGTGTGATCACAATGATGCCTCGCCACGACCTTCTACTGCATCAGTTGCCCTACATGGCCATAATTCGGCGCCATGACCCGGACAGTTGGCAATTGGATAAAATCACCAGCATCCGGGGCAATGATAGCCTTTGCGATGATGGCATGGAAGACGTAGAGGAACCTCTACGACAATGGTTGAAGCAGCCCAGTGGGAATGCTTTTGGACCTCGACTTCCCCAGGAAGAAGAGAAGTTGTTTCTCAGCGACGATGACATTGTGGATTAACTTGTGTATAGTTCAATCTTAGATATCAAGACTTACTTATGTAGTAAATTATAGTGTGCAGTATGCACGTAGTATGTGTAGCGTTTAAAGTGCCGGGCGGTACGCGCCGATCTGTCTCCCGCGGTCCAGCGTGCTGTCAACTTCCTCCTGTGCATACGTCCATGAGTATAGCAAGTTCAGTCCAGGTCAAGTCCCTCGCTGTGGTTCAAAGATATCGCGCTGACAGTCAAACAGGGAGAATGCTCAATGACAACGACTCTCCCATGAGAAGAGGACACAATGACTCCTACCTGATCACTCGCTCCCGTGCTGGCTCTGTCAACACACCGAAGAATATCAACGCTGTATCGCCCAGCGCACCTGAATCGCGAAAGCCTGAAGTCAAGGTTGATTATGGTCAATTGAAGAAGGATGTCCCCGGCTTAGCGGCTGCTGCTGCCCATGCGGCGGTCCCTAACTGGACAACCATGGTCTTAATGGTCTCCCTTATCTTTGGTGGCTGTTGTGCAAATGTGAGACTCCTCAGCTTGTGGGTTGTTGAAAAAGGCTGATAGGTGATATGTAGGTCTTTGCGCTGGAGGCAATTATCAAGTGAGTTATCAAGCCATCGAGTCAACGGCTTTCCGGCACCTGTACTAATGCCTGTCTAACAGAGAACAACCTACTGCCGGTATGCTATCATTTGTCAGAACCACAAAACACTTCATGCCATCTGACTCAATTTCCTCCGCACAGGTCCTTTGATCACATTTGCGCAATTCGTGATTTGCGCACTATTCACTCTCCCAAGCTTCCTTTCCTTCTCGGCTGGACCACAATCTCTATTCATTAGTGCTCGCGCGATCCCCTTGAAGTCTTGGGTGGTATATACGGCCTATTTTGTCACGGTCAACCTCTTGAACAATTGGGCATTCGCATACAGGATCTCTGTGCCGCTACACATCATCCTGCGGTCTGCTGGTCCTGTAGCTTCCATGGTAATTGGTTATATTCATAATGGCAAACGCTATTCCCGGGGTCAGATCGCTTCGGTGGGCATGCTGACCGTGGGCGTGGCAGCCGCAGCATTGGCCGATGCCCAGTCCAAGGGGTTGTCCATCACAGTCGAGTCGACTGATAGCGACGTCGACATGATGACTACTGTGACAGGGTTCACCATTCTCGCTCTAGCAATGATCTTGTCTGCCTTTCAGGGAATCTATGCGGACCGCCTATATGCGACTTACGGCAGGGACCATTGGAAAGAAGCCCTCTTCTACTCGCACACGCTCTCGCTGCCTATATTCTTCACAAGCTATGCGCAGCTGCTGTCTCAGTGGCGAGTGGTAGCTTCGTCGCCATCCTTACTGTCTCATCTCAACCGTGATATCTTGTTGGATCCGTCTATGTCGAGTTCTGTGAAGAGTACTGCGTTTTCGGTGCTGGGTCAAATCCAACACCACCCGTTTGTCCAGTCTATACTTGCACAGCTCCCAGTGCAAGTAGCATATTTGATCATGAATGCTCTGACGCAGTATCTATGTATTCGTGGTGTTCACCTTTTGTCCGCCAAGTCGTCATCATTGACAGTCACCATCTTTTTGAATATCCGCAAACTGGTGTCACTTCTCTTGTCGATCTATCTATTTGGAAACCATCTGGCTGGTGGTGTCTTGGCTGGAGCAGCCCTGGTGTTTGTTGGCGGTGGTCTGTACGGCTTCGAGGGTGCTCGTCTACGGAGTGCGACTAAGAAGAATCAATGATAGATATAGATAATATAAATATCAACCTGCAAGACTATGAGTACATCCTGATCGGGATTGGTGGGAACTCCTCGAAAAGAGGTGAAGATAGATCGATATCATGTGCAGGCCGCGATAATTGTACATAAATTGAGTTAAGAGTAACAAAGATCCTCCACGCCATACGGCTGGTAACGCATCAAGCATGGCGCATAATCAGGATGTCTCAAGGGTTTCTTGAGTCCAGAACAATAAAAAAAGGAAAACATCTATAAAACCTCGCCCACGATCTTTGCGGCTTCTTTGTATGTCTCCAAGAGCCGCTCGCACTTCTCTCGCTCGGCCTTGATGCCATCGTCTTCGTAGAGCAACTCGCTGAAAAGATCTTCCTTATAAAGTTCGCTTACAAGTCTATTCTGAACCACATCTTTGCAGTGGTTGACCAGGAGATGCATGACAGCCTTGGGAACCTGGTCGGCAATGCTCTCGCGCACAATGTTGAAGTAGGATGAAATGAGTCGGCGGATGAGCTCGGTTTCGAGCATCTCACGGTCGGTAAGTGCAGGCTCGGTATTCTCATTAGGCTGCAAAGAGGGCACAAAAGTTAGTTAATAGAACATGGAAATAGTGGAAGGGCTTATATTGACACTCACGAAAGCAGAAACTTCGCCACCATACTCGGTTGGTGCCGTGTATTCTTCGGCAGGCATAACGGGAGACCGTATTTCGGCGCGACGAATACTCTGGCTGATACTGGGTTCATTGGCATGGATCGCTTGCCGGTTGGAGTTCATTCCAGATGGTGGGGCCATGGCCGTGTTGTGAGTACCCTCCTTGCCGAAGAAATAGTTCAGGAACGAATCGCGGGCAGTATTCGAACCACCAAATGCGGCATGATTCGGATGGGCACCATTCAGGGTTGCAGCGATGCCATTCTCGCCGTTGCGGCCGACGTGCGGGGACATGCTCCGTGAACCCTTTGTGGATTGGGTTCGGATGGGGAGGTTCTGTTTGGAATCGGCGTGCTCCTCTTCTTCGGGGTTGGCCGTACCGTTGGCAGCTCCCAATTCCTTCTGGCGGCGTTTGTCGCGCTTCCGCTTTTCCTCCGCCATCAAGGCTTTGCGTTCCTCATCTTGTTTGTTCTGCATGATGGAAGACATAGCAGCCGCAGCACCAAGGAAGTTAGGGTGGTTGGTGTTGATGTAGGCTCTTTGAATCGAGATCAAAGATTCCACGTAGTTCGAGCAAGGTCCCAGACGCTCACGGAGTAGGTCAGACACAACCTCGATCAATTTTCCCTGAAGGCGAGGGAATCGCAGAAGTTCTTGGTTACCACAAGTGTGGCAGATCTTGATGAGCTCCTCATAGACAAGCTCTACACAGCGCTGACTAGGTGATTCCAGAAGCTTGATTTGAGGCTTGACCAGTAGGTCAAAGGCCAATTCTGGGACAAACAAGCTAGGACGAGGGCCAGTCGAGTTACGGATGGCGGTTCTGATATCAGAAACAGTCAAGTTGTGGGTAGGATCGATGGTTTCTAAGGAGTTTCCAAAGACCGAGTTGAAGATATAGTAGATCCTTGCTCCACCACAGAGCTCCTTGGTGGAAATCTCCGAGGAAGTTCCATCGATGGAGGAGATGAATGAGGCAGCGAATCTTGTCATCTGCTGGAGAATCAATGACCCGCGGTGTTCCTCGCCGCTAAATTGCTTGTTTCCATAGCTGGCCAACTCCTGCTGTGTCTGGCCCATCAAAGTGTTGAGACGAGCCTTGATGTCTGGCAGCCGGTCTCGAATGTGCGACATCAGGGTTGTGTTCAACGTCTTGGCCAAAAAGTGTGTCCCGCACCGGTTAGCCATGTTACGGTAGGCTGGGTGATGGCGGAAGAACTCTGACTCTGCCCGCAAAGCGTCGGAAAGTGATTTACCAGACTGGATATCCTGCTGAGATCGGTTAACCACACCGATAAAGCCAAGCTTCAAGGGATAGACACGTCCGGACAGAATATCCATCGCGTTAGTTCCGTGATCCATGAGGTCCAGCTTTGATAGAACACCAATCGTCCTTCGGCCCATTGCATCTACCTGGCGAGCGAGCTTCAGCGCTTCAGAGTTGACCAAGTCGACATTGGCTGGTGAGACCGCAAGAATTATACTGTTGGGTTTGGCGATGTACTCCAGAATCAAGGTTCGCGTTTGTTTTTCGATATCGGAGGGTTGGTCACCAATGGGCACCTTAGTCAATCCGGGCAGATCAACCAGAGTCAGGTTTAGCACATGAGGAGAGAAGATCTTGAGGTTGATGGGTTGTCTGTTGATGCCCTTGTTGTTTCCTGCAATTCTCGCCGTTTCGGCCTCAATCTCTTGCTTCACTTGCGCAAAGTCATCGAATTTGCGTCCGGGGAGATGGTGAAACTCGGCCCATTCGTGTTGACCGGCAACACTTGCAGCCGTGTGTGGGATGTGAATCTCATCATGTTCTGGCTTATCGTCGCGCTCACTGGGGACATTGATAAGCTGGAGAATCAGAGGCCGCCGGGTGACAATGCCACTGCCTCTTGGTAGGAAGTCCCGTCCGACAATGTTCTCGAGGACCGAGGATTTTCCAGAGGATTGAGAGCCAACAACAACCTAGTAAGGAGGTCCGGATTAGCCTAACCGGCATCCACGATGGGGGTTGCCCCCCATATTGCAAGGGCTTTACCCAAAATAACTCACAATTTGGGGTAAGTCGAGGGAATCGTTTCCAATGGTGTTGAAGACCAGATCCTGGAGCTTGTTCACCGTCACAAGCAGATCCTCGCCCAGCGATGCCATGATGTGTTTGGGGGGGGGGGGGAACCGAAGCGGGCTCCTTGATATGATTATGGCACAAACACACACGGGATCCGGAGGGAGAATATGGAAGTTAAAGCAGAAGAAGGGAATAGACGCGCAAAGCCAAGTCGCGTGCAGAGTCACCGGATCCCCATGCACTGCTTGGTTACGCTGTTTATGGGCACTTTTTCGGTGCACGTGATGCTGACCTAACAGCTTAGGTCAGCCCATGACGTCGATGACAATATTATCAATTATACGACCGGCATACACTTGGGATTTCTTATTTGCTTTTTATGTCGGGTCGGGTTGCTATTGGAATAAATACAAGGCGAAAAGCTGCGGGAAAGCTGAAAGTCACAGGATGTGTGTGTTTGCATATCGAATGCGAAAACTTGATTTAGGATCTGCTATGAAACCTTCTATACTAGACAGATCGGCGAATGGAGGTTCCAGGACTTCTTGTTGCTCAGAATATGAAAATAAAACCCTGAAGCCGATCACTGGTCCAACTCAACGTAGTTGGCGGGGAAGAGTCCTCGTGCGCCATTGTATTCACCGAGCCACCAGTCATCATCAGGGAATTCCTGCGAGCTTATTAGCATTGTATAGATATTGAGAAAAGTTTTTGTTAACTTACCACGTTGGTGATTTTCACGCCTTCAGGAAAGCCAATCTCGTTGTCTTCGGCAGCTTCATAATCGAACAGAGCCGTGGCAGTGGGTCCCTTGGAGCTCGTGGCGGCGGCGGGCGCAGGGGCAGCGGCGGGCGTGGGAGGAGCAGGAACGGCGGCAGCAGGCTCCGGCTCTGGCTCGTACCCATGAGCAACCAGCGCAGGAGTTTCATGCTTGTCGTCCTCCACAATCTCCACATAATTGCCCGGGAAGAGACCACGCTCGCCCTGGGCATTGACACCCACCCACCAGTCCTCGTCCACCATTTCAATGTCGGTCACAAACTCCCCCTCACGCAGCTCGATTTCATTGTCTTCGGCCTTTTCATAGTCAAATTGGACTTGGGCGCGCAGTCCACTCTGAGGTTTCTCTGGTGCCGTGGCTTCGGCCGCAGCACGTCCAAGGTCGTGCGAATCTTCCTCAAGATCCCGTTCGTCTGGAACTGCCTCTTGGAGACTCTGAACGGGAAGAGCTGGAGGCGGAGAGTTCTGCTCCTCGTGGGCATCGGCAACACCCTGACCCACCGGCATAGCAATCCGGATAGGGGAGCTCTCGCGTACTGGTGGTGTGGGAGGGGTGGAGAGCGAGGCTGTTGCGGGGGCGTCGGAAGAACTTGCTGAGCGTCATGCTCATGCTCGGGCTCGGGGTCGGGACCAGAGGATAGGCCAGGTACAGGAACGGGACGACTGGCCTGTGGGACCGGAGGAGCGGGTGGTGCGGGTGTATCATGGGCGAATTGACCGCGGATATCACTGACGCTAGGCTGGGATTCTTCCGCTTGGTCAACGGTCCTTGCGTCAACTGGTGGTTCGGCAAGTTGGGATTTCTCGTGTGTGGTTTGGACAGGGGCCCAGGATTTTCCAGCGTAGGAGCTCTTCCACTCATTTTGACCACTAGCCTGGCTCTGAATGGGAGTGGGTTCAGCGCTCTGCGATGGTGGTGTCTCTCCGCGCTCCCTGGCCTTGCGTTCAGCCCAAATCTGAGCAGGTGTCTTTCCTCCTTCGTCTGCAAATGTTCGGCTTGCAACACCAATTGGGGCGCTCGCGCTCGGCTTAGGCTCAAGGGCAGTCGGGAGAGGTGGCTTAGTTCCAGGGAAAGAAGGGCCACTGCCAAACTTATTGGCAACCTTAGGCTTAGGTAGGTTTGTCAAACGCTCTGAGGTATTGGATGGGGCAGGACGCTCAGGCAGCGTCGTAGAAGGCTCATTGACAGCGGGGCTCAATGAGACATTGTCACCGGTTGGTTTCTGTGCCTTGGATCGGATAGCAGCAATGTCCACTTTGCCAATCGGCTCATAGGACCCCTTGACGGGGGCCGGGCGCTCATCTTTGAGCTGACCAGATTCGGCGGCCTGTCTCCGAATGGCAGCAATATCAACTTTGCCTATTGGCTGGTATCCACCCTTGACAACGCCAGCGTCGTCCGAAATCGGGGCGGGAGCTTGGCGAGTCGCTGTGGGGTTTGCCTTGAGCTCTTGCAGGTTCACTCTGGTGGGCTGATAGGCCGGCTGAACCTTTTCCAATTGAGTCCGGGTCACTGGAGGGGCATCTGCACCCCATCCATCATCATCCACGGGGGCTCTCGATGAGGCCGGCTGTGGTCGGGCGGGGTTGGGGGCAATTCCTCCAGATCTTGTCGGTGTGAAAGCGGGCTTGTTGGCTACAGGAGGGCGGGGGGCGGGGGTGGGGATAGAAGTCTCCCCAGCGGAATACTTGGAGCCGGAGGAGTCTGCCACTCGCTGGACAATGGCCTCGGGGGTCAAATCTCCATCTGCCCGTGCAGTAACCTGAACATGATATCCCTACCAATAACATTAGTCTCGCATGAAGTACTTGATGGGAAAGTGACTCCTCACATGAAGGAACTTTGAAACTGCAGCCAGGTGGCTGGTGAAATAGCCCTTGGTTCGCTCAGGCACACCTTCTCCGCACCACGCAACCAGGACGTTCTTGGGGAGACCTGTATTTGGGTCTGTCACCTTCACATAGGCGAACTGTACCCTCCCTTCGGAGAATTCTTCGATGAGATCGGCCAATTCACCCTCTGCCAGAATGAGATGTCAATGGGGGTGAGATACGATGGGGTTGCCTGATCACTGACCTCCGGAGCTCTGAACCTTGAGTACACTCTCCTTGCCTGCATCCTGCTGAAAAGCGCTGACTAGGGGAGTAGAAACCGAAAAGACAGCCCATTGACCGTAGGTCGGAGAACCAGCTGTAGATGGGGGAGGTGCATTCACCACGGTCTGGTAGCTCTTGGATATCGAGGGACCGTTGGATGAGAGATTGAGAGAAGCCATGACTAGGGGACAAAATTGAGGACCACGTGGGAGAGGGTCCTACACTTGGAGTCAGTGAGGTGAGGGGTGGATAGGAGAGAGGAAACTGAAGAGGAAGAGGAAGAGGAAGAGGAAGAGGAAGAGGAAGAGGAAGAGGGAGTTGACGTAGGTGGGGCCCATAACACTGACCGGATATTTGCGGGGAGAGTAAATAGAGAGTATGGGAATATAGTAGAGAGAATGTAGAGAGAAGAGTAGGAGTGATATAGAGTAGACAGTAGACAGTAGACAGTAGAGTAAAAGTAGAGAATAGGAAAGACAAAACGTGGTCGCCTAAGATATGTATACGGTTTAGCCTACTAAACTATGGTTATGGTCAGCTATAGGTTACTATTAGCTAACTATATACTATTATACTATGCTATAATATACTATAAGTTTTTGCTAGTACACTAGTAATGTTATGAACGTTACTACTGACTTGCATATTCATGTATACTTCTACCCAACACCTATCACATTCAATTTCTCCGATTTACTCACCGAAAGGTGGGGAGCTCCGAAAACTTCTGGACCTTTGGACATTTGGACCTTTGGACTTTTGGACTTTTGCCTTTGCTTTGCTTTGCCTCTGCATCTCTTTCGGATCCAGTCATGGGATCTTCTGATTTCAGCTCCGGTCGGAATGTCAACGTGTCCGCCACTTCGTCAAATGATGTATCCGCTGCTTCGTCCCCAGGTCTCAAGGGCCCCGTGGATTCTCCGCTAGATCAGCCAGCTGAAGAGATCCTGCCTAGAGATCGGCAGCAAAAGACTGCTACCTACGACTATGCCTATGAGAAGTCCATGAGTCACGCCGAGGCAAAACTATTCTACCAGCACCACCAGTTAGCCTCGCGAGGTGACAACCCCTTGCCCCCGAGCCCGGGCCTTACAGCCCGGTCGACGGCCGATTCGCACCCCGAAGAATCACCAGTTCACCAACTGGACTCGTTGCAGAGCCATATCTCCCAGGAGAGTTCCATGGTCCTTGATTCGGATCCAACAACACTGCACCTGCAGCCGCCCAAAGATCATGATGCTTCAGCGCACTACTTTGAGGACCAGGATGTCGCCAATCTTTCCGCCCAAACTCAGGCCGCGCACCTAGGCGCAGCTCATGGACAGGGCGCATACCTTGCCGCAGCGGAGAGTCTGCACAGCGCGAACGTGGGCATTGGAGCACCCCAGGTGCCTAGCGGGTTTGCGCCGGGCAATGATACCGTGACTTCGGAGCTAAATGCCATTTACCGCAAGATCAAGAAGCTCCTTGATCGTCGTGCCCAATACATGGAGCTTTCGTTGCAAGGTCCAGGTATGGACCCAAGGGATCAGCCAGACTGGGATATCTACCCGCCTCCCCCAGAGCCAGCGTGGGATGATGGCAAAGAATATCAACCCGGCAATGTTGGTGGACCATCCGATGTCAATGGCAAGAAGAGGAAAATGGGTCAAGACATTGGAGAGGACTTCGACATAGAGGAAGTAATGCCTCTTCCCGAGGAATCTTCATGGACGTATAGACTTGATGGGAACAGCGTGTATCAGGTCTTTGAGTCTGAAACGGCCGCAGACGAGCAAAAGCCTATCGTCCAGATACCCTCGTTGCGCGATTTTTATATGGATTTGGATGCCATTGTGGACGTATCAACAGATGGACCTGCTAAGAGCTTTGCCTTTAAGCGGCTTTCATACTTGGAAGGCAAATTTCAACTTTACACGCTGCTCAACGAATACCAGGAGATCGCAGACAGCAAGAAGGTCCCTCACAGAGACTTTTACAACGTGCGTAAGGTGGATACTCACGTCCACCATTCTGCTTGCATGAACCAGAAGCATCTTCTCCGTTTCATCAAGAGTAAGATGAGAAAGTCTCCAGATGAAGTTGTTCTTTTCCGAGATGGGAAACATCTGACCTTGAGGGAGGTCTTTGAAAGTATCAATTTGACTGCTTACGACCTCAGCATTGATACATTGGACATGCATGTTAGTCTTTCTTCTTGTTCCACCGCTTGTCTGTTTCATTTGCAATTCTGGTTCACCCTCATGCTACCTAGCGACACTCACTGACTGACCATGTAGGCACATACTGACTCTTTCCATCGCTTCGACAAATTCAATCTGAAATATAATCCGGTGGGCGAATCGCGTCTGCGTGAAATTTTCCTCAAGACCGACAACTACATCAAGGGCCGCTACCTGGCCGAAATCACCAAGGAGGTGATCTCAGACCTAGAATCCAGCAAATATCAGATGGTGGAATGGCGGATCTCAATCTACGGTCGATCCCTTCAAGAATGGGATAAGCTTGCGGCCTGGGTGGTGGACAACAAGTTGTTCTCGCCTAATGTTCGTTGGCTGATCCAAGTGCCTCGTCTCTATGATGTGTACAAGTCCAGTGGTATGATGGAGAACTATGAGCAGGTCATCACCAACGTCTTCCAGCCCTTGTTCGAAGTCACAAAGGATCCCTCTAGTCATCCCAAGCTTCATATCTTCCTCCAGCGCGTGGTCGGATTTGACAGTGTAGATGACGAGAGCAAGGCCGAGCGCCGGCTCTACAGAAAGTATCCAATTCCTCGAGAATGGAATACCAAGCAGAATCCGCCCTACACTTATTGGCTTTATTTCATGTTTGCCAACATCGCCTCCCTCAACAATTGGCGCAAGCGTCGCGGGTTCAACACCTTTGTGCTTCGGCCACACTGCGGTGAGGCAGGCGACCCAGATCATTTGGCCGTTGGCTTCCTCTGCTGCCATAGTATCAGTCACGGTATTTTGCTGCGCAAAGTACCCCTTCTGCAATACCTCTACTATCTGGATCAAATCGGTATTGCCATGTCGCCACTCAGTAACAATGCGCTATTCCTCACATATGACAAGAACCCATGCGCTAGCTTCTTCAGACGAGGACTCAATGTATCATTGTCCACGGATGATCCTTTGCAGTTTGCCTTTACGAAGGAGCCCTTGATTGAGGAATATTCAGTCGCGGCGCAAATCTACAAATTTAGCGCAGTCGACATGTGCGAACTCGCTAAGCATTCGGTTCTCCAAAGTGGATTCGAGCTTTCACTGAGGGCAAGATGGCTTGGTTCAAACTGCTCATTGCCAGGAGTTGCTGGTAACAATGTTGCAAAGAGCAATGTCCCAGACATTCGTGAGGCGTTCCGGCATGAGACTTTGCTAGGAGAATTATCTCTGTGAGTGTTGACAACCTGGATATTCAAGGGGATCTAGGATTGGTGCTAACTGCAGTCTCTTGAAGTATTGAAAGTCATTCCGAAAGCAATGCATCCCAGGACCAGAAGGGTTTATCACCAGGCTTTGTTCCGAGTCAGCCTACGAGCAAAGCAGGAGATACCATGCCTACGAACAACGGTAAGATCTGAGATATTTGTGATGTCAAGAAATGATCAAGCTGACAGTCGCTGCGTATCTAGCTCCTGCATCCAAGCCACGTTCCGAATCCCGTTCTAGTGTGTCTGGGACGGATATCTCACAGAGTGAGCTTCCAATTCAAATGGCAACCTCCCCTTCATCAACCCATTTGGCTCGGTCTTCAAGTAGTGCTGCTCTTGGAGGTGTTGGTGGCGCAGATGGGTTACCTGAGCAGAAGATTTTCCCAGGAATCGTTCATGAGAGAGTTCGCAAAGGAAACATGCACCAATAGATATATTCGGTCTATCTTGTTATTCTCGGATCACATACCTGCTCAGAATTAGAAAGCCATAGAGAGCAGAAGAGGAATCTCAAAAATGCCGGGAACCCAGCTGAAATAAGTTCAATATGCAATTATTTCCAAATGCACGCTCTGAATAGGATACAAATTAATTTAGGTCAAATGGCCCAACTGCCCTTCCTTTCTGGCAGTCCCCAGCCTTCTAGGTTGGTTTCATCTTCTACCATGCCAGGCTCTTGCCTGGCCCACTCCTGAATATACAAGCGCAATGCTTTCCATCGTGTACACCCTCCGGTCAGATCCTTATTGTCGAGAGCAACATACCCCCGCGCATCAGTGTGCAAGTCATCCTGACGGAGCTCTTCGACTGTGATGCCTGAGATTCGGCTGAGCTCGTAATCATAGTAACGGGCAAGACAAGGATACCCCAGCGAGAGGTAATTAAATATTTGCGTGACAAATCCATCATGAAACTCTGCGTCAATGGCTTTCTGGAGGTTTGGACTAGCAGGTTTCCGGCCAGAATTCCCAAGCGATGCCGCCAGACGATCCAGGTGAATGTGCGAAGGAGATGGACTGAGGCCTACGCTCACACCAGTCTCATCAATCCGAGCCATGGGAGTCACAATCCCGGGAAAGAGGCCGGTAACCTCCGGCTCTTGCTTCTCGTCTTTGCAACAAGTGCCCATCCACAAACCAGCGCCTTTTTCCCCCTGTCGATGGGGAGCCGCGCACCACAGCCCTTCGCAATTGTTGCAAAGGTCATGGCCACAACTCACTGCAGTATCGATGTGAGCATGCTCACAGATAGTCCCCTCCGGTGATAAGCTCTGTGGCAGAATAATGTCACTTCCAAGCATCGGTGGACTAGGGCCGGACTTCTTCTGGTTCTGAGATGACTCTTGCTGTCCTGATGTCATCATAGCCCGAAGCCTCATTTCGGCCTCCTCTTTATGATGTCGCATGTATTCAAGTTCCCAGGACAGATCCGCCGAGGATTGTCGACGAGACTTGATATGATGATACTTCATGTGAGAAGACGGACCATCTTCGTCTGAGTCTCTGTCGTCTTCGTCTATGGCGAAATGATCCACAGGCTCATACACCTGCTCGTTGGGAAAGGCAGCCAGTGCTTGTTCCCTCAGCTGCTTCTGTGCAGAGCGGGCGGCAAGTGAAAGCAAGAATTCCGAGAACTCCTCGCTGCAACTTTCACGGGGTAGCTTGCTAGGGTGTAAATCTCTGGTTACTTTTTTCGATAGCCCAAGTAGTGAGGTGCACGCTGAGTGAGATCTGGAGTTATCAGACTCTTCGCTACTGTTGGATGGAATTGACGGAAGGGCTGGAACTCGAAATGAGTGTCGGCGGCCCTCTTGTCGGCGCAACAGACTGGAGTACGAGAACCGAGACTCAGGTGGTGAACAGGTAACGGCATGGTGGCCTGTATCTGACCAACATGTCATGCCCGGGCTGATGCTCGCGTGAGCCAGTGGACCTGATGTGTTGTGTCGTCGAGGGAACTGGGTCGCTTCTGTTTTTCGAACTGAGCGTGTGTCGGTCTCTATAAGTTCAGGCTTAAACCTTCTGGGGGACGTGGTTTTAGGTTGTGATGGGAGGATCTCCCCAGTAACTTCCGAAGCTGTATGAGATCTTCTATTGCTTGATTTGGTGGTTTCGATTGGCTCAGGAGCAAATCTTCTCGGTCGGTGGTCATTACGGCCCTGGGAATGAGTTTCATCTGGCGAAATAGCTGTCTGAGGTTCTATTCCTCTAGAAGCAGGCTCTTGGTTCTTGGAGCTTCGAGATACGGTTTCGATTGGTTGGGCCAAGAATCTCCGAGGAGGCTTGGATGTCTCATTTTGAGTTGCATATCCCGGGAGCTGTTGGGAATCATTCAGAGAAGTCGGA
Organism: Penicillium antarcticum; assembly: GCF_028974205.1. Lineage (NCBI taxonomy): Eukaryota > Fungi > Ascomycota > Eurotiomycetes > Eurotiales > Aspergillaceae > Penicillium > Penicillium antarcticum. Next base: position 1,925,416 of record NW_026695306.1, on the reverse strand, counting down.
TTATCCGTATGGGAGGGGTTTTGAGGTGATATGGGGTCTATAGATCTGTACTCTGATCTGGCTGTGGGTGTGTCCACACCAGCTTTCCGGGCTTCTGGATGGCCCATTGTCTGATGTTTGTGGCCTAGTACAACTCTCCACCATGCTTTGATATCAGCGCATTTAAAAGAAAGTGCACACCATTTGGGAGAACAAGTGAGATAACCACGGGTCGAAAAGGCGGTGTCGGACAGGTAAGAAGGAAGCGGTGACAAGAACGCCAACACAAAAGAAACTCAAAAAGATATCACTGGTGGAAGTGAAGGGAGGGTGAAAGGAGAATGAATGTGAAGGTGAATATGCAAATGTTGTTGGGGGAGTACAAGGGCGGTGGGGTTAATGACATCAAAGATAAGATATCCAGCCAACTTTCCTTCATCAATGGCCGACAAGCGCAAATTCGACGAAGACCACTCTACCTCCAAAAGGAGGGTCATTGGGCCTGCACTACCAACTGCCAGTGAAAGTGACAGTGACAGGGATAGCGACGATGACTTCGGTCCAAGTTTACCTCCTCCTTCTGGCGCAACACCTATGCCAGCACCTGAGGCTCCCAAGGTAGTTGAGTCAAAAGAAAGCCAACGCGATCAGTGGATGCTACAGCCCCCTGCCCAATCTGACTGGGCTACCAAGATTGATCCAACGCAGCTACGGAATCGCAAGTTCAATTCGGGCAAGTCAGCCACGGCGCCAAAGAAGATGGATGCTTCGTGGGTGGAGACCCCGGAGGAGCGAATGAAGCGGTTACAAGATGCAGTCATGGGCGTCGGTACCTCGGAACAGACTGGAAAGCAGACCCCTGCCACAAATACAAAAATGATGGAAGACAAAATCAAGAAGTACAGGGTAAGCTTGGCATCTTTCAGCCATATACTTTCTCTAATGCTCTTTACATAGGACGTGACAGGCAAAAACAGTCGCTTAGAAACATCTGAGAGTCAAAAGGACGAAGATGATGATCCAAGTGCTCGCGCTTTTGACCGAGAAAAGGATATGGCAATATCTTCCAAGATATCGAGTGCGCAGCGCCGGGAAATGGTGCAGAAGGCTGGAGATTACACCTCACGTTTCTCTAAGGGGAATTTCCTATGAATTCAAGCGATCATACAACTGGATTACTACCTGGCTTCGAGCCGAAGTGCGAAATGCGATATGTCGTATACATGCGCTTGGTCTGTTGTCCAACTTCCAGGGCTGGTGATAAATAAGAAGTATACAATTAAAATGGGACAATGCCCGTGCATACGCCTTGGGGTAGAGCCCATTGCCCGTCCACGATAGGCCTTAGGTATTTTGGAAAGTAGAGGGCCCGCCTATTAATGATGTCTATATGTATTTGCTAGCCTATTGTGGGCAATGCCTTACCGCCTATCTTTACATACATTCAATCTAATATATACCTATAACTTTGTAATCTATCCCAATTAATTACTGTTTTCTACCTATATCACACCATGTCCTTATAATATATTACATTTTAGGATTTTATATATTATGAATAGACCTCGACATTCCCACGGGAGTGGGTCCACGGGACTAGACCTCTGTAGGAATTCCCACGGGAAAAGCCACAATCTAGTCATATGGAAATGTCAATGTCTAGCCAGCACTTTAAGCCGCAGTTCCACACGAAGGAAGCTGTATATAGTGAAAGAAATGAAAAGGTAGGGATTATCTATTAGGAAGCTCACTACTGATGACACTAGGCATATAGGTGATACAATAGGCTAAATAGAGAAAGGCTATTAGCTTACGACATATAATTTCACTATCGCAAGGTAGGTAGTAAATGAGTAAACTACTTGCCACTAACGCGGATGCTACGCGTAAAAGGCGGCATAAAAAGCCCGAATAGCGTATGAAGAAAATCTACTAGATGAAGAAGCTATACCACGTCTAGATTGCACCAAACCCGCAAATAACCTACCTGGACCTACTTTTGAAAAAAGAAATACAGGTCTTGGCGTACATAATTCATAATTTAGCTGATTCATCAAAATGAAATACTGTTATTTACGTTTGTTCTAGTTCTAATTTTCTTGATTCTTTATCTTTCACTTCAATCACTTAAAATATTAAGAAACTCTTTTGTATACTTGTGTATTAATAGTAGTGTCACGGCGTAGCCTTGGCTTTACGTGCGCGTGACAATTGTGCGTACTTAGTCAGTATATATATCGGTCCAGGAATGTCAGCCGTCAGGCTGACATAGTGGTCTTTTTGGCCTAGTTGGTAGATGTTTATTGACCTGGGTGCAAGCTATTACAAGTAGCCATGAGTTATTTATATTATTTTATAGTAATATAGCTATAGTATCATAGTAGGAACTAAAATAGATTAAGGAAGGGGTCTTATTATATAGAAATATAAATTTGATACTACTTGGAAGGTGGTGCACCTTTATAAGAAAATATCAATTTTCTAAAAAAATTATATTCTTAATACTATTTATCATATTAAGCTTACCTATATTAAATAACTCATAGTATAGTACATATTCTAATCTTATCTTACTTTAAATTGTAACAAAATATAGCGGCTACAAAAAAGGATTGAATATAGTAATTAAGAATTGAGTATTAAATTTTCGAGGGCCAAAAAGGCTTTCGCGGGTTAGGTATAGATTTATAGTTTATTTCAACTTAATTTATCTAGTGTCCACTGATTATAGGATACTATTAGTCCAATTAGTGATAAAATATTTAGTCTACTATATATAGCGCCTAACTTTTAAACGATCTCTATAAGTCTACTCCTCTCTTACGAGATGATATCTTAGAGTTAGTCTTATAATCTATTTCTCTTATCGGTCTATAATAATATAGATAGTATACTATACCTTATATTAGATCCGCTGCAAGGAATTGCTCCTAAACTGTCTAGTGGTTAGCGAATATTCGACCCTTTTAACCAAGACTTTATCCGACTATAGCCTCGCCTATTATTCTTTTCTTTGTTTACGCGTGTTAGCCTGCATCGAAGAAAGAGCTACCTATTTTACGATAGTATAATATATACTAAATAGGTAGTAGAGAAGTGGATTAAGACTAACTATAGAAAGACTAGCAAAATCTGCTAGGATACGAGCTATTGAGCGGAGATATAGCAGCATTTTAATTAAGTACTAGAGAGGTCTAAAGCTAGCCAAAGGTTATATATATAAGCGCTATAGTTTAGTTCTTAAATATTTATCTTCTAACAGGACTCCTAATAGCACGACTCAACATAGTATATCTACGTTTTCAAAGTGTCTCTATATTACTTTATATTAATAGCGCGCGAGGAATACTTAGCAAAAAGCTAGTATTACTAATATAGGACATAATAAGTACTTTCTTATTTATCAAGATATCTTACTAATTAATCTAGTAAATAGAGATATAACAAACTAAACAAGCCACGGGTTTACTTAAAAGGCCTAGGAGGAGAAGCTTCTTACCTTCCTTACGATCCTACGTCTTCATTTTTGGATTACTAAGTATCCTAGGCTCTATACCCTAATCTAAATAGCCTAGTATGGCCTCTCTATCCCTAAGACTCCTTCCGCGAAGACTTTGCGTCATCGCCTACAAATATAGTCGAAGAACGTCATTAATTATTAGATATCACTTTTTATTAGGTATTTATAGCTATTACTGGCTATTTTATCGATAAGGATTAGTATTATCGAGAGGTTCTACTTAGCTTCTAACCAATTTCTTAGAACGCACTCTAGCGAGAACCTTAGCGCTGTATTCCTAGATAGATAGACTTATATAATGTTCGATCTAGGACTAAATACTTATAATTAATACTAATAATATATAAAATAATAATACCTTACTTAGTTAACGCCTTATAATAGTCGCTATCGGATAGATCATGTTAAAGAAGTCGTTCTTGGTGAACCTTGAAATACCCCCAAGAATTAGTCTCTGCACATCCTGAATACCACTTGTTCGAGAGACATCTTTGATCTTACCTGGTTGACAGGCTCTGTCCTGAAAACACTAGACCCTTTCTTACAGCAAAATAGCTCCGATTAATATTCGATCCCCTTTATATTGAATATATTAAACTAACTTAATACTTAGTTTAGATAAATAGCCTTAGATTAACTTCCTTCTATAGATGACGTAGCTATTCTTCGATTTCACCCTTAAGCTATAAATAAAGAACACTACCACTTGTTATATAGTCTATATTTACAATAAGCTTTTTGAATAACCTAAGTAGTTAATAGACTGGTTTAAACGTAAAACGGTTCCCTAGAAAAGGATAATATGTAAGGTATTTAAGGCTATGCATAAGTAGCTCTTTTGAGTAGACTAACACGATGTAATGGATTTCTAACGAGCGGAATAATATTTACGCTAATAATTTACGCTAGTAAATAAGTTTAAGTTCTTTCTGGGTAAAGATTAGGACGATTCAAAACAGCCACTCGCCTATATATCCTAATCACAATTCCGAACAACGTCGAAACGTATGTAGACCTCGATAGCGGAGCTAAAGTTGACCTAGTCAGCTATTAGTTCGCTTAGGAATACGGGCTTAAGCGCGTACCACTAACAAGCGTTGTTATTTCCGCAATTAATAAAGAATCAGAATTGTAAGAAAGCGGTCTAGTGTTTATAGGATAGAGCCTATTAACTAGGTAAGATCAAAGATATCTCGGAACAAGTGGTATTGCAAGATATATAGAGACTGATTCTTAGGGAACTCCTAGGTTCACTAAGAAAGATTTATTTAATATGATCAAAGAGGCGGTAAGTCGGCGCTGACGACTCTATAGGGATGCACTGACAAGAAGCAGGGTAGTCCACAAGAGTTTGATACTGATATGGTATACGTCCCTATAGAGTCCGTGATAGCAAGATACTAATTAAGCCTTCTCTTACAGAAAGATAGGAGATAGCTAAAATTTGTAAGAAAATAGCGCCTTATAAACTTTTAATTGTGAATCTTCTCGGGACGAGTGTTCGGTGTAACAAACCTCGAACTTTAGACTATAATATTACTTCCGTAAGACCTCGGAAGGCCTTCGAAAAGACCTTATATATATAAATGTTTACCTAAAGGATATTTCACAAATAGCTTAGGCTATAATCTAGCTTAGATATTGGATAGAATTAATAATTATACAATAGGACGAAGACTCGCTTTCGGGGAAGAGCCATACTACAAAATCGCATATCGAGACGCTTAAAAAGGATCTAGTACTAATCCATTACTCTAGAAGAATGTTTTTATAGGATAATGCGAAAAGTTGCCTAGCGAAAGAGACGGTAGAGTATACGTCGAAGATTAGCCCGCACACTTACCCGACTATACTAGTGTAGCGCTAACGCATTCCACTACAAAGCAGGCTACCACCTACCGAGCGGGCAACCCCTAAACACCATAGTAAAAACGATATGTTTTATAGTTATATTTCAACAACCCTTTATTCAACTTATTTAATAACCTATCGATAACTATGGATTAGACCGTTTAATACTATATACTAATTTCAAGGGAAATAGATAGCTACATTGCTATCGGTTTGAAAATTACAATAGTGTAAGCCATATTATACATAATATCTTAATTACTAGCTGAAAAAAAGCCCCCGACCCCCCTAGATAGGCTAGACAATATAGAAAAGCACTAGGCTATAATAAGAGAATCTTATAGACTAATGTTGCTAAATATAAGTGTAAGTGTAAAATATATCGTATTTATATTTACCAAAGTATTTGGTGTGGCCCGCTTAGTAGTGAAATACGTTAGTTAAAATATAATATTTTTGAGCTCTAGAAAGAGATTATCGATCAGGGAAGAAAGAGCCGAGGCAGATTAGCTTCCTTTACAAAAGATGCCTAGTAAATGTGAAGATCGCATTAGAATGGTCAAAAATAGATACGCTTATATCATCATAGGCAGACCTCTAAAAATAGTGAGAAAGGATAAAGGATATCAAACAAAATATAAAGCGAGTTTTCGAATATACGGCCTTTCAGCTTATTGATATAAAGAAAATCTGTTTTTATAGACCATAAAAGGGGGCTACTACTTATTGTGAAAGTTATATATATTTTGGAAGTAGGCAGCGAGTAATAACATTTGAGACTATCCGATAGATGTTTCTACGAGATTTAAGACTTTATCGAACCTATTATTTCAATAAATTAGATCTTCAAAAGTACGAAATACTATTAGATTATAGGTGTACTATCTAAAAAGCTTTTTAGATACTCTCAGACCTATAATACTCCTCTAGTGTTTATATTCTACTTATAGTATAAAAAACCCAAGAGAAGAAGCTCTCTACTATTCCAAACTTTGAAACATTATTATCTTTGTTATTGAATAAAGTAAAGAGATTACCAAATAAATATAATTAGTATGTTTCTAAAGAAAATATGCAATTAAATATCTATTATACTACTATTTAGAAATAAATATTGGAATAATGCCATTGCTAAAAAAAAACATGGATTATAAATCATAAACTTTTATAGTATCAATAACGGAGTACGAATTAGTGTTAAAATAGAAGTGAAATATAGTACCTTTATCTAATTCTAGAATCTTAATCTCAACCTAGTATAGGCAAAAAAGCGTTAATATTCCTATCTTGATTTAAATATCTTCTATGAATTCCCCTAGAATATCTATAATAATAGAGCAAAAGTTGACGATAATATTAAAGTACAATATTTTATTATCTTTACTATTTAAAAGTTTTAGATATATTGTAGACCGCTCAAAATATCTAATAATAAGATCTATGTTTATATACATATATACAATTATATTGCAACAATTTTTATTCAAGAGTATTAAATAAAATTTTGTTAGAGTATAAATAAGGTATTAAATAGTTGTTATTAGATTAAATTATTAGAACAACTCATTAGCTATAAGTCTAGAAGTATATATATAATATTCCTAATAAATGTGAAGTGCTGAAGCCAAGCTTGATTCAAGCTAACGAGGCCAACATACTATAATTTATCAAAAGCCTGAAGAAAATAAGTGCAACGTAGGGAGGGATCAGCAGGAAAGTAGGGTAGTGTATAGACCTTGACATTTCCTATAGGACCCCTCCCATGGGACTGTCTATGGGAATTCCTATAGGACTGTAAACAATGCAAACATTAGCTATCTCGTGACTTATATAAATAATGCATTTCTTGGCGGTTCCAAACGTTATATTATTTATAGTAGCTTTTTCTAAATTAAAGATATACTAAAGAAATCACAAAACTATAGTCGAAATATATCAAATATAATAAATATTTGTTAGTCTTAATACTCGCTAAAACACCTTTAAATTATCGTATTTTATTATGATAACTTAGTAATTCATCCATTATTATTATGAAAATAATGTATAGATAAGAAATTTTTTTAGTCCTATGGGAGTGGGTCTACGGGACTAGACCTCTGTAGGAAATGTCAAGGTCTAGTAGTGTACTAGTCGAAGAAGCTATAACGTATACTAATAGACCTAACAAGGTTGATAAAGGGAAGTCTAATAAAGCTAGCGCTATATTGCCGACGTCTCGACTCTAGTCGGACCAATCAAAGGCAATTACAGCAATATAGTCTTTGCAAAACGACTAGATATAAGAGAAATAGGTGCTAAGGGATATCTAAATTGCTTTAAACTTACTAAAAACTGGTTATGGTTAAAAAGATTAACAAATAATTTAAGGAACGACGGGCAGGTGTTCCACTCACTTATATAATACGTTACTTGTTATTTTAATTCTAGTGATAATAAGTACTATGCCGTAATCATATAATACGATAGACCGAGCTAGTCTAATAGCTACTACAAAAGGAGGTTAGGGACTACGAGCTATAGCACTAGGATTCTTAAACGGCTGTAAAAAATAGGGCTATTAAGCTATGGTATTCGTTTTCTTTTTGATAACGTATTCGACAAGCGAGCTAGCCACCCTACCTAGTCTATCAATTTAAATAATATATTTATCTCAACCAAAACGCTGTTAAATTCAATTAGCTAAACTTAAGTTCTATCAGGATATATAGTAATTTATGACCCTTAATTCCACCACATATATTATATATTAGTTAAGCTCTCGTAAGTGGCTAAGAAGGTGCCGGAGCTAGCCCTACCTCGCGGGGCATTATTGCTGCGTTGTTAAGGCAGAGGGCTCTAAAACTAAGAGGCCTTTTTTGGAGGGTATTTGCCTTGTAGAACAAGTCTTTTCTTTGCTTCTTCTTCCTACTTTTAGAGCATAATTCGCTTACTTCTTTATCGAGTAAGATAGTCGATTATATCGTAATTTAGTAGGCTTTTAAAACTTAATTAATCGTAGAGCTAAGCGGACTCGGAGGGCTTTTTGAGTGGTATTTAAGCACGGGTTTTATTAAGGATACCCGACCACTTTTGCGACTACTCGCTTCCCTAGCTTGAGGGGTATACTACGGTCCAAAGGAGGAAATCTAGCTTTGAAATCACCTATTAGGGTAGTATATAGTACTAGACCAGCTATAAAGCTATTTTTAATAGCCTCCGATTGAAATACCTTAACTCGCGCGGATAGGCAGGCTTCTAGAAAGTCTAGTTTATCGACGTAATTAATCCTAAGCTTTGATTCGACAAACCGACCCTACGTACGTTATAATTAAATTGCGATAATTTATTCTTGTAAATTTCGTCTAATTTCAGGGCAGAACAACTCGTATAGTCATCGAGTATTATAAGTCTATACTTCCCTTACGTAGGCGAAAAAGTAAACAGAATAAAGAGCTTTTCGAGCTACCGAAGGCTAATTTTGTCGGAAGCCCACCTATTCGGACTAGGCTCTAATTACTCGGAAGGCCGTCGATTTAAGATTCGATAAGGACCAAATTTGCCCTTAAAAATGACGCACGGAGGGAATACCTATGTGAGACCACGCAGAGTCTCTGGTTTGGCTTGGTAAGCGAAGTAGAAGCCTCAGCTGACGTGTGGTACAATATGGTTCTATTGTAGGAGAGACTGAACGCTGACCCTTCCCAGGGTCAGCGGGGATGAACTAAATACAGGCTGGCCCAGCTTCCGGGCGGTGAGCAGTACTATACTGCCACGATTCCTGAGGCACCAACTCGTGCCTCAGGTACCAACATAAGTAGTCGAGGGTCCTGACAACCTACCCCGACGTATTTATATACTTAGCTATAGTCACCTATCGGTGGTCTCTGTGCTACAAAAGCAATAGTAGACCGTAGAATCCCTTTCGCATAATAAATTTCGCGGTCGCGATTGGACCAATAACAAAACCAGTCTTATCAAAAATTATAGATATCGTCGGGATCGATATAGTACAAAAGGACAGTTCTTTTTGGATAGGAGAAAACTATTCGGAAATAATATTCGGTTCTTCGTATTTAGCGCTCTTATAATGATAGCCCCTCAAGAATCAGGAGGAAAAGAGAGGATATAGACTGTTAAACGAAGATATAAACCTATTTCTCGCCGATTTAAAGAATCGGAGTAGATTTACGCGCCGCGAGTAGTAACTATTTCTCGTACGGTAGAAGGCTAAAGAGCTACTACGTGAGTATCTAGATATAAGAAGAATCTAATTTAAAGCGACCTTTAAAATTCTATTATTTTTAAACTATTACGCGAGAAAACGCGCGATTTCAATCCCTACTAAGGTTGCTATAAGAGTGAAACGCGGTATTTGAAATTACCGTGCTATATCGTGAATCAAAGAAATTTCTCGCTTATAAATAACATGAATAGCTAAGAAGATCCTACCCTCTTGCTCCTAAGAGAATTAAGTACGGATTGGTAGTATAATAGGTAGTTAAATAGAGAAATCCGAATTAAGTGACGCGATTTAGGTAGGGTAGCTAGCTCGCTTGTTATATAAGTTAGCTAATTAGAGTATAGGGTTACTAAGCTAAAAAAATTAGTATCTGTAGCGGTGTTAGGACCCTCGACTACCTATGTAGGGGCCTAAGGCACGAGTTAGTGCCTTAGGAACCGTGGCAGTATAGTACTGCTCACCGCCCGGAAGCAGGGCTAGCCTATATTTAGTTTATCGCCGCTAACCCTGGGAAGGGTCAGCGTTCAGTCTACCCTATAATAGTATCATATTGTATATCACGTTAGCTAAGGCTTCTATTTCGTTTACCTACCTAAATCTAGAGACTCTGCGTGGTCTCACAAGCGGCGATTAGAAAATAGGATTTAATTTGCTATATTGATATTAATATACCTATTAATTATCGTCCGCCTAAATATAATAATACGTGTCATGTCTAAGTGGTTTCTATATAAGGGAGATCTACTATATTATCATCATTATTAATACTATTGTTAGGCTTTAAAAGCTCCTTTTTCTTAACCTCCTCTTATATACCTAGTTCTTTAACGTGTTTCACTAGTGAGCTGGCCACACCCCCGAGTTGGCCACCCCACCCGAAAACGCGTCAGTAAATTAGACCTTTCTTCTTTAACCACCCACTATGCCACCAATTCGCACTCAATCCTCTCAGAAACGTATAGAGCAAGAGGGTAGGATCTTATTAGCTATTCAGGCTATTAAGAAGCAAGAAATTACCTCAATTCGCGAAGTTGCACGCCAATTCAACGTACCGAATTCAACTCTCGCTACACGCCTTAATGGGGTTCAAAACCGCGCGTTTTCTCGCGCAAAAAACCTGAAATTGACGGAAATTGAAGAAGAATCTCTCCAAAACTAGATTCTCTCTATGGACTCTCGTGGAGCAGCCCCTCGGCCTTCTACTGTACGAGAAATGGCAGACTTACTACTCGCTACGCGTGGATCTACCCCCCCTCCTTCGGTCGGTCAAAATTGGGTTACAAAATTTGTTAAAAGGCATCCTCTACTTTCCTCCCGTTTCTCGAAACGTTACGATTATTAGCGAGCTAAATGCGAAGACCCTAAAATCATATCTGAATGGTTTTCTCTCGTCCAAAAAACGATTCTAACGTACGGAATTGATCCTAACGATATCTATAATTTTGACGAGACCGGTTTTGCAATGGGCTTGATTGCGACCGCAAAGGTTATTACGAGAAAGGAATACTACGGTCGGAGATCGCTTCTACAGCCTAGAAACCGCGCTTGGGTGACTACAATTGAGTGTATAAACGCGTCGGGGTGGGCGCTTCCTCCGTATATCATTTTTAAGGGTAAAGTCCTTATCGAATCTTGGTTCGACGGCCTTCCGGAAGATTGGAGACTCGATATTAGTTCGAATGGATAGACTTCCGACGAAATTAGCCTTCGGTGGCTCGAAAAACGCTTTATCCCGTCTACTTCTTCGTGTACGAAAGGGAAGTATAGACTTTTGATACTCGATAGCCACGGGAGTCATTTAACCCCGAAATTCGACGAAATTTGCGAGAAGAACAATAATATCGCAATTTGTATGCCTCCGCACTCGTCCCACCTTTTACAGCCTCTCGATATTGACTGTTTTGCGGTTTTAAAGCGCGAGTATAGTCGGCTAGTCGAATCGAAAATACGGCTTTAGATTAATCACGTCGATAAACTCGAATTCCTCGAAGCCTACCCGTCCGCGCGAATCGAGACATTTAAATCGGATATTATTAAAAATAGCTTCGCCGCTGCCGGTTTAGTGCCTTATAGTCCTAATCGAGTGCTTTCGAAGCTTAATATCTCCCTCCAGACGCCGACACCCCCCCTCGAGCCGGGGTAGTGAGTGGTCGCCAAAAACGCCCTCGAACTACGTTCAACTACAAAAACAAGCTTCCTCGATAAAAGCCTTGCTTAAATAGCGCTCAAAAAGCCCTCCTAGCCCGCTTGGTTCTGCGATTAATTAGGTATTAAAAGCCTACCAAATCACGATGCAATTAACTGCCTTACTCGAGAAAGAAGTAAGCGAATTACGCGCTGAAAACGAGAAGAAAAGGCAGAAAAAGTCTCGTTCCACAAGGTAGATACCCTCCGGAGAGGGCCTCTTAGTTTTAGAGGCCTCTACCTTATTTGCGCAGCTAGAGCAAGTAGTTTTGGCACCGATACCCCGCGAGCTAGGGTTAGCTTAGACACCTTCTCAGCCACGTACGAGAGCCTTACCGACGTGTAGCGTTTGTGGAATCAAAGGTCATAAATTGACTACATGTCCTAATAGATTTCGAGTTTAGCTTATTAAATTCAATGGCGTTTTGGTTGAGATAAATACATTTAAAATTGATAGGTCGGGTGGGGTGGCCAACTCGGGGGTGTGGCCAGCTCACTAGTGAAACACGTTATAATTAGTTATTACTAATTAGGCGTATACCCTCTTTTTACCACTTTGCTAGCTTCGATTTCATAGGGTATAGAAAAGATATTCTGAAATAGAAAGGAGTCGTAGGATCGAACCTTAGTATATGAAGAGATATCATTAATTCCTAGATTATTATACTATTAGGTATCTTTAGCGATAATATTAGATATCTTAAGTAGTATTGAATAAATATTCAATACTAGCACTAGTAATCACGATTCAAAGGATATCCTAGATAAGGTAGTAATAGCTAGAAATAGACTTCCGCATGACCCAACCTAACCCGGACCCAACCCGGACCCAACCCGGGCTGGGTTGGGTTTTGGGTCAGAGTCTTCGACCCAGCACTGGGTCCGGGTTATAATGTCTGACCCAGTACTGGGTCTGGGGCCCCAACTTGGGTTATAAACATTGCAAACACGCTTAGGCCCGTGACTACATAAATTATGCAATTTTTGGCTGTAATATTAGGTATTTCTATTACAGCTGAATCAGAACTAACATTTTAATTTTGAAATAAAGTAGTAAATATTGGATGAAATGTATAGTTTATATCAATTGCCTATACTACTAACTAATAGTACTCAAAAATATCATCTTCTCGACTCTTTCGCTTCCGTCCTGACGCGCGCACTTGGGTGTTGTTCCCTGGTAACTGCACCTAGGATTCACGTCTAGTCTGTTCTTCAAACGTAGCTGATAAAACCTTATCTACCTCTATCTCTTTATCAATTGTAGTCTCCTGTTCCTCAGTGTCACTGATTGGCTCGATCTCAATCTCGTCAAGCTTCTTATCCTTCTCTTCCTTTGCCGCTTCTATCTTATTATAAGAGAAGAACTTCTTAAGAAGCCTCGCCTCTTCTTCTTCGATATCAAATCTTGAAGTACAAAAAAACATCATTAAATCTTCGATCGTAGAAGACTTTATCCTCCCTCGGCGGTAATGATAGATATCCCGAGTAGTGTTAAAGAGCCGCTTAACGCCTACACCTATTATAGGGAATAAGAGGATATCACGCGTAAGAGCGGCAATTGCTAGGAAGCGAGCTTAGTTCTCTCGCCAGAATATAAGAGGTGCAATATGAATAGGATCTAATACTAAGTTAGTAAGAATCCTAAATAGCTTTGTTTAAATATACCACTATCAAGATATTGAGTTATTTCATTAGTAGCCGTGCTTGCTTATACGTTACTTCTATTTAATATCGTATCAAGCTTCGATCCTAGCCGAGCTATTATTTAGGGGCTATCCGATAACTAGTTAAGGGTTGAAAGCTGCTCTTGGTATAGAATCAGAGCTTCCTAGAAGGATTTGCGATACGTATCACACTATTTCTGATCCTAGTCCTTCGTAAGAAAGAACTTAAACTTATTCACTAGCGCTAGCATTATAATAATCGCATAGATATACCCTCGAATATTATTAGTTTAAGAGTAGTACTTATCAAGCTTTAACCGACTAGCTTTAAGTGCATAAAATATCTACTTTTTCTATAGCACACGCTTTCGTCGTAGCTGCTTTATTGACTACTCTAGATACTTAAAGAGTTTGTTGTAAATCTTGAACATATAATACGTAGTAATATCTCGAGTCTTTGATAGCTAAGTTATATAGTCGAAGAATAGCTTAGTGATACAAAGAAGATAGTTAACTTAACGCCACTCCTCCTCGTAGAGTAATATCTTTTCGCAATCGTACTCTGCACAAAATAGCGTAAAGATAGGACGTAGACGCTTTGCCCGGCGAAGCATTAGAAATATCGAATTCTATCGAGTTCTCATATCTTAGATCGGCACTAGCTTAACGGCTATTGTCTAGAGATTATAAAACGTCTCCCGGCGCTAAGGGCTTGCGTTTATATAGATTGCAAGAAAGCGGACCTTATTCAATATAAAGGATATCTCACGATTCCGATACTACGCGTTTAAATAGGCTAATCTTGATTGCTTCTCTGTCTATCTCGTCTTAGCTAAGTTATTTAGTGGAACTACCTTAATACGATCAAGGAGCTAGTTTAGACTAAGCTAGATAACGTAAGCAAGACATAGAATTCGAACAATAATAACACTATCTAATAGGCCCTATTGTAGAGAATCAAACAATATCTTATTATTAGATGCATTATCCGTTATTAACCCGAATACTCGGGCTTCAAGGTTATGCTCTATCAGAGTTTCAAGAAGAATATTGCTTAGGTTTGTACCTATATACGTACCGTGGAGAGGTTTAAACCTAAGTAGTACCTTACGATAGACCCAATTAATATCAACAAAGTAGCTAGTGATTGCTATAAACGCCTACGAGAATAGAGATATCTAGTAATCAAGCGCAATTGATATCTTCGCACTAATAGGTAGTGTACGAAGGATACGCTCTTGCCGATCTTTAATAATACTCTCTAGTCGGCGACGGATTGTATCGGCAGAGGGAATAATCGGAGGTAATAGGGCGCAGCGAGCCCAAGAAATAAGACGCCGAAATACCGGGTGCTTAATTAGATAAAGTGGAAGCCGATTGAGTGTAATAAACTATAGGATATCTTCTTCCTAGGCTTCTTACGAGAATAGTATTTCGGCTTATCCCTATTATTAGTAGCCAGGATCAATTAGTAAGGTAGAATAAATAGCTAAATTAGAACGTACCCCTTCCTTTAGAAATTTTGTAATCTCTGCTCTCTTCCCTTGCTCACTCCTTAGATATCCCGCTATCTTCAAATATTTCTGCATTGTTAATATACCATAATATTGCACTTTGCCTACAGCCTTTGGATTGACTATATAAGGATACTCGAGAATAGCGCCACAACGTTAATACATAACCTTTGGTGCGCTATCTATACTATAAGCAACCTAGTTGTAGTAGCTCCAAATCTCCGAATGGCGCGTCGAGTCCCACTTAATCTTGCTCTTTCTTCCAAAGTCGGTTTGTAACCACTAGTCTACCTAGTCGTTATATGACATTTTATCGTAGAGAACAAACGCTTTCCTTCGGTCGGGTCTAACGCGTATTAAGTAGGAGGGGACTATTAGTGGGATATTCGGTCGGAGGAAGTTAGGATCGACGGTTTCGATCGTATATTGGCTACTAGATAGAGTTACTAGGTGGTTTAATAGTGTAAGATAGCTAAGATTATCTAGATCACTATCGTAAAGAGAGGATACGAAGTCAGACTACTAGCTTTGCGACATGATAGATTAACCAAGAAGTAAAGTAAGGAAGAAAGGGAGAATAGAGAACTTACAAAGTAATAATATCTATTAATAGTAAGTGAATCTAGCAAATACGATATATCAACAAAGAAAAGGACTCTAAGACGTATCCTCGCGATTAATTGGTTAGATTACTCTACCTTTATATACGTCTAGCCGAATAGCCTAGCAAGAACCCGGAAAACCTAGCAAAACCCTAGTAATAACCTAGAAAACCTAGCAATACCCTAGTAATAACCTAGAAAACCCAATAATAACCCAATTCCCACCCCAACTTTTACCCCTAATCATGAAAAAATTTCATCTCACCTCATCTATTATATAACCACGCAAGTAGTCTCTAGGTGTAGGAATAGGTAAGTGAAGTAGAAGCCTAGTATAATGCGTGTAATACCATATATTAAGGTAGACTAAACGCTAGCACTTCTAGGTCTAGCGGAACTCTATAGGCACGTGACCGATTTTATTTCGGCGGAAAAACCATCTCCTTTATAACTAACTATCCAGCGGCCAGGTCCATTGTTAGGTAGAGATCAACACTACTAGAAAAAGACCTTACAACTAACACAGCCTTACTACCTACTAGTCTAGTATAGTCAAATAATAAAGGCATAATATTTAAATATACTATAAACAAATTGAAGCAATACTGACAGAATTCTATAATAATCATATCAAGTCTACAAAGATACACCAGTGTAACATATCGTAGATATATATATCTACACTTAATTCAAGAAAACTTTCACCGAGCTAAAAAAAACCATTTTATCACCATAAACTTGGCTTTCAAATAGGTAATTAACAATAAGAAAGATCAACAATCTCAGATTACAGACTTATTTCTTACTTTTTCCAAAGGAGTGTACTAGGAATATACAGTGGTTCAAGGTATAAACCAAAACTGATGTAAAAAACAGTATGTTATTTTGATGACAGAGCAGCTTTATGATTGGAATTATGCAAAAGTTGGGTCGAGTTGGGCCCGAACTGGGTTTTACTAGGGCCCCAGTATTGGGTCCAGGTTGGGTCCGGGTCAATGAAGTTCGACCCGGACCCAGGCTGGGTTGGGTTCTGGGTCGAGACCTTCGACCCAAATTGGGTTATGCGGAAGTCTAGCTAGAAAGTAGTAAAGATTCTCCTAGAATAGGAGAGGTAGGATATTAATAGGACCTATTACTAATGAGGAAATATATTAAATTTAGTAGAAGAGGAGGGGTAAGTAAGAGAAGATGGAAGATATACCGCTATTGGTGTATGAAAGTACTTTAACGTAATTCCCGGGCGAGCTGGAGACCCCACCTCACCTACAAATTTTAAATGCATTTATCTTAACCAAAACGCCATCAAATTTAATACCCTAAAATCGAGGTCTATCTAGACATGCATTCCTCTTTTAGCTTTTAATTCTAAATGCTCTACATTTCGGTAAGGCCCTTATATGTGGTTGTAAAGGTGCCGGAGGCGGTCTTAGCTAACGGGGTATTAGTGCTATAACTAGACCTTGACATTTCCCATGGGACGCCTCCCATGGGACTGTCCATGGGAATTCCCGTGGGACTAATTTTGGTCCCATGGGAGTGGGTCCATGGGACTAAACATCTATGGGAAATTCCCATGGCGGGACTAGACCCCCGTGGGAACTCCCATGGGAGTTATGGGAATTCCCATGGGACTGTAAACAATGCAAACATTAGCTATCTCGTGACTTGTATAAATAATGCATTTCTTGGCGGTTCCGAACGGTATTTTATTTACAATAGCTTTTTTCTAAATTAAAGATATACTAAATAATCACAAAACTATGGTCAAAATATATCAAAAGTAATAAATATTTGTTAGTCTCAATACTCGCTAAAACACCTTTAAATTACCGTATTTTATTATAATAACTCAGCAATTTATCCATTATTATTATGGAAATAATGTATAGATGGGAAATTTTGTTAGTCCCATGGGAGTCCCACGGGAATTCCCATGGCGGGACCAATTTTTTTTTTTACTCCCATGGGAGTGGGTCCACGGGACTAGACCTCTGTAGGAACTCCCATGGGACTAAGTCCCATGGGAAATGTCAAGGTCTAGCTATAACTACTTGCTCCGGCTACACTACTAAGGTAGAGGGCTCTAGAACTATAAGCCCTTTCTCGGAGGGTATTTACCTTGTAGAACAAGTCCTTCTTCGCTTCTTCTCGTTTTTAGCGCGTAAATCGCTTACTTCTTTTTCGAGAATAGCTATAGATTGAATCTTGGATTAACGGGCTTTTAAACCTAGTCTATCGTGGACTTAAGCGGGCTTAGTGGGCTTCTTGAACGGTATTTTAGGAATGCTTTAATTATGGAATCTTGCTTTTGTAACTAAATATAGTTCGACGACGTTTCGGTGACTGCTCGCTCCCCTAGCTCGAGGGGGGTGTCGGGGTGTCAGGACCCTCGACTACTTATGTTGGTACCTGAGGCACGAGTTGGTGCCTCAGGAATCGTGGCAGTATAGTACTGCTCACCGCCCGGAAGCTGGGCCAGCCTGTATTTAGTTCATCCCCGCTGACCCTGGGAAGGGTCAGCGTTCAGTCTCTTCTACAATAGAACCATATTGTACTACACGTCAGCTGAGGCTTCTACTTCGCTTACCTAACTAAACCGGAGACTCTGCGTGGTCTCACACGGGGTTCGAAGGCGACCGATTGAAATACCTCGATTCGCGCGGACGGGTAGGCTTCGAGAAAGTCTAATTTATCGATATAGTTGATTCCGACACGTATTTTTGTTTCGACTAGCCAACTATACGCGCGGTTTGACACCGCAAAATAGCCGATATCGAGAGTGCCGTAAAAGGTGAGACATACAAATTGCGATAATATTCTTTTCTTCGCAAGTTTCATCGAAATCCGGGGTTCAATAACTTCCGTGGCCGCCGAGTATCAAAAGTCTATACTTCCCTTTTGTGCGCAAAGAAGTAGATGGAATAAAGAGCTTTTTGAACCACCAAAGCCAAATTTTATTAGAAGTCTATCCGTTCGGACTAACCTCGAGAAGCCAATTGTCTCGAAGGCTATCGAACCAAGACTTGATAAAGACTTTGTTTTTAAAAATCACGCATGTAGGTAACACCACCCCGAGGTATTTATAAACTCGATTGCGCTAACCCGCGCGTGATTTCCGAGTTGTAAAAGTGATCGCCGACCGTAGAATTCACGTCTCGTAATAACCTTCGCGGTCGTAATTAAGCCTATTGCAAAACCGGTCTCGTCAAAGTTGTAGAAATTGTCGGGATAGATACCGTACGAAATAATGGTTTTTTTTGGGCAAGAGAAACCCATTCTCTAATAATCTTTAGGTCTTTGTATTTAGCCCGCTAATAATCGTAGCGTCTTAAGAATTTACTAGATAAGTCGGAATATCTTTTCACGAATTCTGTAATCTAATTTTTACCGACCGAAATAACTAGGGTAGATCTACGCGACGCGAGTAATAGATTAGCTATTTCTCGTATAGCGAGTGCCGAGGGGCTACTCTAGGAGAATCTATTAAGAGAATCTATTCTTGAAGCGGTTCCTCTTCGATTTCTATCAATTTATGGTTATTGGCGCGTGTTTTAGAGCGATTAGTGGTTCTATGAAGACGCGTGTGGATAGAGTGCGCCAAAAACCGCAAAACCGCAAAATCGAACCGACCCAAACCGCACTTAGTTCGGTTTTTGGGGCTAGTTCTCAAAACCACTGCGGTTTGCGGTTTCTTAGGTTCAAACCGCAATGGTTTTTGGGGCCCCAATAGGTTGTCAAACAAGGCAAACTTTAAGCGCTAAATCACGTGCTTATTTTTTTTATTGGTTTATATCGATTTCTAGACTACTTTGTAGAGCTATTTTTAAAATTTATGCAAATATAAGTTTTGTTAGGGCCCTATTGGGGAACCGCAATGGTTTATGGTTTGGATTTTGGGGGCAAACCTTGCCCCTAATTGCGGTTTTTGGCGTAGTCTACGTTGGAGAGTAGACATTGGGATGTTGTAATAGAGCGCTGTTTAGCGTATAGAGGTAATTTCTTGTTTTTTAATAGCCTAAATAGCTAATAAGTCTCTACCCTCTTTTCAATTATATTTCGAGAGGATTAAGTACGAACTAGTGGCATAGTGGGTGGTTAAAGACGAGAGGTCTTAATTAACGCTTTTTTAGGTAGGGTGTCTAGCTCGCCTGCTATATTATCTTTAATTAATATATTATAGCATGATATTAGTTTTACGTACGTGTGGTAATTATACGTGCTTAGTATAGATATCGGTCCTATATATATTCGCCTAGTAGCTAATATTGTGGTCTTTTTAGCCTAGTCAGTAAACATATATTAACCTAAGTATATACTATTACACAAAAATAGTTAGCTTTTACGTCTACTAAATATTGAGATAAGGCGTAAGCCTCCTCGTATTAACGCCTAAAAACTATATCCTAAGAGGGATATAAGCTTTATTCAAAGAAAAACACTCTTAGGATAGAGTTAGAGCATTCTTAGAATTCTTTTAGAATTGATCGCGTAGAAATTTATGAATAGTCTCTAGGTAGATAGGTAAGTCAAGTAGAGTTAGCTAATGTACCTTTTAAGTGATATCTAGGCTCTTTGGGGAGTTTAAAGGATTTTTATAACTTAATAATCAATATACATATATATAATGATTTCTAGCCTATAGTATCGTAATTTTCGATAATTAAATAATATAGCATATCGATTTCCTTGAACCTAATATTCAGGGTTAAAAAGTCTTATCCGTAGCTATTGAGAAGCAATAAGATAAGACAAAAACGTGGTTGTCAAGATATTAATTTGTAATTTATCCTAGTTTGTGTAGTGTTTTAGGATAGTCACTTAACTAGGGTGACCGTTCGACCGGGAATTACGTTATATATTATCTTTCTAAGAGAACTTTTCTACGTTTAAGCTAGCCGATTAACCGCCAATAGTGGCGTCTATTATTATTAGTAACGTATTTTATACAAAAGCTACGTAGATAAAACACTATAATAAATATAAGATATACTACGCCTATACGTTTGTTTATTGCCTTTTTATTTGCTAATAGCTATTAATAAGTAATTTTAGTAGTATATCTCAGTCTTAAATAGATAGAAGACTCATATCATTACAGCGTCGAAAATTATTTTATTAGAATCCGTAAATATTATAGTTAATTAGACTAAATAGGAAAAGTCTTATAAAGGCCCTAAAATTGGCTAATACGCTATTTAATATATATATATTAGAATCACTACTAAAAAAACATATTATAATATAGTGTTAAATAGAATATATATAGGGCATTTATAATAAGATATTATAGCGTATCAATTCTATTTTATAAACAAATCCTAAGCCTATTAAATATACTATATAACAATAAACGGAGGTATACAAATTGCGATAATATTTTTCTTCGTAAATTAAATCAAACTCCACGATTAAATAGCTTCTATAGCCGTTAAGTATCAAATTCTATACTTTCTCTTCTTACGCGAAGAAGTAGATAGAATAGAGAGCTTCTTAAGCTACTAAAGTTTAATATTATCGGAAGTCTACCTATTCGGACTAGTTCCGAAGCGTTAATCGTCCGAAATCTATTGAACTAAGATTCGATGAATATTTTGCCCTTATATAGTACTTGGAGAGGAAGCGCCTACCCCGAGGCATTCGATTACTCGACTACGATAACCTACGCGCGATTTCTAGGGTATAAAGTAATCACCGAC
Organism: Penicillium antarcticum; assembly: GCF_028974205.1. NCBI lineage: Eukaryota > Fungi > Ascomycota > Eurotiomycetes > Eurotiales > Aspergillaceae > Penicillium > Penicillium antarcticum. Next base: position 1,904,181 of record NW_026695306.1, on the reverse strand, counting down.
CGTCGAATTCACGTCCCGTGATAATCTTTACCCTCGAAATTAAGCCTATTATAAAAATAGTCTTGTCGGAGCTATATATATCGTCGTAGTTAATACCGTATTGAAGTGTAGACTTTTGGACAAGAGAGATTCACTCTCTAATAATCTTTAGATCTTCGTATCTAGCCCGCTAATAATTGTAGCGTCTTAAGAACTAAGACGATATAATTGGGTAGGTGCGTTAATACAAAATTTGGTTATAAATTTTCGCCGACCGGAAGAAGGGGCTACTCCGCGAGAGTTTATAAAAAAAATCTATCTTAAAGAGATTTGTCTTTATATTCAGCTAAGTTATAGCAATTTACATAAGTTTCGGATCTATTTCTAAGGCTATTTATTAAGGTATTTCTATAAAAAAAAAGACAATAATACATTAAAGCGACGCGCTATTTCACGTATAGATAGGATTTCTTGCTTCTTAATAGCTTAAAAAGCTAGTAAAGTCTTACCATTTTGCTAAGTACGATTTAAGAGGGCTAAGTTCAAATTAGTTATATAATAGGTTGTTAAAAGAAGGCCTAATTAATTAATACGTTTAACTCATTTTCGTTTCGCTAATCTACGTAGTAGTGAAATACAGTATATATAATATATAATTGTAAGTTATAGTTAGAATCTAGTCTAGATAAATTAAATATATATTATAGTCCTCGGGGTTATTATCGAGAGTAGTATGAGCCTTCTGGAGATTCTTATATATATCGACTGATATTAATATATATAAAGGCGCTCGCTCGATATTTTAGGTCTTTCCGTAAGAATCTATAATTAAAATTAGTAAATATCTATAAAGTATAATAAGCTTATAACCCGATTCTCACGTGCGTGCGATTATCGGATAGCTTAGTATAAGGATTATAATCTTATATCAAAATAGTTTAATTACGTAAGAAGCCCGATCGAGAAGTATAGTATTGTGGATACTGATATCTATAACTTCGATAAAACTAGATGCGCCCTCAGCATAACTATTACCCTTAAAATTGTTACGAAAACGTTATAGAGACGGAGGCTGTTATTGCAAACCGGAAATCAAGAATAGGTAATAGTTATTAAGGCTATAAACGCAAAAGGCGTGGTGTTAGCTCTAAGTGTTATTTATAAAGGCAAGGTCTTTATAAAATCCAGGTCTTACCCTACTAATCCTTTACCGATTACCTCGCAAATTTTAGTTTGTAATAATAGATAGACGACGGATACAATTAGAGTTGAATAGCTTTCAAAGGTCTTTATTCTATCGAGTAATAAGCAGAGAAAGGGGGCGTATCGGCTCTTACTACTCTATAGACATAGTAGCTACCTTACCCCCTAATTTACGAAAGTTTGCGATAAAAACAAGATGATCACTCTTTATATACCTCCGTACTTATCTTATCCATTATTGCCTCTCTATACCGGGTATTTTAGCGTCTTAGAACGTAGATATAATAAGAGGGTGTTATCGTAGACTCGGCTTAGCATTACTTATATTAACAAAAATAACTTCCTAGAAGTATATTAAGTAGTAAGAGAAGAAACTAATAATCTAGAGACTATACAAATAGCTTCGCCGGTGCTAGTCTTATGCTATTCGACCTAGAGCTTACGTTATCGAAGCTTAGTATATATCTTGCTATACCTCTACGTCCACCTATCTAGGGAAGCGACTCGAGCAAAAACTTCACTCCGAGAACCCCTCGCACGATAAAGTATATACCGAGATAAGCTTTCTCTATTCGCAAAATAGCTAGAGAGAGAGAGATAATATTATTGATCAAATAAAGAGAGACTATTAGATAGCTATCCACAACTTCACTATTAAGCATTAGCAAATAGAAAATTTACTTGCCGCTAACGCGAAGGTTTCGCGTAAAAAGAAGCGTATGAAAGCTCGGTTAGCATATAAGGGAGGTCTATTAAAGAATTTATATCGCGTTTTGGTATAGAGAGAGAGAGGTCGAAGAAGCGACATCTAATTATGCCGACCAGGTATCGCCGGCCGCTAATCCGACAAACAAGAGTCGTCAACAGCGGTATGGTCTTTTTAAAACGCCTAGACAAAAAAGAAATAGGTGTTCAGAGAGGTCTGAATAGCTTTAGTTTTATTTAATTCGCGTTGTGGTTGAAAATATAGTAAATTAAGACTCAATACACTACTGGGTGGGTGTGGCGTTCGGTTGCGTGCGGCGCCCGCTTACATGTTACGTTAAAGGAGAAAATGGGAATGAAGGAGCTATGAAATAACAATATTCATAGTGTCACGCACTCGATGGCCACATGTATCACGCCAGTATCAACTCCTGTGGACTACCCCGCTTCTTGTCAGTGCATCCCTGTGGAGTCGTCAGCGTCACCTCACCACCTCTTTTGATTGTGTTGAATAAGTCATTATTGGTGAGCCTGAAAGTTCCTCAAGAATCAGTCTCTGTATATCTTGCAATAACACTTGTTCCGAGACATCTTTTATCTTACCTAGTTGACAGGCTTTATCCTATAAACACTAGACCTCTTTCTTACATATAGATGGCAAATGAATATTATGGACGTGATAACGTAACCGGTAAGCGAGTGATTCATGTAAGCGAGTGATTCATGTAAGCGAGTGATTCATGTAAGCGAGTGATTCATGTAAGCGAGTGATTCATGTAAGCGAGTGATTCATGTAAGCGAGTGATTCATGTAAGCGAGTGATTCACCCAGCCGTTATATCTACTATTTTCATGCGTTTTTTTTAACCACAACGCGAATTCAGTAAAACTGAAGCTATTCAGACCTATCTAGGCGTTTTACAAATACTATATACCGTGGGCGCCTCTTATTGGCTAGAATAGGCGTCGGCGACGGCTAGTCGGCTTAATTAGATCTCGCTTCTTCGACCTCTCTCTCTCCACTAAAACGCGTTATAGCTTCTTTGACTAGTGGACCTCCTTTATATACTATTCGAGCTTTCGTACGCTATTTTTTACGCAAACCCTTTGTATTAGCGGCCCGTAAATCGCTGATTTACTACCGCGTAATAATAGACTAATATATTATAAACTAATACGTTTTTCTTTATTTAATCTATAGTTTTATCTAATCTATAGTTTTATCTAGCTACTAAAGGTTATCCCTTGCAAGCTTCTAAATAGAAATTACTTATCTCTATATATCTTTTATTATCTAAGGTATTTTCGGAGTAAAGTTTTTACTTCTAATTATATCTATTATCTACCTATCAATATTAACTAAAAATAACTAATTATCTAGTAATAGGTTAGGGCTAGTAAACTAGGATTTTATAAAGACCTTACCTTTAAAGATTATATATAATAGTAACGCTTATCCTAATATACTTATAGCCTTAATAATTATAACCTATTCTCGATTCCTAGACCGTAAAAGAGAGAATATCGACTATATAAAATTCGAGTTATAATTTTGGCGGTAGTTATAAGGCCTAGGGCGAAGCTAGTCTTATCGAAATTATAGATATCTTTATCGAGGATACCGTATTTTGCGACTATAGATCTTATATAATTAAACTATATAGAGATTACGGTTATATCCTTATATTAAGCTCGCTAGTAATTACAGGATTTTAAGAATTAAGTTAAAAAGTTTAGGTACTATTTTACGAAGTTATAGCCCTATTTCTTACTAATAGACTTAATTAGTATAGTCCCGCGATCCTCGAGCAATAAATTAACCGCTTCTTATATAATATTTAGTTAGGGAGCTAATCTATAATTATCTAATAAGAGGATCTAATTCTTAAGGGTTTCCTCTTCTAGAATCGTCAATTTATAGCTATTAGCGTACGTTTCTTCGCGATACTTAACGCTAGAGATATATCGCCCGAGCATAGCAGCTAATACTTCGAAATCGTGTACTAATTAACGAATAGAGTGGTTTTTTTTTTTTAAAAAAAGCCTAAATAGCTAATAAGATCCTACCCTCTTGATCTATGCGTTTTTGAGAGCCTTAAGAGCGAATTGGTAGCATAGTGGGTGGTCGAATAAGAGATTAATTAATATTGACGCGAGACTGATACGGGGTGAATCACTCGCTTACCGGTTATGCTATAGATATGTAGTAATGAGAGAGTAAATGTAATAGACATATATAAAGATGATACAATGCATTGATCTATAATAATACTTCTTGTTAGAACGAAGATTAGCCGCTATAACCCCTCTAATAGAACATAGCCGAAAGAGTTTGGTAAGGCGTATTAAAAAGAAAATAATGTAGTTTATAGATATACTACTTAATTAGTACAGATTTAGGACTCGATAAGGCTAGCAGAATGATTTAGTGAAGCTTAATGTTAAGGATACCTTAGGGTCTATATCCTATTATTCTTTCTTTAGAGAATAAAGAAAGGTACTCTAGAGCGAAAATACTACTAATAGTAGTTAATAACTTCAATTTCTTTCCATAGGTTCAAAATATTGTATAGGAATAAAAAGCCTTTAAACTTATCTAAGACATAGAGATTTAGCCCCCTTCAAACTATATTACTGTAGTGACTAGACTCGTGCTAAAGTAACCCGATAAAGGAATGTTTGGATTAGTCGGTTTTTTCCTTTTTTATCTCATCATTTCAGTACAAATAAACCTATGTTACTTAGATATTTATTCCAAATCTATGGCAAACATAGTACCTTCAAGGGTATTGGTTAAGTTAGTATTCAAATGTAGAAGATTAACAAGATAGAGACACTGATAGTATTCATCGAAGGGATTTTTAGGGCTACTTTTTAAAAAAAGATAAATTATCTATATATACCGACTACCCTTAGTCCTAGAACACAATAAGGATCAGAACTTTTGGTAATAGAAAATACTAGAACTATTATCAGAAGGCTTACCTGTCGAATACTTACCTAGTAGACAAGAGAGTGTGCTGAGATACGTACTAGTTTTATATCATTACCTTGACCCGCGACTATATAGGCCTTAAAAGGCCCATATAGCATGACATACTTTTAAGTAAAATTTAGTAAAAGCAAGCTAGAATAACCGAATGTATACTAGTTTTGAAATCATCAGTTAATATTGGATTAGGTATTTTAGTACGGTGTTAATATATTTAGCGCCTCAATAGTAGATCGGTTTCTTACGAGTTTTCATTCTGGTTTGCTATATAATAAATATAGTGGAGCTTATAGAACTAGTCTCTATATATCTCAAATTATGATTAAGGCCTATTAATGAAATAGTATTAAATTAGGGGTTGATCTTTATTTGTAAGTCTAAATTAAATAGTAAGTTTATTTTAATTCTAGATAAAGTCAAGGCTTTCTGTACGATGTCATATATATATTAACAAATAGATAGAATAAATAGTCTTCTTTCTTAAATACTACCTTCATCATTAAGTATAATGTAACACCTGTCATGACTCTAATTCGTACCCAAAATTCTCAAAATGGTACAGAACAAGGGAGTAGAATTATACTAGCTATTCAGCCTCTTCAGAATAGAGAAATATAGGCTCTTCGTCAATGAATGCGCGATTACAACATACCTGATGAAATGCTTCGCTAGTCTTCCGCAGAACCGAATTTTCGTCGAAGGTCTCGCCCCAAAACCTAACTCGACCCAATTATTGTACAATTTGAATCATAAAGCTGCTCTATTATCAAAATAACATACTATTTTTTATATTGGTTCTGGTTTGTATGTTAGACTGTAATGCTTTTTCTTGTATAAACCCCCTGAAAAATAAAGAAATGTCTGTAATTCAAATTATTCGATCGTTCTTCTGGTAAATCACCTCCTTAAATAGCAGCTTTAGGGTAAAAAAGTGCAACCTTTTCGTTTAGTGGAAATTTAGGTAAAAAAGTGTAGATATATATATTTTGTTCAATCTGGATGTCCACTGAATTGGGGGGCATTCATGCCAAGGCCGACGAGGTTTTTCAAGCCTTTTTTCTCCCTCGACAGGTGAAAGACCCTATATAACTGAGAACTCTGCTGATATATACTCTACCTGGTAGATCTAATGCTGGTCACTATATTCATGCCAGGATGCGCCATGAATCTCAAACATATTTGTACCATACAACACTTATATACCTTTAGAGACTAGATATAATCACAATAGAATCCCGATATTTCTGCTCCAGTTTGCTAATGTTATATTTAAGAATTAGTTATATATCAATTGACCATAGTAGATTTGTATATAGTAAGATTATATTAATTCAAAGGTCTGTTTCGTGGTAGTATTACTCCTGGCTATAGATATCTATAGTCAAGGTAGGAATTAGACGTTTTTAGGGGTTCTAGAATTTCTAGGGCTTTTGTAAATTACTAGGATCGATATATATAGGTAGAGCACTCTAACTAATTAGTCGCGAATACACGTCTTTAGGAACTTTCTTACTTGATATAATATAAATGGTAAGCGAGTGATTCACCCCGTATCAGTCTCGCGTCAATATTAATTAATCTCTTATTCGACCACCCACTATGCTACCAATTCGCTCTTAAGGCTCTCAAAAACGCATAGATCAAGAGGGTAGGATCTTATTAGCTATTTAGGCTTTTTTTAAAATAAAAAAACCACTCTATTCGTTAATTAGTACACGATTTCGAAGTATTAGCTGCTATGCTCGGGCGATATATCTCTAGCGTTAAGTATCGCGAAGAAACGTACGCTAATAGCTATAAATTGACGATTCTAGAAGAGGAAACCCTTAAGAATTAGATCCTCTTATTAGATAATTATAGATTAGCTCCCTAACTAAATATTATATAAGAAGCGGTTAATTTATTGCTCGAGGATCGCGGGACTATACTAATTAAGTCTATTAGTAAGAAATAGGGCTATAACTTCGTAAAATAGTACCTAAACTTTTTAACTTAATTCTTAAAATCCTGTAATTACTAGCGAGCTTAATATAAGGATATAACCGTAATCTCTATATAGTTTAATTATATAAGATCTATAGTCGCAAAATACGGTATCCTCGATAAAGATATCTATAATTTCGATAAGACTAGCTTCGCCCTAGGCCTTATAACTACCGCCAAAATTATAACTCGAATTTTATATAGTCGATATTCTCTCTTTTACGGTCTAGGAATCGAGAATAGGTTATAATTATTAAGGCTATAAGTATATTAGGATAAGCGTTACTATTATATATAATCTTTAAAGGTAAGGTCTTTATAAAATCCTAGTTTACTAGCCCTAACCTATTACTAGATAATTAGTTATTTTTAGTTAATATTGATAGGTAGATAATAGATATAATTAGAAGTAAAAACTTTACTCCGAAAATACCTTAGATAATAAAAGATATATAGAGATAAGTAATTTCTATTTAGAAGCTTGCAAGGGATAACCTTTAGTAGCTAGATAAAACTATAGATTAGATAAAACTATAGATTAAATAAAGAAAAACGTATTAGTTTATAATATATTAGTCTATTATTACGCGGTAGTAAATCAGCGATTTACGGGCCGCTAATACAAAGGGTTTGCGTAAAAAATAGCGTACGAAAGCTCGAATAGTATATAAAGGAGGTCCACTAGTCAAAGAAGCTATAACGCGTTTTAGTGGAGAGAGAGAGGTCGAAGAAGCGAGATCTAATTAAGCCGACTAGCCGTCGCCGACGCCTATTCTAGCCAATAAGAGGCGCCCACGGTATATAGTATTTGTAAAACGCCTAGATAGGTCTGAATAGCTTCAGTTTTACTGAATTCGCGTTGTGGTTAAAAAAAACGCATGAAAATAGTAGATATAACGGCTGGGTGAATCACTCGCTTACATGAATCACTCGCTTACCGTTCACGTTAGTAAAAAAAGATAAAGTCATTTAGAGAAGAAGTAAAACTTCTTCTCTAAATTAATCCTTGTATTGAGATAATCCTTTCTCTTGCTATTCCTTGACTACTTTACTCTTCACCTAACTAGTAGGACTTCTGCCTAATAAAAGACAAGGGTACCTTTTACAGAAGCACAAAGTGAATACGTACGTAGACACCGTCCATCTCTCTAAGTCCTCTCTCTGCCAACACTCTTTACAAGCACCTCTCGACCTAGGTACTAGGCAATTTCTACTACATCCTTCTAGATACTTCTGTCTATAAAACCAATATTATTGAAATAGGGTTCTCGTGAATATAGAATGCTAGTGATGAATTATAAGATTGTTATTAATTTTTTTAAGCAAGGTAATATAGCTAAATTTGTTTTCTAATTTAGGTTCGAATAAATTATATAAGCTCTTTTGTACGATATTATTGAATATGTAAAAATCCTCAAGTAAATTTATACTTTATATGCCTTGACCTTTCGATGGTATTAAGTCATAGAATGGATAAATTTATGAAAGAGTAATAATCTGTATCTTAGAAAGCTTGGAAATTTCTTATGTAGCTCTATTACTAATAATAATTTTAATTCTTCATCTTTATATCTAGTTTTGTGTAGAACTCAGCGCTTGACATTTACTCCTTACTTCGAACGATTATAGAGATATACAAGCTTACGCATCTTATTTTCAAATAATATAGATTGGTAGAAATTTGTCGAATTCATGTTTGATGTCTTTTTTGTGTTTCTTTATTTTTGTAAATTAACTGTATATTATTAATATAATACTACTTCAGTAGAGTTCATTCATGTATTATTATAAGCATCCCTTCTTATTGTCCCCTCCACTTTTTCGAGGTCCACTATCAAAATATGTATATTACTTACTTCTCTATATAGCACCACTATGATATGGTCTATAATATTTCAATTTAAAATTTTTTGGATACTTTGTGTAATAGCCCCTAGCCCTCAGTACTACTTCTAAACGTCTACCCATACTTAGGAATAGCGTATCTATCTTCGACCAATCCAATGCGTGTTTAGCTTCCACGAGGTACTTTTCAAAGTAATGCTAGTCACTCTTCGACCTCAATCAATCAATCAAAGTTCTATCAACCTGTTGGAGTGATCTAGTATCGAATAGCTATGCAGGCCATTCTTCCCACTTGAAGCAAGAGCTCGCGTCCCGTGCGCCTGATCATGCTCCAGTGCAGAACTGGAGCTGGTTCTCGAAGCAAGAGAATAGATGCAATCCAAAACCCGTAACCTAGAAGCAAATCCGAATATAAATGAGAAATTCAGTGCCAGGAAGCAATAGATACAAATGAATGTATAGATGCACCGTCCACCTCTCCAGAGCCCTCATATCCCACATCTCAGGTGAACATGTCTCAATCTAGATGCCAGCCAATTTCTGCTGCAGCAAGATCAAACCCCGTCCCCCTACATCCTCACTTCCGCCTCGATTGCTGATTATCGTTGTCTAGTGCCTAGCCAAGCAGCGTGTATTCGCGTAGGTATCGAGGCGGAAGTGAGGATGTAGGGGGACGGTGCATCTATACATTCATTTGTATCTGTTGCTTCCTGGCACTGAATTTCTCATTTGTATCGGGATTTTTGGGTTTACGGTTTTGGCTTACACATAGGGCTGGTAATCTCTTTCGTTTCAAGAATCAGCCCAATTTTCTGTACTGAAGCGTGATCAGGCGTACGGGACGCGAGCTCTTGCTTCAATTGGAAAGAAGCACCTGCATAGCTATTCGATATTTGAATGGCTCCAACAGGTAGAACTTTGGTTGAATGATTGAGTAAATAAAATAGAGGCGCATAAGAATAATATAATATGTTACGATATTATGGTCATATATCTTATTGACGTATAACAGACGAGAGTCAGGCTATGTCACGGCGTGGCGTTGCTTACGCACGCGTAAAATTGTGCGTACTTAGTCAGTATATGTATCGGTCCCGGGCATGTCAACCGTTAGGGGTCTTTTTGGCCTAGTCGGTAGACGTGTATTGACCTGAGTGAATGCTATTACAGGCTAGGTGTAGCTATACTGACTATACCTATTCAAGTTTGGTTGACTGATTTGTACTAGAACAGGGTTTCAGCAAAGGCCATCCGTTACAATTCTCTTCTCTGCTATCATAGATTAAGCATTTAAACTTTACATGAGAAATTCAAATAACCAAGTTAGGTCTCTCTTTATGTATTTGTACTGAATCTTTAAGCGTACCTCGGAGAACCAGCTTCATAATCATCAACTGATCAGAATCATAACTAGAAGTAGGAAAATAGACCCGGGGTTCCAAGTACTAGCGTTATATAAGCCCAGCGCTTCCCTTAATATTTAGCTTGAATTAATCTGTATAACTATATATTAAGTCTGATTTATTAGAATTAGAGCCCGGTTATATACATGCAATTTAGTACGGACTAGCGCGTGCACAAAAGCCAACACAAAAACGTGAATGGCGTTATTTTATATACATCAGGATACGTTAGGGTAGTATAACTAGTAATAACCGTACTATAACGATGACCTTTTATACCCTTAGGTGGTATCAAGGGTATGGGAGCGGTACGTAAAGCGGATATCTATGATAGAGTAGTAGCGGTCTTCGATGTATTAGCGTTTTAGCCAATTCCTGCTGCAAGGCGCTCTAGAGGTGGACAGAAAACGCAAGAGGTAGAAGAGATACAGCAAGATGACAGGAACTAGCTCCTCCAAGCTTCTTCCCTCTGTTTCAATATTCTAGTACGAATGGACATTATGGACCATATATACTAGCTCGCCACCCACGCTTTTGTCGCATTCTGTGCGTTGTTAGTACTTGATACTATAATTTTGCGCGTATTCACGGGGGTTGGCCTACATACAGGGAGTGATACTATCTTATATGTTGAGAATTAGCCTCAGTCCTTGAACTGGAGCATGATTGTCTAAAGACGTACGGGATTCGAGCTATCGCGTTAACTAAAAAGAAGCATCTGTGTAGCTATCACGATACTAACAAGACTACAATAGAGTAACTAAACCCTAATCGATTCATGGACTGATGAATTGATAGAGTACTTTATATCAATTTATAAGGATGATAGCTGCCAAAACTATACGAGCCCTTCAAAGTCAAACACGGGTTAAACAAGCCACTCGCTGCTACCAGGTAGTCATGCTCAAACATATGCCAGCTGACCCAGTCAGCCACGCAGCCAGTTCCAATATTAGACACCAAGGACTCTGACACTGGCGTAGCGACAACATGAGAATTAGACACAGTAAGGAGCACACAGTCAAAGATAATCACCGCAGGGCTCTAGGTAAATCGCCGGTGGACAACCAGGAAAGAGATCTTCTCTCGAATTACTACCCCATGGTCACCCCTCAGATTGAACAAAGATGTGTAATATGAGAACCGAAGATAGTGCTGAAAGCGAAGCATGTCGTGACAGATTAGCCGCATGAAATCACCTCAAGCGCCGGATAGTAGGCGCTGGCGCTAAACTAGACCCACATGGGCCTCTACAGATTGTATACATGTACATGTATCCCGATTATAACATAGTCAACGCTGAAGTGATAGTTGTGAGTACATTCATGACCCTTATTGAATACACTTGGATATTCCAACCATTGCAGTCCATGTTTTGAAAAGTGAATGTGAACAACATGTCAGACCTTGGCACGTCACGTGCAACGGGTGTTCGGCTCTCGTGGCGTCGCTGAGTCAAGCCCCACCAATCACATTGATTCATATTCACCTTATCCTCCTCAATTCCACTTTCCCTCTACACACCCTCCCAACTCACAATGTCGTTCTCAAATTTGGTATCTGACATTGCTTTTCGGGATGCCCGTGTCGATGATGGCAGTTCACAGATCTCGCATGCCAGATCTCATGCAACCGCACGGTCGTACACAAGTACTGCCGCTACAAGCGTGAGCATCTCTGGCGAAGTGTCTAGCCAGCTGCATTCGGGATATAGTCATCCATTGACCAGGGCATGGCAAGCTGAGAGACAATTGACCAAGGTTTGTTCTCGACACTGGATCTTAGATCGCACCGGCAATCGTTAACCACATTCCAGGACATGCTTATTTATCCGTTGTTCATCACAGACAATCCCGACGAGGAGACACCAATTCCATCATTACCCAATCAACACCGTCGTGGAATTAATCGTCTGGTCCCCTTCCTTACTCCTCTAGTGCGCAAGGGTCTCCGATCGGTGATGTTATTTGGTGTTCCCCTCCAACCGTCGGCTAAAGATGCACTGGGAACCGCTGCGGATGATCCCGATGGTCCTGTGATTCAATCCATTCGTCTGCTTAGATCCCGTTTCCCCCAGCTCTACATAACTACCGATGTATGTCTGTGCGAGTATACATCACACGGCCACTGCGGCATTCTCCGGGAAGATGGCACCTTGGACAATGCGCAGTCTGTTGACCGGATATCTGATGTGGCCATTGCATATGCTGCAGCAGGTGCTCACTGTGTGGCTCCCTCTGATATGAATGATGGAAGGATTCGTGCCATCAAGCTGAAGTTGATTGAAGCTGGTGTGGCGCACCGTGTGCTCTTGATGTCCTATAGCGCCAAATTCAGTGGGTGTCTATATGGACCGTTCCGCGATGCTGCGGGCTCATGCCCCTCATTTGGAGATCGTCGTTGCTACCAACTGCCCCCAGGTGGCCGTGGTCTCGCCCGCCGTGCCATTCAAAGAGATATGGCCGAGGGTGCCGATATTATTATGGTCAAGCCAGCGAGCAGCTACCTGGATATCATCAGGGATGCCAAAGACTTGGCGAAGGATCTTCCAGTAGCCGCTTATCAGGTCAGTGGTGAATTCGCAATGATCCATGCTGCTGCCAAGGCTGGTGTTTTTAACCTGAAGGATATGGCCTTTGAAAGCACTGAAGGCATATTGAGAGCGGGAGCTGGGATCGTGATCAGTTACTTTGTTCCAGAGTTCTTGGATTGGCTTTAGATGTTGGTTTGCTCCCTTAATTTGTCTCAAAAGTGCAGTTGTTAGGCCTCGGAGTCTGCTTGTGATTATGCTGACTGCATTTCTACCATTGATTAGAGATTCATGATGGCCTTGTCTGGTTGACGACCACTTGAACTCAAACCAGATAGATTCCCCTTATGTGACATGATTTCTCCATTCTTATCATTTAATCATTACCTTTAAGAATGTTATTTCTTCCATTCAATGACGTGGCAATTTTATTTTCTGTACGAAATCCGTAGGAAAACAGGGCCACCGACTCGCTTAAAATATCAGAATCAAGATATGGAAGACCATGCAGAAGCTTTGTTGTGTATGTACTGCAAGATAACACCGGGTTCGCCAAAGAAATAGCGCTAATCAATACAAGGAAGCCATTCGTTAGCGACAGTGGATATCGTAGAAATAAGAAACACGAAAGAAAAGGGGAAAAGGGCCTCAAAAAAATCATAACTCTGTTCGTCGGCTCATGACCAGGTATAGCCTGTCCTGGCCCCCACACATACAATTACACATAACTTCATTCACATCAAGCTGGGTTTCATCCCTTGATGTGTGAAAGGGGCAACGTTTGTCCTCACAATCTCTCCCGGGGCCACATAGGCACCACGTCCAAGATGGACACCCGGATAGATGATGCACCCTGCGCCAAGATAGCACTCTTGTTCAATGACGACCTGGCGGCCTTGATACCGGATCTGCGAGCCCTTGCGCTCCTGCATGTTAGGAGAAGCCGTTGAGGTGAGTATTTTGACATCAGGGCCGATCCAGGTGTGACAACCAATTTGGATGCCACAGTCATCCACAAACAGACAGTTCTCTGAGATCATGACATTCTCAGCAATATGAAGATTGTATCCATAATGACAGGTAAAAGGTGCCTCAACCACCACTCCTTGGCTAAGAGACCCAACAGATCGGTGTTCACCGGACCCTGGTGAATTGACAAAGGTATTTGCTGGGGGTACAATCAGTTCCCTCAGCAGTCGATTTTGCTCTTTCGTGCTGACCCCGGTGAGTGGGTTGCAGGCGTTATTGAATCTCCGCAGTGCGCCTCGACAACGGTCCCGTTCCTCTACAAGGTGAACGTCGAATGGCCGATAGAGCTCCCCTCGGATCATTTTATCTTTCTCCGTATCAGCAGACAACTGTTGTTCTATGCTGAGTGCCATGCGGGCTTGAACCTGTGGACTATTCGTCTCCACCGAGGCAGCGGGCAATGTCCGTTGCTCCACACTCTGGAATATCGGCAATGTGGATTTTGGATGAGATCCGTGATTTATGTCCCGAATGGATGGGACTACAGGATAGTCAGGTTTGGATCGACCCTCTCGCGTTAGTTCATGGATGGATGGCACTTCCCGATAGTCGGGTTTTGCCATCGGTTCAGATACGTAGGGCGCATGGCCAGCACCCGGCCAACCTTGCTTTGACCATCCATGACTGGATCCTGTGGTGACCGAGTTGTATTGTGGCGTAGGATGGTCGTTATCTTCGACCATTAAGGGTCTTATTTTGGTCGCTTCCATATGCTCCAGAGGCTGTCGATCATGATGTCGAGTGGGTTCCTGCACATACGGGCCGGTTATGTCAGGGTATCCTTCTTTGGATTGCAAGGGAATAGGTGCTTTTGCGCTGGATGGCTTTTGCCAGGTGCTTCGTGAAGAGTATCCTTCACACAGAAAACCGCCGCGAAGACAATTGTTGCCTACAATACATCATTAATGCCGCTCCTTGCCTAATGTGGACTGCCATAAAGGCATCAGATCCACTGGGGATTGACTTACATGCCGGATGTTGCTCGTCACATTTCTTCTTTCTGCGGCGGCAAGTCATGCAGCCTGTCTTTGTTCGGTTACTAAATACCCGCTTCCTTTTTGGAGCTACCTGCGTCGTCCCATGCCGATCTGGGGCATATCCGGGAGACGAAGCCTGAGCCCCCGGCGTGGAGCGATTTACACCGGGCCTCTCATGGCTTGTCTCGCGTTGGAGCGCATCTGCCAAATGGGCATCTGAGGCATCAATCTGCTGGGCTCGTTGTGCCTGGGTGACCAGCTGAGAATCATATTCTGACCAAGGACTGTTGGCTGATGTCTGGCCTGCATCATTGCCTTCGGACCGATGTGAAGGCGTTGCTGATTGATTGCCTCGATCCTCTGATACCGATCCTGGCATCGTAGGGTTGGATTGAACCTCAGGGTGATTCTCCGGACTCCTGGAAGCATCTCCCTCGTGAGTTGAAGATTCCTGATCTCGTGATTCTGATCTTTTTCTTTTATTTTTGCTGGATATCGGAGGCGAGGATCTCTGGGACAATCTTTCATCCATATCCTTTGCTCGGTCCTCTCGCCAATCTGGATTGGACTTTTCTTGAAAACCACGTTCCCCAGAGTTCCCAATCACAGGCTCTCTGCCATTGACTGCAGTAAAGCGAGATGGGCTATGTTCCGTGCCTGTTTCAGTACCGGAATCGTGGCCATTCATCACGGGTGCCGCAGCAAGGGCCGTCATCAGAATCAACAAAGACCAAAGCTCAAACTATAAAAAGAAAGGCTAGACAATTCTCCATAAGAAAAGGGCAAAAAAAGGAAAAAAAAGGAAAAAAAAAAAAGAAAAGAGTTAGAGTCTGATAGATACTAGAGCGCGGCAAGTTAAGAGTGGGGCGAGATCGGGAAGATTAAACCAAGAGAAGAGAAAGAAAAGGGAAAACCACGTAGGAAAGGAGGGGGGGCTCTACTAATAAGGGGGACCTATAGAAAGAAAAGTACTATAGAGTAATCCCCAAAGAGAAAGGGGAAGTTGGCGCGCGATCGGCAATGACGGCGTCAACGAGCGAGACCAATCGGAAGACTGATCAACTGTATCCAGGTGAGGCGCGGGTCTGAGACATCCAATTCCCTTGTCCCAGCGACTCCAGGCGCTTTTCCATTGGCGATGCGCGCGCGTTCCCACCGTCCCGGGTGCATGACAAATTCCGCCGCGCCTGTGTCGGCAGGGCGGTTATATTCGCTTAGTGGTATGTTAGGAATGAACTTGAGAGAGTTGGTTCTCAGAAGGAATAAGTTATATATAAATTACTCAAAATGATGCCCTTTCTCCCTTCTACCACTTACCACTTCTGTTACTGACGCCCGCGTTTCCACGGTCGGATCTGGCGCCCATCTCGGAAAAAATGATGACTGCAGCGTGCCGCTGCGCTAGGACCGGGAAACTAAAATCAACTAGGGCACGGATCTTTCAGCCTGGAGAAGGGAGAGGAAGAAAGGGGAGTTAAAGAAAAGTTAAAGAAGAGAGTAGAGGGAACCTGAGAAGATATAGACAAGTGAAAGTAAGTAAGATATAAAAAGAAGAGTAAAAGCAGACGCGGATGTCTGGCGGATGTGCGTCCCGGCGTACCGTGGAACCGCCTGGCGGAACCGCTGAACCGCTGAACCGCGCCAGAGCTCAGCTGACTAACCTTCCCAACATCAACTCACCGCCAGAGTCTCTGATAGCTTTGTTTTTCTCCCCTCAATTTCTTGGGCTTTTGTTGCTCTCCAGTAAGCGAGTCTAGACTCTGCCCAATCATCTCCCTGGCTTTCTTAGAGGTTCAACCCCTCAGGACTTTTACCCCACTCTCAATCAACCACCCCCCTTAGCCTCTGCAGCCGCCCTGGCACCTCCATTGTCCAGGCGGTTCCTTATCTCTTTTGACTCTTGAACATATCGTGGCGAGATCGCCAGTCTGCGGGATGTCGATTTCCGTGCAAGAGCTGGACAACACCGTCCGTGCCTTGTTTGAGGGCAAAGGTGACCTGGTAGGTTGATTTACGTCAGACCCCTCACATCCCACCTCGTCTGGTGCTATGTTCTGCAATATCATTCCAAGTCTGACATCCATGCTTCCGCTTAGCAAAAACAAGCCCAGCAGACCTTGACTGAGGTAAGAGTGACCATTCCCTCCCCTACTCGAACCGAGGACTGATCTGGAATCTTGCTCTGCAGTTCAAGCAAAATCCCGATGCCTGGGTTACCGTGGGCAATATCCTCCAAGAGGCCTCATATCTTCAAACCAAATGTGTGTCTTGAGCTTGGATCCCTCCCGGTGCTTATAGAAGGCGAGAGAGTCCTGCTGACCCTAATAGACATTGCGCTTCAAGTCCTTGACGATGTGATTATGACCCGGTGGAAGGTCCTCCCAAGAGACCAATGCCAAGGTGAGAGCTGCAGCCGCTTTTCTTCCGTCTGGATTGGTTGGTTCTAACTAAGATCGTCTTTAGGCATCCGTAACTTCATCGTCCGGTTCATCATCGAAAACTCCGATTCGGAAGAGAAGCTACACGCGGAACGGCCCTTGTTGAACAAGCTTAATCTGGTACTTGTCTCGATCCTGAAACAGGAATGGCCACACAATTGGCCAAACTTTATCAACGAGATCATTTCCTCCTGCCACGCTAGCCTTTCAATTTGCGAGAACAATATGACCATTCTGCGACTGCTGTCGGAGGAGGTCTTCGACTTTTCGCAAGATCAAATGACTTCTGTCAAGGCACGGAATCTGAAGACATCAATGACCTCCGAGTTTGCATCTATCTTCCAACTGTGCTCTGAGGTCTTAAACACCGCGAACCAGCCCAGCTTGGTCAAGGCGACCCTCGAAACTCTCCTTCGCTTCCTTAACTGGATCCCACTGGGCTACATTTTTGAGACACCCATCATCAACACTCTTCTCACTCGATTCCTCGGTGAGCCCGACTTCCGAAATGTGACACTCAAGTGTCTGACGGAGATTGGTGGACTGCAAATTGGAACTCCTTACAACTATGACGAACGGTTGGTGCACATGTTCACCGAGACACTCACTACCGTGTCCAACGTCATTCCTCTGTCCATGGATCTGAAGGAGACATATGCTATGAGCAATGGAAGAGACCAGGAGTTTGTATCAAACCTTGCCCTTTTCCTCTCGAGCTTCTTCAGCGCTCATTTGGATGTACGTGAGACCCCTGCTTTTCAAAGAGCACAGCTAACCTTTCTTATCTCAATTCCAGCTCATTGAGAAGTTGCCGAATCAGGACTACCTCACACATGCGCACTTCTACCTCATTCGCGTCAGCCAGATCGACGACCGGGAAGTTTTCAAGATCTGTTTGGATTACTGGACTCGGTTGGTGCAAGAGCTCTACGAAGAGATGCAGCAGCTTCCTATCACCGACATCAATCCGCTAGTATCGATGAGCGTCAGTGGCCTGGCCAATGGCGGTGCGCCCAACCCCAATACCCTGGCAAACTACCCTCTGCGTAAGCACAAGTACGAGACTGTGCTATCCAACCTCCGTACTGTGATGATCGAGAAGATGGTCCGCCCGGAGGAGGTCTTGGTTGTTGAGAACGATGAGGGCGAAATTGTCCGTGAATTCGTCAAAGAGAGCGATACCATTCAGCTTTACAAGACGATACGCGAATGCTTGGTTTACTTGACTCACCTTGACGTTGTCGACACTGAGACCATCATGATCGATAAATTGGCGAAGCAGGTCGATGGAACCGAATGGTCATGGGTAAACTGCAACACCCTCTGCTGGGCAATTGGTTCCATCTCCGGTGCTATGAATGAAGAAACCGAGAAGCGTTTCCTGGTCACCGTCATCAAGGATCTTCTTGGCCTCACAGAACAGAAGCGTGGAAAGGACAACAAGGCAGTGGTGGCCAGTAACATCATGTACATTGTGGGACAGTACCCACGTTTCCTGAAGGCTCACTGGAAGTTCTTGAAGACTGTCGTTAACAAGCTTTTTGAGTTTATGCACGAGACACACGAAGGTCGGTTGCTCGACGTTGCCTATACTTTCAAAATCTCCTTACTGACCCACATATAGGTGTCCAAGACATGGCCTGCGATACCTTCATCAAGATCGCCAACAAGTGCAGACGTCATTTCGTGGCACTTCAACCGGGCGAGAGCGAACCCTTTATCGAGGAGATTGTTCGAAACATGCGGAAGATTACAATGGATCTTTCACCCCAGCAGATCCACACTTTCTACGAAGCCTGTGGCTATATGATCTCTGCTCAAGGCCAAAAGACACTCCAGGACCGGTTGACCGAAAACCTAATGGCCCTTCCTAACTCCGCCTGGGATCAGATCATCGCAGAAGCCAACCAAAACCCGGCAATCCTCCAGGATGGCAATACCATCAAGATTGTTGGAAACATCATGAAGACCAATGTCGCAGCCTGTTCCTCAATTGGCACCTACTTCTATTCCCAGATCGGCCGGATCTACCATGATATGTTGAATATGTACCGGGCAGCTAGTCAGCTCATTAATGATGCAGTTGCAAATGATGGAGCTATCGCTCCCAAAACCCCCAAAGTCCGTGGACTTCGGACCATCAAAAAAGAAATTTTGAAGCTTATTGATACATACGTGGATAAGTCAGACGACGTCACCATGGTTAACGACAGCATGGTGCCACCACTCATGGAGGCCGTCTTGATTGACTATGCTCGCAATGTTCCTGATGCTCGAGAGGCTGAGGTTCTGAATGCCATGACGACGATCATCCACAAGCTTCATAATCTGATGGAGGACAAGATTCCCGCCATCATGGATAGTGTTTTCAACTGCACTCTGGAGATGATCAACAAGGATTTCCACGAATACCCCGAACATCGAGTCGAGTTCTTCAAGTTACTCCAAGCGGTTAACCTTTACTGCTTCCAGGCGCTCCTCAAGCTTGACGCTGCGCAATTCAAGTTTGTCATTGACTCATGCATGTGGGCATCGAAGCACGATAACCGAGAAGTCGAGAATACTGGTTTGACCATGTGTCTGGAACTGATGAACAACATGGCCGAAACCGACTTGCAAACTTCAAGTATCTTCTTCCGCCAGTTCTACATCTCCATCCTTCAGGACGTTTTCTTCGTCTTGACGGACAGTGACCACAAGGCTGGTACGTTTGGCTATTGGATTTTGACATGTAACACAAGACTAACAACATTATAGGATTCAAATCTCAGGCGTTACTTTTGCAGCGCATGTTCTTCTTTGTCGAATCTGGCAAGATCCAAGAGCCGATCTATGGCCCTGATCAAGCCCCGGCCGGAACTTCAAACAAGGACTTCTTGCAGCAGTACATTGCAACACTGCTCCAGAATGCTTTCAAAAACCTTCAGGAGTAAGTATTCTTACCGATTTTCACAGTGTTCCTTGCGAAATCATTGCTAACTTTCTTCAACAGGGGACAAATTAAGCAATTTGTCATTGGACTGTTTGAGTTCACTGATGATCTCAACAAATTCAAGACTCATCTCCGTGATTTCTTGATTTCCCTGAAGGAGTTCTCCGATGACAATGGCGAACTCTATGCCGAGGAGAGGGAACAGGCGGTGCGCGATGCCCAAACCGCCGAGCGTGACCGCGCCATGAAGGTAGGAGGTCTCTTGAAGCCATCTGAGATGGATCAGGAGGACGAGCTATGACTAGACCAAGAGTTACGCACCGAGTTGGTTGCTTCTACTGGTTCTCTCGGGCATGAGCAGGCTTCGAGGTTGACGTCCAGGAATGACGGCCTTGATGGCTGGTCCCTTTACGAGCTCTAGATTACGGGAAGCCGCGAGGGACTCGAGGCCCATGGGAAGATGTGTTTGGATCTATTATTCGTTTTTATTTCTTTTCCTTGGCTATCGGGCGTGCGACATAGACCCAATCTCTGGCTAAGCGGCGGGTTCTTCGGGACTAGTGTATGAAGGCTCTGACGTACGGAACGGATCTACCAGTTTCATCCTCTTGTGCACTCGACCTGTAAAAGGCGAGATAGTTCTTACCAAATGGTTTCATGACCAAAAAATCA
This sequence comes from Penicillium antarcticum, assembly GCF_028974205.1. Lineage (NCBI taxonomy): Eukaryota > Fungi > Ascomycota > Eurotiomycetes > Eurotiales > Aspergillaceae > Penicillium > Penicillium antarcticum. Next base: position 1,883,494 of record NW_026695306.1, on the reverse strand, counting down.
AGACAAATTCCAATTTCAATTCATTCCATAACATGTAGCTCTTTAATCCCGTGACATGTAAAGCGGTGAGTCCTTATCAGTTGCATCATCTGAAAAAGTTCTTGCTTCTCATGATATACACCTTTCAGACAATGTCTCGAACACGTCAGCCGATGTCAAATGCACTTCAAACAACTACTGAATCCTCTCGAGACTCGTCGATAGACCGCTTTCCCACAACCCTCAGGTTGCGAGCGGAAGAAGCACCAACCAACACTCGCGAAGAAACCTCCTCAGGTCGCCGAATTAGATGGAGCGACGACGTTGTGGACAATGAAGGCATGGGAAAGAAGAGCTCCAAAGGTATTTGGAAACTTTATTACTTTACTGCGTAGGGAACAGATTCCCTAACAGTCCTTAGTATGCTGCATCTACCACAAAGCCCGGCCGGTAGGAGAGAGCAGCTCGGAATCCGACTCAGATTCCAGCTCCTCCGATTCGGACAGCGACAGTAATGATGACCGTGCCAAACGAGCAAACCACGCTCGCCACTCGCACGCGCGAGGAAGGAAACCTCATGATGAACATCGCCACATAGCTGACCCAAACGACGATGGGTGTTGCTCAGATCAGGGAGCGCCGAAGTCGAAGCGCAGAAAGCCAAGTCCAAATGCTTATGAGAAAATGCCCAAGTCATCCAAGAGCCGTTCGCGAGGCGCTTGAATACCCGACCCTCAGAGCTGGGGCTGGTGGTAACGAAACCCCCGAGGATCACGCACGACTTGCCTATACGCACGTCACCGGATCATCTCTTCAGGCGTAACGGGTGTACGGAATTTGCGCAATTTTGAGCTCGATATCCCTGTCCGGCGACGTGCAGGACTACAAATGGCATGATCAAGAAATCAGGGATGTAGAGCTGTTTTGATGCTCCCGGGGTCGCAGCCGGTCCATAGAATGATTCCAACGCCACTTGAAGAGTATCACCCGACTTCGGCAAATTTAGGTGCAAATGGCCTTGGCAGCGTAATGAAAAAAAGAATAATGAAATGAAATTCTGAAGCTCGGCATTGGAGGGGTATCTGAAACATAACTCCAACCTGGACCGGTCTATAACGATTGTACGTACATGATGCAATAAAGATGTTGATCTCTTTCAAAACAAGGAAGAGAAAAAGGAAAGGAAAGGAAAACCGCGGCACTCATACCATCATGCTTTTTCTTCTTGCCGCAACTCGCTGACCACGCCCTGTTGAACCAGTCGGTCCTGCTCCGAATAAGTGCTCGTCTTCTGGAGAATCTCCGGGTTGTCCAAAAGAGGTGCCACTGGGAGATGGTGGTTCGGCCAGGTCGATATCGTAATGTGATATGCTTGCGCTCGTACTCTTCGGGTTCGATGAGTGTCGTCGAGTCTGTCGTTTCGAACTCGATGTATCCTGCGACACCTGGGCAGATATGTCTGCGATGCTGTTTTCAATCTCTTTCTGTAGACCAGAGTTTGGATGTCCTGGTTCAACATCGTCCTTTGGAACCGATGACACCTTGCGCTTTCGCCGGGACACCATTGCCATTAGTTGCTCAGAAGACCCATCCTGGGAGAAAACATCTGGATTCTGCTCAGCTGAAACCAAATTTGCGGAGAAACTGCCACTTGGTTGAATATCTTCGCCGTTCAAACTGTCTCTGCCAGCCTGGAAACTTGATGATCTTCGCGATCCGAGAGCAACAGCATCGATCATTTCCTTAGTAGGACGACGCATCTTGTCACGTAGGTTGGGCTCTGCATAACTGACTACAGCACCACGACGTCGTGAAGGTCGAATTCCGGAGGATACGTCGGACTCTGCCTCCACCTTCACGGCATTGGGGTGAGGTGACAATGCAGAGAGGCTTGGGGCAGCTTCTTCATATTCGGAAGGGCGACTGGTGCGTTTTTCCTTTTTTGATGAGACAATCTGGGAAACACGCGGTCTCTGATTCAAAGTCTTCTCGCTGAGTTTCTCGGCATCCTTGGTCTTCTGTGGCGAGCTTGTATTTTCATCACCCTTGGTAGGTCTTTGTAGGACCTTGGAGTCTTGGCCAGAAGATGCGCGAGCCTTTTTCGGGGATCCCAAGTTGGAATTGGAACTCTCTAGTTTAGTCGTTAGCTAGAGTTCTCAAAATGATAGAAAGAACCAAGGCGCAGAAGAACATACTCGGTTCAAGGACCTTTCGCTTAGGAGGGCCAAGGCTTGTTGATTCTCTTGTCATTTCAATATTGGTCTTGACGGGCGACTGGTCCCGTCGAGTAAGCCCGAATGGATTCATCTGCTTTTTTGGGCTATGAGTTGGTCGGCTGAATTGAAATTCATCATCTTCCATGTCGATGGTCGAGGATAATTGGTCATCGTCTTCGGGGCAGAATTTGCGCTTGGAGCCCGAGGTTTTAGGATGTCCCGAGTCATTGCGCGGGCTTGTGGGCTGCTCTATCTCTGCAGTGACAGGTTCAAGGGGGGCGATCGAAGTCGACTTCTTTTTCTTCTTGCGGGTCTCGAGGGTTGGGGGAAGTACTGGCTCGGGTTCGGTGTCTCCGGGAGAATCGCTTTCGATTTGGGACTTGTAGTTTGTTTCCGGTGGCGAGGGACTTGGGTTCTGGATGTCTGGTTCGTCATGATCCTCTATTAAGCTGGGCTCTTGTGGCGAATCAAAAATGCTCTGGTTCTCGCGGACCATGTTTTCAAGCTCCTGGGGCCTTAAATGAAGTTAGCAATTAGCAGATAAGAAGAGTCAGGGGGATACTTACTCTAAGGTCCGTCGTGGATAGTATTGATCCTCCACGATGGCGGGGAGTCTTCCATCATCGTATCCCATGCTGTCTTCATTTCTGAGTCTCGACTCTGCCATTTTCGGCCGATCAGACTGTTCATCGCACATCTTGTCCATTTTTCGTGGCAAGGAGCCCAGGTCCGTTGCCAAGCTGCTAAGTTCCGCCAACTTCGCATCCAATTTGGATTTTATGTCGTAAATCCCATCGTGGAGCGATTTTGCTGCCTCCAGTCTCTCCGTTTCTTGAGTGAGATTGATGACTTGTTTCCGAAGCAGTACGTTTTCTGACAGTAAATGCGAAACCTCGGACTCCAGGCTGCGGATGCGAAGAGATTGCAGAGAGTTCATTCTCGCGATCTCACGATTTTGTCGCACAAATCGACGCTTTACTATAGGTTAAGAAGATCACGCGTCAACGTATAGCTCCCACAAAAAACATGATGCCCACTTACAGACATCGATCGACTCGGCAGGAGCCGCGTAGTCATTCAACCGAGCCATGGTGGAGGCTGGGGACAGCGACCAACTGTCTAGAGCCGAAAATTGGTAAAAACGAATAGACACAAGCTGAATGAGAAGTAAATAAAAGCCGATCTCTATCCCAATCGGAAGGGCGGGCGAATGCAAAATACCGGAGGTTTACTGAGGAGAAGGTAAACAAACGTTGAATGCCACACCCGTGTTGATGTTTACCCGCATCGGGCTTAGTGGGGTGACTCAGCATGGCTCCACGGACCTGTTGATGGCAGCGGGGCATCAAGACGTCGACAACCTCGACAACCTACCAACGCAATGGCATACCCAAGACCAACATCAATGCTTCCGAGTGCGCCTGGCGGATCTTCTCTTCGCCAACCTGGCTCCCAATCGACCTCCCAACAATCTTCGGCGCTGTCGGCCCGCATTGCAGCCAAGAAGGCGGAGCTAGAGAATTTACGCCAGCTGCGCGATCTGAGTGGAACACTAGCGATGCAGATGCAAGCTTTGGAGGCCAAGGTTTCTACGCTGAAGGATGGCACCGAAGGTGATGACCCTCTCTGATTCGGCCGTGATGGACGCTGATTATTTCTAGCTGTTGCCTACGTCTTATCTAACTGGGATAATGTTTTACGAGCTATCACCCTGGCCTCCAGTAAGCCTAGATCTCCGCTAAATGTTATCATCGGTACTGATTTCTATTCCTGTAGAAAAAACGAGTGGACTCCACGAAGCCGAGCCGGAGAATAAGAATGTGGACATGCAAACCGAAGCTCGCTTGCCGGCAACACTGGTTCGCATTCCAGCTGAGCCACGTGAGAAAACTGGCGAGTGAATCAGCCCGTGGCCTCTGTCTCACTATTTCTGGGCTGAACTCCCAGGCTGAACCCACTGTGGCTGGGAAATAACAAGCGCGCCATCCCTCTACCGAGCCGGTAGTTCGCATCGTAAGAATTCCCATCTGTGTATTGGGAGGCCACATCTTTGAAAATGCTGGAAACCTGAACCGCTCAAAGTCAGAAGCCTAAAAAAAGATGTCAAATCCCAACTCCCACACGTGTATTAGAGCGGATCTGAGTGGATTTGTGCATGCGGGATGGCTTGCAAATCATGAGAATTCAGGAGAAGCGGAGTTCGCACCCATGGGCATGCAATAAAGTTGGGTTATCTCGAAATGGCGAACAAATCAGCAGTCAACAGTGGAGTGACCGGGTCTATCTTCCCCTCATGGCGACACTTCGAGCCTGCGAGATAATTAGATTCAACTGTTATGATTGGGTGTAAGACATGCAGAAAGGGGTCTGAGTCTTTTTTTATCGGCAGATGACACCAGACGCTCTGATGCCGTCGATCCGAGGGAATGACGATAATTGCCAGTTTGAGGGACCTGCAGCAGTTAGAAATTAAAATCGATAGCCGGGGGATACCGGCGTATGAGGTACTTGTTGGGTGGGAGAGTCATATGTAAGGTACCTGAGCCCAGGTACCTTGGCCTTTTTTTCTGTAAGCGCCCGAAGCACAGCAATTCCCATACACAACGTGGATCCAGTTCAGTTGCCCTTTTTTCCCCGCAATGCACTTCGGTACCTACATATCTACATATTTGCTTCCCATTCCAGTGGCATGATCGCTGTGTGACACTTTTATTATCTTCTCTCCCTCTCTTTCTATTTCTTTCTATATTCTCTACGTCTCTCTCTCTCTTCCTCTCTCTACAATCTATTCTCTTCATCATGTCAACTGAGTGGTCCTTGGATTTCTGTCTCGTCTGTGACAGACAAACACTAGGAGCTCCCTATTGCTCCCAAACATGTCGCCTAGCAGAACTGGACTTGGAATCGTCAGATGCCTTGTCACGACGATCTAGCCAGGCATCAACCCACTGGGAGACTGGTCCTTCGCAACGATCTGAATCCAATGCTCGCGAAAATGCCCAGCCTTCTCGAATTCTATCGGCCTCCTCATCCCAAACTTCCCTCTCTTCCCTGAAGAGCAATGCATCTACCTCCAACGTGGCCGATCGGCTCCAAGATGAGCTACGTGATTATGCCAGTTGTTTCGACCAAGTCCGCGACCTCAAGCGCCGCTTGACTACCACCTAATGACATCGAGTCAACCCGAAACCCGCCAATCGAAGCGTGTTTCTCGAGCCCAACGACGACATGGCTCGGCTGCATACAGCTCTCATGCTGCACTCAATAATTTGCATATATTTGGAAGGCGTCAGTGATGGAAAAGATGTATTTCCTGTTGTTTTTGGACCCCGCTCTACTTGAAACCTATACCCCTCAACCTGTTGTACCTGTTATATATTATCATTGGAAGGAGTTACAGGTCGAAAGACCTTGGTTTTGGATTACTTGTATCTACCAGATTGCCTCTAATCAAGACTGGATGAACAATTCTCAACTTTGATTCCTGTAGATCATTCTTGAAGCCCAACTCGTTGGGTATGCTATTCACTGTCAAAATGCTAGGTGGGGACCGTGAGGAATGTGTCCGATGCTAACCATTTCGGAATGCTTGAGCTGGCAGATGCGAATGGTACGAAGTGTCCTCAGCTTTTTCGTCCCCAATTCGGCGTCCTGCAGGACGTTTCATGATTCGCCGGGTCATGTTATCAAGATTGAGCAAGGACCTTTGATAGAGCTTTTTCATCCTTCGGTACAAAACGGACCTTGTATCGTGAGGGAATGGCCACCAAGCTGGTGGGATCCGAATTGCCCCGGACCGGATGGCAATCGGTCTTGTCGTGAGGTTCGAGGCGGAAGCTGTTGAGGGTTCGAATAAAGACTAGGTAGAGTTCACGATTGGCCAGCAATGAGCCTGCGCACATCCGATACCCCATCCCATAAGTAAAGAGTGGCGCATCGGGTTGCTCAAGCCATCGTTCGGGTCGGAATTCATCCGGGTCAGTCCACACATCGGGATCTATGAAGTGGTCAGTTTGAACATGATGGTCTGATTGATTAGCTTACCCATGTTGCATGCCCAGGCATTCAAAAAGAAGACTGTACCCTTAGGGATGACAATTCCATTATAGTTGATGTCCCGAATGGAGGTACGGGGTAGGGCTAATCGCAGAACGGTGAAGAATCTAAGCCGTCAGTTCAACGTTCCATGACCTGAAACCGTGATACATACCGAAGACACTCCTTGACCAAAGCCGCCACATATGCACACCTCTGGTCATCCTCAACAGAGCACATAGGCTCATGTTGGCCATACATTTCCTGGATTGCCTTGGCTGCCTTGTCCTGGATGTCAGGCCGCTGGGCCAGCAACCCAAGACTCCATGCGACGAGGGTGGTAACCGTGTCAAGTCCGCCAGAAAGCATGGTCAAACTGATCGAGGTAAGTTCCTCGCTGTTCAGCTTAGCCTCCTTGTCAAGGATAACGTTAGCCTGGATGCAAGGCTTATGTGTGCCTTTTTCCATTCGATCATCCAAGTCCCGATTGAGTGAACCCAAGTACCGATCACGACGCATTCTCATCTCGGCAGCCTTTTTGGAGTTGGAATTGAACGGGTTCAGGCGAAAAAGAGGGATATAGTCCTGCAGATTTCCAGTGGTGCTTCGGAATCGACTGATCTCCTCTTCCACGTGGGTGATTTCGTCAAACATGTCCTCCTCCTGTGAAGCAATACGTACGCCCCAGTTGAGAGTCAATGCCAAACTCAAACTCAGACGCTGAATCATGGGCATAGGATCCACAGGGGTCTTTCCCTTATTTCCATATCTGTGCAATTCTTCTACAAAAGCCTTGGACTCGACGTCCAAGTGCGAAACGTATGTTTCGACCGCGGGACGGTTCAGAGCCGACGCAGCACCCTTTCTACGTCTCTTGAGTGAGTCGCTATAGGGTGAGGTGCCAATAGTGGTTCCAGCAGTGTTGGAGAGGATCTAAGACAGCAACAGTCAGCAGCGCATACGGGATATACAAACTGGGCGTAACCAACCTTGTGGAAAGTATAAAACTCTGGCCGCGAACTCAAAGCTTGCGCATTCTGACCGAAAAGCACCTTGGCCGAAGCCGCCGAGTTAACCACGACAACGGGGATATTACCCAGCATGATCTGATATACAGCCCCATGAGTCTTCGACCAGATGCGATACTGCTCTGCGGCGTTCGTCCGAATTTGCGATAAATTCCCAATCAACGGAAGGCCCCAGGGACCATTCATGCCCTTGACACGGGCCGATGCACGGATGAATTCATTGAGGACAATATAGAGGATGGGAACGACGACTGCCGCCACGGCCAACGAGTGCCATGGGTATTCGATCACACTGCCTTGCAGCGTTGATAGTGCAGAAGCGATAGCCATGGTGAGATAAAATGTGAAGCTTACATGTACCAATCATGACTATAAGTAATGAATGACTAACTACTACAAATGGAACATTTCCGTGTAGATTGAGCCATTTCCGCCCTCTATACTTTACCCCACATTTCCCCAGCTTTGACTCTGCTGGTGCCGGGTTCCGCACTCCGGAAATGTTCCGTCTTAGGGCCGAGGTGTTGTTTTGTCTATATAGGTAACGTATGTCACTACCGAGTATCGCACACCACCGAGCGACGCAGTGCAAACCCCATAATAAATGCGATAATTTACAAATTGATATCTCGACACCCACCCTCTTGGGGGGTTTTCCATAAATAGTCCATAGCTGCTGATAAAGATTCTTAACACTACATATCGATTTTAGGGAAATAGAAGTGCTATCTTATCATGGTATTGAAAATTACGTTGCTTTGAGCTAGAAATGATTATATCTTACTCACGGAGCGGTGAAAATCTGCTAGACTATGTAAAATGTCTAGGTATCACATAAACATTAGTGAGCTATATGGGAAAGTCCCTGGATGCTACTACTGTTCTTGAGATATCAAATTGTAATTTATCGAATTTACTATGGGGTTCGGACTGCGTCACTCGGTAGTGGAACACGAGAGCACGATAGTCGGTGGTTTTGATGTATTTGATAGTTTATGTTTCCACGTTTGTATGTGCGCGTTTGTCTGTACGTGTATAAGAATACATATACACGAGTGGACCTTGTACACATTTGCAATCTCGTTCCCTATTTCCTTCGATATAATTTGAATAAATTTAAATGTGATTCAAGTGGTGCTATTATACATTGGATTCTCTCACTATATGCCCAGACAGGTACACACAGAGCAGTAAAACCCATTCGGGAAAGGGATGAGACAAGATAATTAAGGATTTCTACTAGAAATGCAATTCGTCTGCCAATGTTCATAGCTAGAGAGGATAGTATATTTAGTCTGGGAATAGAATTTAAACATTAGGCATAGGCCCAGACCCTTTCCTATTAAACACTACCGGGACTAGTGACGATCATATCCACCTAGACATGCAAGGACAATTTTCCTCTTAAATTTAATTTAATTTATTTCACGGTGTACAGTACTTCTCAATTTTATAGGTGGAAAGAAAGAGCCTCATGTGTAGCCACTGACCGGTTTGTGGCGTGCCAAACCTGTAAGGCCCAATCCATGATGAAATACCGGAGGGAAAACCGGAAATCCCTGTGGAGTATAAGGAGAGCTGGGGACACAAATCCCTGTGGATCAGATCCAGATGTTCACACGGGGCCCCTGAGCCGGATGGGTCCCCATTTCCACTCTATGACTGGCTGATATTCATAGAGCTCGTCAGGTGGCCTTGAAGAGATTGATTTCCGAGATATGAAGCCGCTCTGCTCGGCTTCCCGAGAGTGTAAGGACACGTTTCAAGGCACATTGTATCCCTTGCATTCCAGCAGAAACTCTCTGTTCGGGAATAGAAAGCCGGAGGAAAAGATCACAATTGGTGGGAGAAAAGGGACGTCACTGGGAGCTCCACTGGGCTGCTCCAATGGAGAGCTTTGTTGGACCCATGACGCAGAGCTTTGCTGTGCTCGTGACCTGGATGGGACTGGAAGGTGTAGCGATCAGGTATTTGCGCCAATCTTGATCAGTTCTTTTTTTTTTTAACACTTCCTCCCCCTTCATCCCCCTTGTCATCTATCTTTCTCTTTCTCTAACATCTCCCTTTTCTTCCCTCTCTTTGGGATTCTCATCAATTGCGCAATTGCATCGCATTGAACCCTTCTACATAAAAAAAAAACTAACGGATAATGGCCGCTCGGCATTCGCGCAAGTTGTTGAGACCTCTCCTGTACACATCCGCGGCTGCCGCCGCCGGTGCAGGTGTTCTCTACATTTCTTATCGCCCGCGAAATATCCCCGGTCTCGAAGCTCCCGCCGTTCCTCCTCCCGGCTACCGTGAAGGCAAGCTGGTGCCTCCCAGTTTCCCTCAAATTAAGTCTCGCCTCGAACAGATTGAGGATCTCAAGCGCAGTAACCAAGAAGAGGAATATGACCTGTTGGTCATTGGTGGCGGTGCGACTGGATCCGGTATCGCACTAGACGCCGCCACCCGAGGCCTCAAGGTCGCAGTAGTGGAGAGAGATGACTTCAGTGCCGGAACCAGCAGTAAGAGTACTAAGTTGGTACACGGTGGTGTCCGCTACCTAGAAAAGGCTGTTTGGGAATTGGATTACAACCAGTGAGTTTTTCCGCCTTTTTTTTTTTAACGTGCTCGGTCGGATTTGATCGACATTCGTCGTATTCGTGCTGATCGCATTGTGTCGCAGATATGCGCTGGTCAAGGAGGCGCTCAGAGAGCGCAAGTATTTCCTGAACACTGCGCCCCATCTCTCATCATGGCTCCCGATCATGGTGCCCGTTCAGAAATGGTGGCAGGCTCCCTATTTCTGGGCTGGTACCAAGGCTTACGATTTCCTGGCTGGTTCCGAGGGCATTGAGTCCTCTTACTTCCTGACCAAGAGTAAGGCCATTGATGCCTTCCCCATGCTTAAGCGTGACAATGTTATCGGTGCCATGGTCTACTACGACGGTGCCCACAACGATTCCCGTATGAACGTCTCCCTCGCCATGACTGCTGCGCTGTATGGTACCACCGTGGTGAACCACCTGGAGGTTACTGGTCTCACCAAGGATGCTTCTGGCAAGCTGTGCGGTGCGCGCATGAAGGATGTGATCACCGAGAAGGATGGCCAGAAGGCTGAGGAGTTCGGTATCCGTGCCAAGGGTATCATCAACGCCACTGGTCCCTTCTCGGACTCCATCCGCAAGATGGATGAGCCCGACGTCAAGGAGATTGTGGCCCCTAGTGCTGGTGTCCACGTCATCCTCCCCGGTTACTACAGCCCCTCCAACATGGGTTTGATCGACCCTTCTACCTCTGATGGACGTGTCATCTTCTTCCTGCCATGGCAGGGCAACACCATTGCCGGTACCACTGACCAGCCCTGTGAAATTGAGACCCAGCCCCAGCCCACCGAGAAGGACATCAACTGGATTCTTTCTGAGATTCGCGGCTACCTGGCCCCCGATATCACTGTCGACCGCAGCGACGTTCTTGCTGCCTGGTCTGGTATCCGTCCCTTGGTGCGCGACCCCAAGGCTAAGAACTCCGAGTCCCTGGTCCGCAACCACTTGGTGACTGTCTCCCAGTCTGGACTTTTGACCTGCGCTGGTGGTAAGTGGACCACTTATCGCCAAATGGCCGAGGAGGCCGTGGACGAGGCTATCAATGTCTTCAAGCTGAAGCCCCGTGAACTGACCTCCCTCCCCGATATCTCCGGTGTTGGCGGCAGTGGTCTTGTGGCCGACGGTGCCGTTCTCGACGGCAGCTGCCAGACCCACCAGGTCCGCCTGATCGGTGCTCACGGTTTCTCTAAGACTCTCTTCATCAACCTTATCCAACACTTCGGTCTCGAGACCGACGTGGCCAAGCACCTTACTGAGTCCTACGGTGACCGATCATGGCAGGTCGCTGCTCTGTCCTCCCCAACCACTGAACGTTTCCCTGTCCGTGGCTGCCGCCTCTCCCCCTTGTACCCCTTCATTGACGGAGAGGTTCGCTACGCTGTCCGCCACGAGTACGCCCAGACTGCTGTCGATGTGATCGCTCGCCGTACTCGTCTCGCCTTCCTGAACGCCGAGGCTGCTCTTGAGTCTCTTCCCGGTGTTATTGACTTGATGGGTGAGGAGTTGAAGTGGACCACTGAGCGCAAGGATCTCGAGTGGAAGGATTCCTTGTCCTACCTTTCCTCTATGGGTCTGCCCAAGAGCTTCATGGGTCTGTCGCGCCACGATGTCCAGGACGGTCGTGTGAAGCAGGTCGATGACAAGGAGCGCGCTACTTTCTCCCGCATTGGTAAGTTGTCTTGAATATTGTCCTACTATACATTTCCGTACTGACTATTATCAGAACCCCCTGCGGACATGATCGAGAGTGATGTTCGTGCAACAACCTCGGCTCCCCCTGCTGTCGCAGCCAAATAGATAATGTGTGGTATATAGAGATCGGGCTTTGTATAAATAGAAGCGTTTTTGTTTTTTTTTTCTTATTGGTTTGTTTTCCTTTTTCCCATTTTGGCCCGCAGATGCCCGAATCAAATATATTTCACACGGAAGCTACGACTGTCGTAGCTCCAACTTCCAAATTTCATTTCTACCTTTTATACCTCTCTCCACGGAGTCTGTCTCCCATGTATTTCATCATGGACCTGCACAATCAGTCCCAACTTAGTCCACCCGAATCCATGCTGAAGCTGGATACCTTGCAAAGTGAGGAAGCTGTCTTATCGAAGACAAGACCAGAGGGAAAAGATCCCTTCGGAGATGAGAGCCAGACTGGCGTGAAATACAAGACCATGGCTTGGTGGTGAGTGTCTTTCTGATGACTGACAATGAGAAACTCATTCGGTTCACAGGCAAGCAGGCATGAGTAAGTTTATCAGCCCTGGAGCCCTGAATGACTCGAGCTAACAGTGCCAGTCATGATTGCGGAGACCATATCGCTTGGGGTCCTCTCACTGCCCAAAGCACTTGCAACACTGGGTCTTGTTCCGTATAGTTCCGCTTCCCAGTGGATGACCACTGAACTAACCTGTCTACCAGTGGCATCCTGACCATCCTCGCCATTGGACTCATCTCTACATATACCGCATATACCATTGGGCAATTCAAATGCCGTCATATGCAGATTCACAGTATGGCTGATGCTGGTGATATTCTGATTGGAAGAGTCGGACGCACCACACTCGACATTGCTCAGCTTGTCTTTTTTGTTCTGATCATGGGGAGCCACGTCCTCTCCTTCTCGATCATGATGAATGTCCTCACTGAACACTCCACCTGTACTGTGATCTTTTCCATTGTTGGTTTACTTGTATCATTCTTGCTGACCCTTCCCCGACGACTTGAGAGGCTCTCTCACATCTCCTATGTCAGCTTTGTCAGTATCATCGGGGCGGTGATCACAGGCATGATTGGAGTCGCTCTTGTGAAGACAGGATCTACTCATACCCAACTATTTGCGCCCAAGCCCAAAGTACACGATGCGTGCCTTGCTGTTGCAAATGTAATTTTTGCATATGCCGGTCATGTCGCATTCTTCACACTCTTCTCTGAGCTCAAGGAGATCAAGGACTTCCCCAAAGCTCTCGCGCTGCTTCAGTTGAGTGAAATGGTCCTATACACGGTCTCGGCCATTGTGATATATGTATACGTTGGACCGGCTGTCATCTCGCCCGCTCTCAATTCTGCAGAAGAATCATTTCGCAAGATTTCCTACACCATCGCACTTCCCACGGTATGTTAATTCATGAGCTTTGTTGTGATTGAGCTGACATTTGATTCAAGATTGTAATTGGGGGCGTGGTAAATGCTCATGTTGCAGTCAAATTCATATACGTTCGTGCTTTCCGGGGGACCAGCTCGATGCATAGTCAATCATTCATGGCGCGAGCTGTGTGGGCCATGCTCTCTGTGGTGCTTTGGATCATGTCCTGGATAATTGCCGAGGGGATCCCGGTCTTCAACGATGTACTAGGGCTTGCGGTATGTACGGCCTATCTAACATTTACGCACAAGCATCGAGTACTGATAATTATCATCAGAGCTCCTTGTTTGCCAGTTGATTTTCATTTAGCTTGCCTAAGCTCTTTTAGCTCTATTTAAATCGCAGCTGCTGGTTCCTTACCTGGAGACAGACTGTTCTATTTGGCTTCAACATCTTACTCGTGTTTCTCGGATTCCTGATTGTGAGTGATCACCTATAACTAGTGAAGGAGATAGACTTACGCCACCAGTGCATTATTGGGTTGTATTCGTCCATTCGGTCTATCTTTCACAACATACGAGAAGGGGTTGCGGGAGGCAGCTTCTCTTGTGCCGACAATTCGCTATACTGAGGAAGTCCTGGCATGGAAGCGAATCTTGGAGAAGGGGGATTTCGGAACACAGCATTAGCGTTGCAGGTACGAAGAACATACAAAACCAGGTGGACTCTTCGGTATATGAATAAATTAAGTTATCCTGGTACACTGTTCCACTATATTCAGAGCCGACGCGCAACTAATTCCCCTAACCGAGACTTGACCCGCGTCTGTAATGGCGAGGACTGCGGCAATTTGATATCACCTCAATCTCTATCCATTCGGAACACAGGTCCATGTCATTTCATCTTTTGGGTCAGTCTCGATGGGAGAAAGAACATAAACTTCGTGCAATTGTCCTTTCGGGTATGTACAGTAAATTCCCAGCTTTCCCCTGAGAGTAGATATACGCGGGTGGTACCGCGGCACTAGGCAATGACTCGCAGTAGGGCCCCGAGATTAAAAGAGCTCGGAGATTTGCTAACGTTGTCACACGCATATCCGGCATTCTGTGTAGTACTTTTGCTCGATTAATAATATGTTAATTAAACGGTTAATTTAGAAACAGGAGAAGACAGGGCTTCCGCAATTCCCATCTATATATATATATATATATATATTATACATCAAGCGACTGCTCAATATCCTGGACTCTAAAATTAATTATCATCAATTGTATCGTTTTTTTAGGCCTTGATAAACAAGAACTCATATATTGTTGCCCCCCCCCCTCTTTTGCAAGGCATAGAAGCCCGACGCATGTAGTGTGTCCCAATCAAAACAGGGATCCGAACACCCCTTGACTTATTCCCTGTACAAAAAAAGCTCGTTCACAGGAAGACAAAGGGAGCGCAAGGCATACATGCATACCCTCACCACCTCGCCGGCCTATACAACCAGCAAGATGGCAACGTGACCAGGAACACGGTTCCTTCGATTTGCTGAGAATATCACCGGGTCGATCCCGATGATCCAATAGCAAACGCCAGCCCATCCTTTTCCACCTATCCAGAATCGAATTGTAGAAAGACTGAGGTGGTCTCGTGCGGGTTCCACATGGGGAAAAATAAAATGATACCCGGGGGGGGGATGTACTGCTCGGGCCAAGTTCCTGGGCTGAATGGGTGCCCATGCAGTAGATCCAGAGGAGGAAGAGCGGTGGAGGCTGCAGATGCCGAATATCGGGCGCGTTAGAGCCACACTCTCTATCTGCATCTCTTGTGACGGTGAGCAGGGCTGCGAAGGCCCCTCCGCGGAAAGGGAAAGAAGACGTAGAACATCCTTTCAGCCAGGTTCAGTCATCATCTACCGGTGTAGATATTTCGTTGCCCCCGCCCCCCCAGCTATTTCTTGCTTCCATTGGAATTGCCTCCCTGATAGCTATCCCAGAAACGAGCCACAGCTCGTTGGGCGGTTTCGCCCGGGTATCGTGTTCGGTATAAATTGAAAACGGCGAACTCGTCTCGACTAAGAAGGTAGGTGTCTGGTTGAGCCTGTATCCGAGCCCATATTTCTCCCGCGACGGTTTCCAGTAGGGTGTTGGCTGCAGTGTCTGCGCTGAGGTCCCGAGCCTCCTCTAGAGCCCGACGAATGTCCACCCAGCTTTTAGACAACGGTGGATTGGACATATCGGAGCGGATTCAAGGGCGTCGGCGCAAGGAATCGGGGCGGTCTTTCTTTTGGAATGGGAGATTGGGGGATAGAAGAGAAAGAGAGGAAGACGCGCCGCGAGGGCTCGACTAAAAGGAAAGAGGATTTCCGAGCGGCAGAAATGAAACTCTGCAGGCCCGGAAAAACTGAATCTTTTCAATAAATAAATGGGGAACCGGGGTGGAGCAACGGGAGGGGAAAACCGGGCCAGTGGACCGAAACCTATGTTCATAAGGTCATAGAGTGTGACATCTAAAGGCAGAGATGCCTCTGTGGGAGGTCAGGAACAGGGTCGGTATTTCCGGCTCGGAGATTGGCAGTGGGAAGCATTAGGAACCAGAAGGGATAGCTCTCTCTCTCCATAGAAAAAAAGGAAACTCATAAGGCCGAAGGTGGGGTGTGTAGTTTGCGGGCTCGCCCGTGGCAAGGAATGTACTATGTATCTTGGCGTAACGGTTTTCTCGGACAATTTAAGGGATGAACCGGCATGATTCGATAGAGGTTCAAGGGCCAGGGTCGCTTAACGTCCGTAGACCAGCCGAGAGCACCAATTAGGCTCCCGGGGGAAGTGTGACCCCCCAGCCAATGTCCGGTGCATCAGTTAGGTGGAGTTTGAGGCTCGTGGGACTTTCATTCCCGGAGCTAGACATTCCAATCAGTACCGATATAAACACGAAGGCCAGTTTGATTTCACTGAATAACGCCTTCGGAATATTCCCATTGGTGTAGGGCGGATCTAGGCCGGTGATCACACTGGGCCATTTTGAAACGGCTGCTTGGAGCCGACCTGGATATAGACTCGCTTCCGAGACACGCAATTTTCTTCTCGGAGGCCGTGAACCTTTTTATCGATCCTCTGTGCTTGATCCCACAAGGGGTTGTTCGTCCGAAACAAAAGCGCGGTGCACCTCCGGAAGATCGAAATTTGCAGGGACCCATGTTGGCTCCGTAATAACCTCATGGGAACTCCGGCCGGCTGTTTTGCCTTTTCTCTCACAATCATCGACCCATCACTCTCAGGGTGACGCGTTTCAACCGATGCAGATGCAGATGCAGACGCAATTGTGCATGGTGACCTGGGATTTGGTTACATCGCCAATTCCACGGGTTAATTGCAAGTCCAAACTTCATATTTGCCGAGCATATCCCGATGGATCCGACTGCCTCGTTTCGAGGACCCGATCTAAGAGCTATCGGAAGAGGCTAGACCATCGATGAGAGCATCACGATCATCAAAGCCCGAAACTCCCAAGTTGTGAGGAGGCGAAGAAATGTGCCTGAGGTCCACAAAAAGGCGCAACTCTAAATCGGCCAACTTCCGGGGATCTCCCGGCCTCACTTCCTTTTTGTCTTCCGACGTGGCTTTTTGACCATCTGAAACAGATCTCTCCAATTGAGTATATTTCACGAGTATACCAAGCATGTTCTAGCTTTGAATGCAACCATTGATCCCAATATAAACAACTATCGGGCTCGGTTGGGTCGTCCGGATACGAGGCCCCGTATTCTTTCTATTTGCGGCCATTGACCCCCATCAAGGCTGGGAAGGTGACTGGTGGACTTGTTAAGTATAGCCGATATGAATTTCATACGCTGCAAGCCAAGACTTGTTGGGATACGGGAACAGGCGCAGTGGAACGGAAATAAAATCCTTCTGCTCACCGGAAGACGCAAAAACAAACCATCAGATCGCCGCTAGCAGAATCGATGTGTCCGTCTAATTTGCGTCAATTTTATCTGTGTATCATGTCTCAATTGCATGACTCGAGCATGGAGCGTGCGTGGGAATCTCTGAGCTCATGAGCTCATGAGCTTATGAACTCCTGACGGCGAGCACGGTCTGGGTACTTTACTGATGTCAAAATCTGTCATGTCTACCTTCCTCAATGCATTTTAAATTATGCCCAAGACTAGAATTCAATTCAACTGAATACCACAAAACCACCCTCTTCTATGTCTTTCACTATGGACGTAAAATGAACCAGATCTATAGAGATGACTAAGCTATAGATAGACTGATAAATGTTCCCCCACCAACAATCGAACTTTTGACTACCAATTGTTAAAGCGACGTCTGAGTCTGGGAATTGCCACCATGGTCTACTACTTCACATCCAATGTGGTCTCTCCCTCTGCCTTCATCTATGTAGGCAAGGACAAATTCGAGAGTATGCCACCGACTGGTCTCCCCGAGGAAACTTTCTAACGTTGCCAGATGAGGATCTCATTCAATATGGGCTGGACAATGATGTCTGGTATGATAACCGTTACCTATTTGCAGAAATTTGTCACTGACTCACTTGCGCAACAGGGTTAGTCTTCTCCTTCCACATGCGCCGCCACCTCTAATACATCGTACCTTTACAGTTCCACGTCGATAATTTGTCCAGCGCACACGTCTACGTACGCCTTCGCGAGGGCGAAACGTGGGAGAACATCGCTGAGCCGCTTCTAGAGGACTGCGCCCAGCTTACAAAAGCGAACTCTATTGAAGGTCAGCCATCGACATGACCCCAAGCATCTTGGTAACGGAACCTGACTCTGCGGGTAGGCAACAAGAAGGACAACATTACTATTATCTACACTCCCTGGTCAAACCTTAAGAAGGACGGATCGATGGCGGCTGGCCAGGTCACCTTCCACAATCACAAGCTAGTCCGCAAGGTCTACGTGAAACAGCGTGAGAACGTTATCGTCAACCGACTCAACAAGACAAAGCTTGAGAAGTTCCCTGATCTTCGAGCCGAAAAGGAGGAGGATACGAAGAAGAAGCAGCGCAGTGACCGCAAAACACGAGAGGAACTCCGCGCGAAGGAGAAGCAGAAACAGCGAGAGCATGAACAGCTGAAGTGGCAGAAGGATCATGCGTATGACGATATGTTCAGCGAGGAGAACATGGAGGCCAGCAACAACCAGGATCGCGACCCTGATTTCCTGGACGACTTCATGTGATGCTCTCAAGAGATGACCGTTGTGCCACCACCCAAAGCGAGAATTATACCCTGCATGCGAAGTGCGAATCTCAGAATGGACTCATAAATGAGACCAAGGATATGGCAAATGGAATTTAGTGTGGATATGTCTCTTCAAAACCAATGCACAAATGCGCATGATTGGCGAATCTGCTTGTTTTACTATAGATGAAAGTTGTGTACCATCCGGAATAAGTAAGTATAGTGGACACGGGGCACAGGCGCATTGGTCAGTTCACTGCTTAAAGGTGACACCGAATTCAATTGAATTGAGAAGAATCCTGGGGAAACAGAGAAAGTCGAGTAGATCTGGGTGAAGTAAAACAAGGGGATTAATCATCGCCGGGAAGGGCCAGCCGCGCTAGCGTGTTGACAGCTTGCGAACCTTAGGAATTCACCATCTCCCCAACACCACACAGCATGACTGAGGGCATTCCACCGATTGTCGCTCCAAGTAGGTCCATTCTTATGATTGAATTGGAATCCACTGACCCCGCTCAAAGGCGCCAAGTCGAAGAAGAACAAGAAGAAGAGTGCCAAAGCCAAGTCCGACCACCAGAATAGCGGGCACCCAGATGCGTCAGATCATGATGACATGAATGTATGTGAGGCACACATCCTGATTGGCAGCGTAAACCTGTTGCTGAGACCCTTTCTAGACCGAGCCCCATGATGCCAGCGCGACCCCCGTAGAAGATGAAGAACCGGAATCTAATGGCGCCGAGCCCGACACGATAGGCAACATCCTACCAAATCGATCTGTCAATAATATTCAGCCGAATGCTGACAGTGACGCTGCTGCCACTTCCAATAAACAGTCCGACCCCGCCTCCGATGGCACCGAACCCAAGGACCGGTTCGATGCACTCGTTCGAGACCGCGACTCCTTACGCGCAGAAGTGGCCGACATGCGGAAGTCACTGGAGGAGATACAATCCAAGCACAGTGCGGACATGGAGGCGTTGCAGGAGAAGTTGGACGACGCAGAGACTAAGAAGGCACATGCTGAAACGCAGTTCCAGAAGCTGATGGAGCGAGTTAATACGATCAAGTCGCAGCTAGGAGAGCGACTCAAGGAGGATGCGGTACGTTCGACTACCTTTCATTTCTAGGGCTACTCGTCTCATAATGCTATGCAGGAGGAACTGTCTCAAGCGCGATCGCAGATTGAGGATCTCGAAGATGAGAACAGAAGCCTAAATGAGCAGCTCGAATCCAAGTCTATCCAGCTCGTTGAACTTTCCGGCGAGTCAGCAGAGAAGGACAAGGAGCTCTCTACTCTCCGGGATCGAACGAGCCTATCACAGCAAAACTGGCTGAAGGAGAAGGAAGAACTACTCGAACAAGAGTCGTACATCCAGTCTGAATTTGAACAAGCAAAGGAGGCAATGCACAACTGGGAAGTGCTGGCTATGGAGGAGCGCTCTATCCGGGAGAACCTGAACGAAAAGGTCGGGGATCTGGAGGAGCAGCTCAGTAGTTTGAGAGACGCATACGAAAAAGCCACCGATGAGCGCGATACCCAGCAGTCGACAGTTGATGGATTACAACGTGCTCTACAGGAAATCCAATCGGCACGAAAGCAGGAGCTGCGGGAGCTTGTCGAGAGCTCTGATGCTCAACTTGAAGATCTGAGACGCTCCCTGCGTGAAGCACAGAAGCAGGCCACAGATGCTGACAAGGGTCTCCAGAATGCCCAAGAAGAGATCGAGAGAGTCCGGCCATTCGAGAAGGAGGTCAAAGAGAAGAACCTTCTCATTGGTAAATTGAGACATGAAGCAGTCACGCTGAATGACCACCTGACGAAAGCTTTACGATTCCTCAAAAAGGGGAAACCAGAAGACAATGTCGACAGGTTAGCTATCCAAGGCAATTAATACTTGACCAGCTTGACTGACTACATACAGGCATATTGTCACCAACCATTTACTACACTTCCTTGCATTAGATCGATCTGATCCAAAGAAGTTCCAGATCCTACAGCTGTTTGCAGCGTTATTGGGCTGGAATGATGGTAAGCCCACATTGCATACGAGAGATACTCTAGCGTGTCTAACAATCGGTCATAGAGCAACGTGAGCAAGCAGGCCTTGCCCGGCCAGGCACATCGAGTATGCCTGCGAAGCTCCGGGTTCCAGGAACACCCATGCGCACCCCAAGCACACCAAACCTCGCCACAGACTTCATGGATAACGGCGCCTCCAGCAAAGAGACGCTGGCCGAACTATGGTCCAACTTCCTGGAGCAAGAAGCAGAAGTGGGTAACATGAACACTACGAGACGAGGGAGCCACCAAGGGCCTCCTAAGTCCTAGACCGCGTGTATGTATAAATGGTAGAACTTGGATATTGATATTTGATACTTGCCCTGATATACACCGCCTTTGTTCTGCCGGATGTTTTCGTAGCCGCATCAAGAAATCTAGCGCTGTCGCATTTGTCTCCGTATGCATTTCCCCTCATCTTTCCGTGCCATTACAGCGTCAATTAGACCCTTTCACCCTACCACTCGCTTTGTATCCACAATGGCTCCTAGTGCTGGTAAGCGACCTATGTTTTCATCGACCACATGATCACAGACCATGAACCCCGCCACTTGAGCGATGCGACAGGCCAAATCTAACATCAATGATCAGTTCAAAAGTTCCGCCCAGTCGTCATCTCCGGCCCCTCGGGTACTGGAAAGTCGACACTCC
Source organism: Penicillium antarcticum (assembly GCF_028974205.1). Taxonomy (NCBI): domain Eukaryota; kingdom Fungi; phylum Ascomycota; class Eurotiomycetes; order Eurotiales; family Aspergillaceae; genus Penicillium; species Penicillium antarcticum. Next base: position 1,862,657 of record NW_026695306.1, on the reverse strand, counting down.
TCAAGAGACTCTTCGCCGAGTACCCTGACACATTTGGGTTCTCTATCTCCCGTATGTGAACCGCGGGGCACACGACCTAGTGCCGACGTGAACCTGATAGAAGCGAAACCTCGACAAGAAATTGGGAAAGAAACGCTGACCAGGCTACTCATCACACAGATACCACTCGCGCCCCCCGCGCCGGCGAGAAGGACGGCCGCGAATACAATTTCACTACCAAGGAAGGATTCCTCGACCTCGTCGCACAAAACGGATTCATTGAACATGCCCAGTTCGGGGGCAACCACTACGGCACTAGTGTGCAGGCTGTGAAGAACATTGCCGAGAAGGAGAGAATCTGTATCCTCGACATTGAAATGGAGGGTGTTAAGCAGGTGAAGAAGACCGACCTCAATGCCCGGTTCTTGTTCCTTGCGCCGCCTTCTTTGGAAGAGCTGGAGAAGCGCCTACGGGGCCGGGGCACCGAGACCGAGGATAGCTTGCAGAAGCGATTGGCGCAGGCGCATAACGAGCTTGAGTACTCTAAGCAGGAAGGTGCTCATGACAAGATTGTTGTCAATGATGACCTCGAGAAGGCGTACGTAGAGCTGCGCGATTGGGTCGTTGACGGTGGTCGTTTTGGAGCATCGCAATAAGCAAGCTCTTTATTGATATTGATACTTGATATCTGATCTATATTTGCATTTCCTGCTTATAGCGAATGGGGCACAATTATCTCCAAGAATTAAAAGTTTCTCATGATTAAGAAAACAAAGTACATGGAAAGCACCAGAGTTGGCACAAGCGCTAGAGTGCCAAGTCTTTTTCCCCGAAAATACAAAATCCTAGACAAGGAAAAAAGGGTCCCAAGAAGAGACAAGATGGGATGTTGGATACATATGGGACGAAAACAATAGAAGACGCAAAAGAAAAAGGGATATCTGCAAGGGCCTGCTGGTGTCAAAGAGGACGGTAAGTTTTCGGAAGGACAGCCTTGCCCGTGGGGTCTGCTTTCCGCGGCGCAACAGTCAGAGTGCTGGCGTCAGATATTAACACTCAAGTTTAGTATCCGTTCATAGCGGCACGCTGCGAGTTGCGGCTAAGCTCACGGTCAGCCGAAGGGCTGATGGGGCGGCTGCCACCAGTGTGGGGACCACCGCCGCCAGCACTGCTCTCCTTCAGGGCCAGCAACTGCTTGGCACGGAAGGTCTCATAGTGGATCTGGCTGGTGGTCTCTACCAGATCCTGAAGGTGGGTGCGAGTCAGGAAGTTGCGCAGGTAGACAAATTCACAGTGGTTCTCGTCCTCGACGTTGATGACACCCCACCGGTTCTGACGGCCGCGAACCTGCTTGCCGTTGACAACAATGGTCTTCTCGCTACCGACAACCGAGAAAGGAATGATGTCCTAGTATCCGAGGTCAATATCAGATCCAAATTGATTCACTTATGTCAAGCATACCTTGATCTGGGCGTTAATAGCCCGCTCCTCATCATCGAGCTCGTCATTATCATAAGGGTACATCTTCAGGTTGTGGAAGGAGAACTCCTCCTTGATACGCTCCTTGAAAGCCTGGCGCTCTTCAAGGGTGAGGGAATCGGACTTGGCGATAACGGGAACGACGTTGACGACATCGGACAGCTTCTTGAGAACAACAATATCAATGGGCTTGAGGCTATATGCGAGTCATAAATTAGTTTAATGGACTAGGGAATGCCCCAAAAGTTTGCGGGGTAATCTCACGCATGGCCTGAGGGCTGAATGAAGAACAAGCAGCAGTGGATACGGGTATCTTGGATGTAACGCTCACGCTGAGCAGTGAGTTCCTTGCGGAGGTATGCCGAGTGCTGATCCTTGATGTACTTGACGATAGGGTCCCAGCTGCGGGCACAATTAGCGTAGTCCTGGAAGATTTGCGAGAGAGTTCAAGATACCATCGGTCGTTGTTGACCTGGTCACCGTATCCAGGTGTGTCAACAATGTTCAAACGGAGACGAACGCCATTCTCCTCGATGACTAGACACCCGGTCAGCTGTTTTCCTCCCAAAAAATGTTCTCCAATATCCAAGACATACTGTGCGACACGGTTTGAATTTCGGTCGTAGAGCGAACGGGCTCAGAGGGGGTCAACCGGCCCTTGGAGTCGATCAGGTGGGACGCGAAGATAGTGTTGACAAGGGTAGATTTTCCGAGACCAGTTTGACCTAACGCGCGATTCTTGATTAGCTGAGTCCTTGGTGAGTCGCAAATAAGCATCACGTACCAACACACATGACATTGAACTGGAAGCCGCGCTTCAACAGCTTCCGCTCGATCTGGGAAGTGATGCTGTCGAAACCGACATGGCTGTGGGGGAAAACAGTGGGCTGCTGAGCCGAAGCTGCAGTAGTAGCGGCGGCCATTATGAGTGGGAGGATATGTGAAGAACGAAAGACAGAAACAAAAGAATCCCCCAAAGATGCCAAAGAGTGACTCCGGGCAAGTATCACCCCTTATTCTGTACTTTCCACTCAGGGGTGGGCTATGCCTAATTGGGACTAGCGTGGCTCCGGAGAAAACTACGATCTTCTTTTGCTTCACTGTGATAGCTCTACTAGTTCAATACCCGCATCCTCCTCTTTCGCCCTTTTACCAGTCGCCATGGCTTTACGCCTACTCCCGTTCGCTCCTGCTGCCAATATGTCGCGCTCCCTCCTTTCCGAAACGGCTCCTGTCTCCGGATTCACTCGGTTCCTTAAACCCATCGCAACCAGCGCTCTCCTACAACCCGTCTCAATTTCCCTCAACATCCCGGGAATTCTGACTGATCTGTGGGAATCTGTCCTGCGCGCCGTCCCCAAAAAGAAAACCTCCCACATGAAGAAGCGTCATCGCCAAATGGCCGGCAAGGCGCTTAAGGATACGACCAACCTCGTCAAATGCCCTGGCTGTGGCCAAATCAAGCGTGCCCATCTTTTGTGCCCACACTGTGTCAAAGGTAGGGATCACTACTTGACTGCTGAGAAAAGACTTCGGTTGTGGGTGATCGCGGAACAGCTGACTTAGTGAACAGATATCAAGGAGTCGTGGAAGGCCCTGGAGACCGCATGAGGTGCCATGGACAGGATATAAAGGACTGGGCTGGGCTTGAGCAACCTCGCGGCCTCAATCGCACGCCCAATAAGTGATTGTACTACTAGAATTGGTTGTGGAAATATGCTGCATGGCAAATGGCGTCTGGTTTTTGCGGGGAAAACTTTTTCGATATGACTTTACAATTCGATCAAATAGATTGAATAGCAACACTGTGAGACTTTCAATATAGATCGGGACCCTCGTAAATGTAACTTCAAACCAATTGAGACAACATTCCTAGTTGTAGTGCTGATTGTGCTGTAGCCGATAAAGGCGGAAGCGGGCTTCGCGAGGCCCCGAACGTCATTGCTCCTACAAACACTCGTTAAGTCTCAACCAAGCTCTGAGAGAGCCAGGCATTCCCGGAATGGTATGTTCGCTTCTGCATAAAAACTTGGTCATCTTGCTGACCGTGATATAGTCGAAACAATATCTCTCCTGGGGTGCTGCGGACAATGGTGGGCAATATTGACATCGTCCATCCGAATTTAGCTAACTTGACCCCAGCGCACTCTGTTGATATTTTCGCACTGGCCGTAACAGATAAGCAAGTCCTGTCTGTGTCAGGCTCTCCTTCTATCAAAGTGCACTCCACTGCAGACACCGAGTTCCCACTGGCGCAGTCCATCGAAGATGCCCACGAGATTGGGTGCCACCACATTGTGACCGATGCCAGAGGCTCACGCGCGATCAGTGCTGGATTCGATGGTAAAATAAAGGCCTGGGCATGCCAGGATGGCTACTGGGTTGCCGACCAAAAAGTGATTGGTAAATCGAGTTCTTGAATTTGCTTTGATCCCCCGCAATGTGCTGATGAGTACACAGCCGACCTCAAGGCAGTTGACCTTTGGGCCATAGCTCTGTCTGAAGATGGACAGTACCTTGCTGGTGTTACCAAGGAGGGACGCATCAATGTATTCGATTTGGCTGCTAATGGTACTCAAATCCGAGACCACGAGACCAAGGGTAGCTTCGGGTATTGTATTGACTTGGTAAGTCCCAAGATGTTGCACGATACCATCACTTCAAGCTAAGAAATTTGGCAGTCTGCTGATGGTCGTTTCATTGCTTCTGGCCACGAAAACGGCGCTGTCTACATCTTTACTACCGAAACAGGGCGCATGCCGTTCTCTCTCTCAGGTAAGTGACACTGCCTCAAATCCGCAGAGCTTCCGTTTCTGACCGACCCCAGGCTTGGTTAAACCCGTAAGAAACGTAGCCTTCTCGCCCGGAGGAAAGATTCTGGCAGCAGCTGGTGACTCCAAGATGATTGTGCTCTACGACACTTCCTCGGGAGAACAAATTGCCAACCTATCCGGTCATTCTGGATGGGTCTTGTCCCTTTCTTGGAGCAACACTGGTGAATATCTTCTGAGCAGGTGAGTGTGCCCTTTCTGCGCCCAGCATGATTCACAAGCTAACCCTACAAAGTTCATTCGACGGCAAGGTTAAAGTCTGGTCCATGGAGACCAAGAACTGCGTTGCTACTCACTCCGAGACAGAGAAGGCTGTGTGGAGTGCCAAATGGCTCCCAAAGATCGGGAAGACAGAGGGATTTGCAACTGCTGGCGCCAACCGAAGCATCGCATTTTACCGCGAGGCCACGGGATAAAGAAGCAACTTGACATGTTTGAAAGAAACGTTAATACTGTGACGATATCAATGGACCATAGGCATGACTACCGAAACATATATGAACATTCGTACTGGAAACAAGTACCAAAACGTTCTAAACCTAGCCTTAGTCCATAGCTTCAACGAACAACTTGCGCATTCGCTTCAAGAATGCTCCAAAATCTCGATCATCATTAACAAGATCAACCACGCCCTCCAAAGCATCTCGGTCAACTTTGGGACGTGTATGGAACACCTCGTAGTCCCGACTGGCAGTGCCCAACTCAAACCAAGCTTCTGCTTCCCAATCTTTCTCCAACAAATGGCTGTAAACAAATTTGAGTCGGTCTTCGCGGCCCGCACCCTCAATCCGTATACACAAATAGTCCTGCCAGAAATCTAGCTCCGGGAAGTTGAGACGTGATTGAGCATCTAGTTGTTTTGCGTGTGCCTTTTGCGCCTCGAGCTTCACGTTGATGGATTTCTGGGTCTCTGCGATCTGCTGCTTCAAACGGTCACGCTTGGTGAGGCGGGAATCACGTTCCAGTGTGATAGAGGAGATGGCGGCATGCATTTCAGCAGCCTCGGCCGCTTCTTTCTGGAGGGTCTGCTCGTGTGTTTGTGATTTCAATGTGAGAATTTCGATGTCGCGCTGTCGCATCCGCTTGTCCTCTACAGGCTTTGTTAGTCATGGGAAAGAAGAGGAAGTTGTTGCTTATCATACCTTCAAGCTCAGCCAGATTGATATGGAACTGATTACGCTCTTCCAGGACTTGCTTTCGGCCTCTCTCAATGAATGCATCGAATTTGATTGTAAATTGGGCCATGCGATTGCGCAGGTCCTCGAACCCAAAGTTGATGCTGGGCAACGAGTCCGCCATTGATGGCGCATCAGCCGAGGCAAGTGGAGGGCGCATGCCACTCGTTGAAAGAGATGGTTCAAAAGCCATAGTCTGCGACAAAATATCTTGTTTAGAGGGGTGTGAGGTTGAAGTTGACGCGTGAGGTTGTTTTGGGTTGCGGCGCAACGGGGCCCAAGCGTGCTTATCGATAACAGAAAACTTTCTGGATCTTCAACTTCATACGTCAAGATGGTCTGGGATCTCGCACTGACAAAGTGCACCAGATCTGATGGATGAGAATCCTGACAGTGCTCTGTACTATGGGCATTTGGGACGGCCTGTCTATCTTCCTGATGCGAAGGCCTGGACATTCACTCGGTCCTTGGCTAGAGGTGATCACCGGTCTATCCTCATTCTTTCAAGCTTGCTAACGTTCTTTAAGTTCCCTCGATCCAATATACTGGGGTGACCAATACCAAGGTGCCATCAAATAATTACACAGAAGCGCGACCAACACCGAGGGTGCCCGAAAAGGATGCCGGGAAGCTCATCGCAAGCTCCCACCCCGAACTAGCAGCCTCATGGTCTTCCTTTCGCCAAGAACCTTTCTCAAAAGCTGTGATCAACACAACCGAAAAATATGATCCAGAGGTTTCTTCACTTTTTGACCTCGGCTATGCCATCGATCTGAGGCACCGCGATAGGAGGATTCGCTCGATCCCAATCGCGGTGGCCGTGAGCGGAAAATGTCGCAATATGATAACGTTCCGAACAATAGAGGAGGAAACACTGCATCTGCCTATGGAGGATTCCACTATGCGTGCCCCGTCAATTGATAACACAGAAATGACTGAATGGTCCAAGTGTGGCGCGCCGATTCGTCAGGTACACTTTGCCCGGCCCTTGGAGGAGAAGCCTATATTTATGGCCGCTCGTCTTCCCACATCAACCACAATCTTCCGACCTCTCTATCACTGGGATCCGGTGCATATGCACTTCCCAGCGGATGTCATGATGAGATCCTCAAAGCCTTTACAGAACTCTCGACTTGATGCAAATCCGGTGGTGGATATATCGATTGCGGAAACGGGCGGCTTCTCGCATGCCGATGTTGCATTCAATCCTTGGTATCAAAAGCAAGTTGGCATTGTAGATGTCAAAGGTAACTGGTATGTCTGGGAAATCACAGGTAGGCAGCGGTCAAAAAAGGCTACTTGGTCAGCCATGCCTGTGCGGAAGAATACACTGCCATCAGTGAATCATAAACTCAAGTCGCGCCGCCCTCAACTTGATGGTTGGGCAAGTATCGAGTGGATAGTTGATGTTGGAACAATACTTGTCGCCAATCGCCACCACATCATGATCTATCCAATTGTTGATACCCAAATCCAACCACGTACGGTTGAACTAGGGATGTCAAAGCAATCCGAATGGGTTCTGGCAGTCCAACGAAACCAACGCAATCCTTCGCAGTTCTTTGTGCTGACGACAGCTCGGATACTGTGGTTTGATGCTGGAGTCTTGTCTGGCGACGAGCAAACGAACTCATCGCTATATCCTCGTCTCTCTTGGAAACACTTCAGAGATCCGGAAGATACAACATTGCGATTGACTGATCTAGTTGTATATCAAGGTAGGCACTGACGCCACCACGACCAAGTTCGAAATACTAACTTGTCCAGACTTGTACTTGGTTCTATACTCACAGCTCACTCCAGTTGTGCAGATATTTCCATGTCCATTCATAGCCGACGAACAGACCGAGGCTCTATCAGTTTCTGATCCACTCATTCTCGATGCACCACTTCTGGCGGATATATCGCCAGTGCGAGAGTCGCCTGTGAGATTTTCATCATTTATCTTCAAAGAAGTTGCCCACATGGCAGCGCTGATCAAGGATGACCACAAACCTCATTTGACCGTCATCAAGCTTTTTTGGATGGATTCTAATCTTGCTGTCCATGAATCAACCTTCAAAGGACCTCAAGGAGACCCCGACGACCCGGATTTATATCGCGAAGACAGCATCCTGCGACCGAGGAAGCGATATGCTCCAACAAAAGTTGGCAAAGTCGACGATAGCTTCATCGTGGATGATTGGGATGAATCAGTGGTACCGCAACAGATTGTTCATCGCCCCAAAAGCAAGAAAGCTCCCACTCGGACAGGCTCGGATCTTCAATGGACACTAGATTTCTCATACATCTATGATATGGTGATAGGCAAAGCAGAAATCATCCAGACGAAGTCAAACCAGAAAAAGAGGCACAAGCCAAAGCCAAGGTCTGTGGACGAGTTAATTGCGAGTCTACAAAGCGATATTAAACAATTAACGACAAAGCAATCTCCGAGCGAAACATTGTAAGTGGTCAAAGAGACGTCGCCAGGACTACGCTAATTCTCTACAGGGTCGAGATGGGCGGCAATAGAAGAATCTTTGGGGACGACCTCGACCAAAGCGCGGATGATGTGAAGCATCTCGTCTCAGAACTCATACCCGATTCCCAGGACTCTGACGCCAAATTTCGAATCCTGACTTTGCCGCTTCGATTCCCGAAAGAATTGCAGGACTTTCCGGTCACTCTATCAGGTGACGCCGACATAGGGCTTCTTCAAACATATGATCGCCTAGTCGATGATTGGATGTCCAGTCTCTCTCACCATATCCCCACGCACACGCGCATTATGAAAGAAAAAGTCATTCGAGGAATTGCTGCCGATCTTCTTCTATCACGTCTTGTCGGCATCTCCAACACGCTGGATGACGTGACTCAAGATCAAAATGAAAAGGCTGTGGCACAGAAGAATCTTCTACATTCGGGCTACTTGCCATCATCACAATTTTCTGCAAGTCAAGTGCCAATTTCTAGTGCCTTTGGTTCCCAAAGGAACCCGGGACCGGTCAATCAATCGAAATACGCTGCAACACCAGCCCTGAGAGGCCTCTCAGCATTTACTACTTTTAAGACCCCTCGTGCGACCCCCCGAAATGTGGAAAATTTACTTTCTCACTGGTCAGTGGGAAGCAATCCCTCTCAATATGTTTGGAAGAGAATTGAAGACGAAGAGACACGGCGTGCCTCAAGGGCCAACACACCCAGAAACAGACGAAAGAAACGCTCTCAGACTCGCGACTTATCCCTTCCCCCAACCCCAGCTGTGCCCACGGTCCGGGCATGGGGAAGTCAGCCAGATGGTCCTCCACGCATCAACCTTACAAGCAGTCAACCCATGGAGGGCGTCTCAATGACTCAAACAGAGCGAGGAGTCTTCGGAGCCCGCGATCCCTTCAAGAAGCCCAAACCCAAGAGAAAGAAGCGTGCAGCAGGATTTTAAAAGAAACCAGTATAATGAAAACACGAATATCATGAATGTCATAATGCCATACACTGTGTAATATTGAACTACTGCCGAATTACCGAGAAGTAACCAATCGCGAATATCTCTCAAAGGGATGGAACACGTGTGACAAATGCAAGCCCCTAGAATAATTTCCAAAGGCCCCTTGAAACATATATAATTTTTCATTGAACACATTTTCTTTAAAGACCCAAAACTCCCTTTCTTTTTCTCCAAGCTGCAGCCGTCGCGTCCCATCCCACTCACCTCCCCGCAGCCTCGCCAACTTTCCTTATTCAACTTTCCACTATGTCTGACCACCAGTACAAGTTCAACGTGACCATGACCTGCGGCGGCTGCTCAGGTGCCGTAGAGCGCGTTCTCAGGAAGCTCGAAGGTAAGCAAGTCTTCCGCGAACATGCGGGGTCCTTTCAAGACTTCGCGCAATTGTTGATTTGATTGTCTCCGACGAGAGCAATAACAACAACACCAAGTGCACACCCCGTACTAACATGACTTCTCTCTCAGGTGTCAAGAATTTCGATGTCAATCTTGAGTCCCAGACTGCCAACGTCACCACCGAGCCGGCGCTTTCCTACGATACCGTTCTGGCAACGATCAAGAAGACCGGCAAGGTCGTGACTGGGGGAGAGGCCGACGGCCAGACTATGAGCGTTTGAATGCCTACAATATATGTATTCCAGTTATACCTGGGCTCCGGTTTACAAGCTGCGCGCTGGTTGGAAATCGAAATGCGTGAATCCATCAAAGGCCGACGGCTGAAGACTGAACTCGAAGCCCTTGGTAGCGAGATATACCGGCAGTATGTCATGCATTGAGCTATTCTATATGATCGTGATGAAGCTTGAATGAAATAGACAATGGGGAACAGGGTTGTCCCAATTCAAATTGAAACCCATGATAGAGTTCTAAGAATATGGAGGGTATCATGAACAAGGCAATGCGATGCATGCAAATAGGCAAAGTCCCGAAACATCAAATCCTCACGCCGGAAAGAAACAAAGTCAGAAAGGGGAATGATTGGGAAGTAAACGAGGTTCGCTTAATCAACGATAACAATAGGTCTTCCGTCTGGGATGGGATAGTAGGGGGGTCTCGAGTCGACTCGCTGGACGTAGACAGGTCGGTTCTGCTCCATAGCCAGAGAGGATGGAGGGAGGCCAGGCGGTGGACGTCTGTGTCTGCGTTAGTAGAGATCTATCAATGCAAGGGGGGGTCTCTATTGGTGAAATGATTGGCTTCCCCGATGAAGGCTTACCGGGAGGAGATAAACCCGCCACTAAGTGGTCTGTGAATCTGAGAAGGGGATACATGAGGTTGGCTTTTCCCCGGAGAGGATTCGGATAGTGTGCGGACGTGGTTGTGGGAAACAGGGGCCATTCGTGGGCGCATAGGCAATGGTCCGCGTTGGTCCGGGGAATTCCGGGCATAAGAAAACGGGTTGGTGTCAGGATAATCAGCGACCCTCTTTCTAGCGGGCAGGGAAGAATCTCCAGTTGGCTTAGCCTCAGGTCCAGAGTGTCGGGCGACATATTCAAGTGGAGGAGGTTCCCGGATGTCAACGTGGCGTACGAAGCCATCGGCATAAAAGGTCCTGTCCTGGTGAATCTCTTCTGGCACAAGACGGCCACCATCAATGCGAATGTGTGAACGCGGTTCCTTTGGCATGCGGAGACTACGATCACCGTAAGCGTGCCAAGTTCCAGGATTGGAGATGGCTGGTGCAGCCCTGAAGGTGCGATCACCCTCAGAAACAAGAACACTAGAAAGATATTCAGGTTGAGACCGATGCTGATATGGCCCATCGATATGCTGTCGATCCGATGGTCTTGCATCGAGGTTGCCATGCGCATGCGGGGGATAGACATAAGAAATGGGGCTCCTCTGGCGTCCTACAACGGGTTGCTCCATTGGCAGATAATCTCGTCGAAGATGAACTTGATCCTGGGGTCGGTGTTCCGAGGCTGGATCGATGCGACGATAGGATTCTCTTGGTCCAAACCCTTCGGGTACGGGAATCCCGGTGGGCCTCGGAAGCGGTTCAGGTCGAGAACCCTCATGGTGCAAACGCCTTCTTTTGCTGGAAATGTTATTGTTGCCATCTTGCTCGATATCCTGGTTAAGATGCATCATGTCCCCTTGGGGACGGCCTGGCGTGACTGACCGGAGCGACATTCTTTTAGCCATGTTGACCAACGGAACTGAACTGTCAGTTCTCCGGTTCTCTAGCGACCAGGGGGTTTCAATGGATGGCAGGATGCGCTCTGGTTGCTTTGAGCCTGGTATAGGGTAAAGGGAACTGATGGTGTCAGGACGACGTCCAGAGGGAGCTTCGCTACTCTGGGCGGTGTCCTTGGGTCCGCTCACAAACACAGATGCATTTGCTCTGTCTTCCGACTGAGGAGGCAGTCTTTTGTACCGAAACCTGGAGTCCATTCTAGTAGAAGGGAGATCCAGTGCCATTTTCACACCTCTGGGTCTAGAGAGTTCTTCCAATACCTGGAGTTCAGGCGATCCCTGATTGGTTAGTCCAATTGGCCTAGTGTTGAGCTCATATTTTGAGGATTTCTGTTGAGGATCCGAGGGAGCGTAATTGCCCTGGACGCCTACATTCCCGTTGGCCATCTGCCGGTCCATTAGTGGTAAAGTAGATCGTTGAACCTGGTTCTCCATACTGGCAGAGCCTGGAATGATTCGTTGTTGAACCTCAGCATGGGGGACGATGTCCTGGCGCCTGGAAACAGGTGCTTCTTGAGCGGCAATCCGTTGCGTGGTATACCGCGGGCTTTTGTTTTGAGCAGCGGTACTGGCAAATCTAGTTTGCTGTGTACCTTGCATGCCCTCTCTGTATTCCTGAATAGCACGGTTCCATGCCTGGTACCTGCTAAATCCTCGGCGGTCGGCAACATTCTTTGCTGCCGCCATTCTTGGTACAAACCTGAATCCAGGCGGTGCTTCCTCGGATAGCTCCCGGGGAGTTTCCTGGCCCGAACGGTTCGCATTGCCGAGGAGCGGAGTCCGAAGTTTATGAGCTCGAGTGTCGCTTGGAAGAATCTCCACCCTGGTGCTCTGATGGCCTGTGCCAGTGATCGCATCTTCTTCTGATTCGCTATCTTCGTCATCGGAGATGACGATCACCTCGCGGAAGACATCCTCAAGGACTGTCTGGCCATTCTCATCATCACCACGCCATTCAATGACTGTTTTAAGGGTTTCATGCTCAACACTGTGTCGCGCCTCATGGAAGGACAACTTTTTCAGAAGGCTATCGTACTCAGTTTTAGTATGACGAATGTGTGCAACCACCGCCAGCTGTGCCCTCCGAGCCATGGGCAATTCGGTGGCAGTCCCGACTTTCTTTTGACCCTGAATTTTGCAAATATCAGGTTTCCCACGTCCTTTTCTTTTCTCGGCTCAAAATGGGTATACGTACCTTTTGAAATGCGGTCTTGATGATCCGGTTGAGATCTTCATCTGGGATGTTGGGAAATAGATCCCTGATTGCGTCTCTAGCATCTGTGTTCAAAGTTATTTGGGAAACTTCAGAGCCAGCCCGAGAGCGGTTCTCTCTCATGCCCATGGCATAGAGGGGCAGCGTCTTTCCAGTGCTTGTGAGGTAGAGGCCCAGCTCGGAGCAAACAGCAGCCACCACGGTGCTTGGGAAATGGTATCCTATCCGGTGCACATGCTGAGAAAGGTTGTGAGTGCGAGCATGAGGGGTAGTCTAGAAACTATAAGCGGTGTTAAGAAATGGGACGAGCCAAAAAACATTCTCACCGAGACTGCATAGATTTGAAGATTCTCCTTTCGACACCGCTCCTTGCATGAGGTGGTGAGCTGAGGGTTTCCTGCTGGGATGAAGGTGTAGCCACTTGGTGCTTTTGCTTCAAAACAGATCTGTGTAATTTGTTAAACTCCAGAGATATTAAAGACAGAGAATATACATACAACACTTCGAAGCTTCTTCTTTTCTTGTGTCACAGACTCCATGATCACCTTATGTTTGCGAGCTCTGCGTTGAACAGCCCGACTAGGAGCACGTCGAGCTGCGGCCAAGGCTGAGCCCATCACACGGGCCATCCTTCTGGTTCGGTTCTTGAATGAACCTTACTGGAAGGGAGATCTCAGAGCATGGCTCACACCATGGAGAGGAAAGGGATATCGGTGTTTTGTGTATGGGTCCAGAAGTACAGGGCAAACTGTAGATGCACGTGTTCTGGGCCGCGGTTGCCCCAAGTCCAGGGACAAGCACCTAGTAAGATCTGCGCGAGTCCTAACGGCAGGACAAGCAAACAAATAAAGAACCTTGAAAGGTTGAAGGAGAAAGCAAAGGTTAGGCGGAACGATAGAGAGAGTTGGAATGATAAGATTGTTGCGGCCCAAAAGTTGACCTCTCCCGATCAGGTTAGTGCCTGAGGCTACAACTCTTCTGCCGTCTTTTGCGAACTTCCCTCCAATACTATCTTGACATTTGTACTCCAGCGTTCCCATTTATTTCGTTGCATTATTGGGGCATGAACCCAGATCGGACATGAATACTCCAATCCTGGCCATGGTGGATCGACGAGCTGTGGTCCACGCATACCGTCACCTCTACCGACAGGGGTTGAAAGCGATCCGATACTCGACACCTGGTCGCTATATGGTACTCAAAACACTACGCAAAGCCTATCGTTCCCCATCCGAGCAATTTGATCCTGCAAAGATTGCAAAGACGCTTCAATTTCTTGAACGAGCCACCGAGGTAGCAGGCATGGAACATAAGATATTGAGAAACATTTTGATGGCTAGGTACTGGGAGCAGGATCATCTCACAAAGGATTCCCGGTGAGTACCATTACCCACAGTGGAGAAGAATGCTGCTGACCCTGCTTTAGTCTACGGAGCTTAGGACTCGGCCATGTAGAGAACCAGTTGCGGACATGTGCCTCTGACCATTTAAATCTGACGCTTGACCGTTTGAATGAAAGTCTAGGGACGTGTCTTAGGTGATTGGGGTCTGCGGTTCTCGACTTTTACTTCGCGCCGATGCGACCCGCTGTACGGAGTACCAGACCGTGCATCGTTAGGCCTCAGTGCTTCCCTTGGGCATGAACTCAAGGTGAGGCAAGACAACCCGCCCAATATGAATTGCATCCCCTGGATATCAGCGCGGCCAGAACACCGGCATACCTTCCGACCCCAAGATTCCGGAGACCACGGAGGGCGTGCTGACTCTAGGGTCATTCTCATCTCTCGCGTTGATTACAGGAATACAGGACAATCTATGGCAAAGGATGTGCCATTTATAAGGCATTATTATATGCCATGGAGTCCAGGAGAGTCAAGCCTAGTTTCCGCCTACTATACGGTATTAGTTTGGTCCGAGACATGTGAGTAAACAATGGTATTGGACAGATAATAGTAGCGCGAAGCATGAGAAATACCTCAAAGACATATCTCCACCATTTGGTTATCAGAACAAATAAATAAACCACTCTGCGGAGTATGAATATATAGTAAACAGCCCATGTGAGACCATTTATGATGATTCAGCACCCGGAGATCGGAGCCTTAAAGAGGCGGTGCCCGGAGACGTCACATGCCACTCACCATGGTTTGTTTCAGCTCCAACTTTGTTGCTTTTTGGACTTTTGGTCTTCAGCATCCATGATTAAATGAGATTGCTTACAGCCCTTCATGAGTGGTCTTCTCGAATCGCTGTTGATTGAACTTGGACTACGATCTCAACCTCTGCCACCCCCGCCGGTTAGCCAGCCACATGACCACCAAGCTGAGTCTCGCCTGAGCGAAGCGCCGGAAGCCACAATAAGCGAATGCGAAGAGGAGAGCTTAGATTCTCGACCGGGCCAAGACTGCAGACATAAAGCAAACTGCGGAGATGCGGGGTCCCTGCATAGCCCTCCCTTCTTCACAACTTTACCCAAAGACATGGATGGACGAAACTTGCAGCCGGAGGGCAATCGAGAAGCCTACTATGACACACCTGGGTCCATTCGAAATGTAGCCGCTGCCACAGATGACTCGTCCGATCACACACATGAAGCTGGCCTCAATATGCAGCAGGCCAGTTCTGGGAACACCCAACCTTCACACATCGAGGCAGTGAATGCGCAAAATACGCCAGAAGACATGACTGCTGCGATAGCAATCGAAGGGTCTAGGCGATCACTGAGCAACGCGTCTGATCTCAATGGAGTGGGCCATTCTTTGCTTCCGGCAGATGATGGGATGGGTGTTCTGAGAAGCAGGATCATTGCCATCAGAAACCTAGAAGTTACCAATGGCGAAAAAGCGCGAAAAGTTCATGACTTGATGACAGAAAGCTACAACTCGTCGCGAGATCCTTTGAATGTTTCTTCCACGAGGTTGTTGTCCCCGCCCTCGAGCCCACTACCCACAAGTCCAAAGACTATGCAGCCGAGTAATATGTTTAAATTAAACCAAACAAACCCAGATGGAATTACTCATTACGAGAGCTCATTCAATCTCACGCCCGAAGACTTGCAACCCACCTACGTCCCCAAGACGGAGCCTGAACCACACGAAGGTGAGTTAGGCGATGAAGATTTGGATACGGAAGATTTGGAAGAGGCCACAATTGGTTGTGCGCATTATCACCGCAATGTGAAGTTAGAGTGCCATACTTGCAAGAAGTGGTACACTTGCCGGTTTTGCCATGATGAAGTGGAAGACCACGCTCTCATTCGCCGAGACACAGAGCACATGCTGTGTATGCTATGTGGACATGCCCAACCTGCAGCACAGGACTGTAGAAAATGCGGTGAACAGACAGCGCAGTACTATTGCGAAATATGCAAGCTCTGGGACAATGACAGCAAGAAGAGCATCTACCACTGTAACGACTGTGGGATCTGTCGAATTGGACAGGGTCTAGGGAAGGATTTCTTCCATTGCCTGGTAAGATTACCTTTGTGGTCAAAATTCATTTTCAAACGTGCTGATCATACCTTAGACTTGCTGCGTTTGTTTGCCAATGTCGATTGAAAACACTCATCGCTGCATTGAAAGATCCACACAGTGTGATTGTCCTATCTGTGGAGACTATATGTTCACGTCTCCTGAGACCGTTGTTGTTATGCGATGTGGCCACAGCATTCATCACAAGTGCTTATCAGAGTATTCCAAAAGTTCTTTCCGCTGTCCAATCTGCAGCAAGACAATAACCAACATGGAAGCCACTTTCCGAAATCTGGATCGCACCATTGAGAGTCAACCTATGCCTGCAGAATTCAAGGATACAAAAGGTCTTGTTTATTGCAATGATTGTGGTTCAAAATCAGTTGTTAAGTACCATTGGTTGGGCTTGAGATGTGAACTGTGAGTAGAGTATTCAACTTGACAATTAATAGAAGCTTGCTAATTCTCTCCAGATGCGAGTCATATAACACAGCTCAACTTCGCATTCTGCATGGAGACATGTCAGCTCAGCCCGAGGAAGATGATGGTGAGCATCTTCCATCTCGACCTCGATCATCCTCGGTCATGGAAAATGATGAATCCATGTCATCTTCGCTGGCAGGATTGAATGTCGATCCCGGCTCGGCTCCTCGTTCACGGCTCAGTGTACCATCAGTGGAACCCGAAAGACAATTTGCATCATACAACATTACTCGCGGTCGTGCTGTCTCGCCGGTCGTAAGCAACTACTTTGGACTTCCCACTGAGCGTGAGTCTGAGAAGCCTTCATCATTGCCATTTTTTGGAAGCCCATCATCGCGCAGTGTCAACGACACCGACTTTGGTGCATTGAACTTCTTGAGCAAGAAGCTCACTTATCCATATGGGCTGTTTGGAGGCGAGACAAGGGCGACCGATGACATATCAGAAGGTGGTGAGGAAGAGGAAGACGATGCAGAGTCATCAGACTCCGCTGAATCAGCTGGCTCCCGGGGCAATGAGGATGAGGAGGATGAGGACCATCTCGATATTTTTGGCCATCGATGATGGGGTCATGCGATTCAATTTAAACAAGTCAAACTAGCAGCGGCCGCGCAATCACTGCTCGGCAAAGCTCTTCTCTGGTCGGCTGTCTGGCAGTTGATGGGGCACTTTGGGATTACGCCAACCGGACAGTCCCTTGACGTTCTTAGCCACTCAGTAACTTGAGCTGCGTGGCGGCAACAACACCGCGCTAGACGACAGTGGAAGTCTAAATGCGTACTTGGCTGGACGTTGCCTCTCAGGATATACTTTCATACTGGTATCAAAGCAATGATTCTATCTGGGGTTTGGCAAAGGGCCAGAATCACAGCCCACGAAAATGTTCCAGCCACAGCCCTCAGAGACCTTGTCAATGATTTTGGATCAAAATAACTCACGGATTAACATGAACCGTGCATTTGGAGCATGTTGGGTTTGCATACATAAGCAGCTGGATTTGCTGCAGCATAGCGCTCACTTTTTTCGGTTCTCAAAGTACATGGACATCATGGCGCTACGATAGCAATTTGTTGAACACATCTTTTGGCATTATTTCCATCTAGCAAGGTCTATAGAGGTTTGTAGCTATATGTGTCCACACGAGCTGTATCATCTGGTTCAATCAAACAGAAGATCTCTCCGGTCCCTGAGATGAACGAGCTGGAGACGCGTCCTCTACATAAGCGGTTGGCGCTTTGTCTCCTTTGTCCATGACGGCCATCGCTTCACGTTTTTCGGAAGTTCCCTCGAATTCTCCGGCTTCGACATTATCAGGTCCTTCGAAGATCTTGTCCATTCTCTCGAGGGACACGCCTTTGGTCTCGGGAAGGATGAAATAAACCGAGATCTGTAAGCGCAAGAATCAGTCCGCTACTAGGGGTTATAGATAAAATATTAAATCATCAACTCACGCCAGCGGCCAAATTCAAGCCAAACAGGAGCCAATAACTGTGGTCACCGACTTTATTATTGAAGGAGGGCCAAGATTGTGTGAGTAGAATCAGCCAGCATGTCTGACCAAGCATCGAAAGACCAAATCCCTAGCGATGCTGTTAGTTATGTCCTGTTCCGTAGAGCGTTCAACTGAGTTCGAGTTCAACTTACCTTGTCTCTCACATGCCGAGGAAAGATCTCTGTAACCACCGTTGGTGCAATGGGTCCAATGGACCAGCAATAGGTCAACCCAACAATGAAAAGCATAGCAATTTCAACAATAGCAGCAGCTTTGTTGCCTTTTGACGGGAAAGCAGTGGTCAGACAAGACATGATCAAGAGAGCCAGTGATTGGATCGCAAATCCTGCAAGCAGGAGACCCCGGCGACCGAATTTTTCAACTGTGAATGTATTAAAAAAACACTACAAGCAGCTGGAGGACAGACTGGATTCCATTGGTTGACAATGCCTGCGAGCCAGAGGCCCATCCGAGACTCTGATAAATCAATGTGGCATACATGGTCAATGAAGCAATGCCTCCGCACCAGAGCGCTGTCAGTTGTATTGTCAAGTGAAGCTATATACTGTAAAGAATTACATACCTGCTGGAGACCTGCAGCATAAAGATCATACCACAGCCGCTTGCGCATAGTCTTATCTTTGAGAAGACCAACATAGCCCGTCTCATAGCGACGGCGGAACTCGTACGAGGCCACTAATTCATGGAACTCGGTACGGATACGTTCGTCCGTTGGTGCTCCAGATCGCAGCCGACTAAGGACTTTAAGAGCCCGCTCAGGGGTCTCGGGGTATTTCTCGAGCACAAATCGTGGGCTTTCAGGGTACCAGAACGAGATCGCGACAAACGCCAGACCAATAGGGATTTGGACAATGTTCGACACACGCCAGGCAATATTATAGGGTGACTTGTGGAAGGACATTCCGTACCCAGTCCAGAAAGCAATCAAACTTCCTAGTTGGTAGCCGAATTGCGCGACCGTTCCGACGAAGCTGCCTCGAAGTTTGGTGGGTGCACATTCCGCGACGTAGAGGTTCGTGGCAATATAGACGCACCCGAAACCTAGACCTCTGGAAGTTGTTCAGTATTTTTGCAAGAGATAGTATATGAGGATCAATAGACTTACGTTACAAGTCTTCCCAGGATTAGGACTCCAAAGTTGTTTGGAACAACCTCGACGACTCTAAAGTTGTTTCAGATAGCAACCCCCATAGTCACTTCGAGTGACACTTCAATAATCATGATTCCGATAGACATCTGTAGAGCCCAAAGTCTTCCAAGCCATGAAGCAAGAGTACCCCCAAGCCAAAGCTGGGCCAGCGCTAAAGAAACACATTGTCAGTCACCTGGCCGTGACCTCAATGCAGTCGGAGATCTCGAAATTACCTGTCATGGCCCATGGTATCGTTGCAACAAGACCAGATCTGTTTTCATCGATGTTATAGTATTCCATGAATTGCTTGTCGGCCAGAATAACCGTCATGATCCCTGCATCATACCCGTTGAAGCAGGTTGAGAAGACCATGCCATACAAGAGCAACGCCGCAAAGCTAAAGAAACATTGAGAATAACGGCATATATATAAAGCAACTTAGTCCGGGACCCCACATCTGGAAAGGCGCGACCTGGATTCCCCAGAAAAACTAAGTCTAAGCTTGTGGGGAAAGCATCAGACAGTCAAGCAACTTGACATTTCGGCTTCTTTGCCCCCCCCGCCGGAGTCTCCGCCGGAGTCGGAGCCTCCCACCCAAGCCCTAAGTACCGGCGGAGATCCGACCACTGGGAAACTCGGGAAACATGATGATGTGAGGGTCTTGCTTTCTCGCCGACTTCAATCTCGGAAGGGCTAGCCGATACCCCCTATATGCAAGAAATACTTAAAGACTGCTTGTCTTCTTGGATGCTCATCTATACCAGAACCCTTGTTCTACAATATCATGGACTATCCACAGGAAAGCTTTGTCGCGACAACGTTTGCCCCAGGATCCTTCTGGGCACGTCGTCGCGAAGTGGTTCGGACTCAGACACTGCGGCATCAACTGAACATGCTGAAGACCACTGGGAGGTATGACGCTTTCAAGCTGAAGTGGCACGCGAGCTATGGAGATCCTCCCACGGTGTATCCAATTCCAAATCACCAGTTCTGGGATTCTGATGTGGCCAAGTGGATTGAAGGAGCTTGCTATTTGTTGATGGACCATTACGATGCAGAGGTAGATGCGGCTGTGAACGAGCTGGTGCAGATGATCCAGAGCGCCCAGCATCCCGATGGGTACCTTAACATCCATTACTCAGTTGTTGAGCCTGGCAAGCGTTTCACGAATCTGCGAGATATGCATGAGCTGTAGGTTCATATGTTTAAAAGAAACATGTCACCTAGCGAGCTGCAGATAGCTTACACGATATCTAGATACAACGCTGGTCATCTCATTGAAGGTGCACTTGCCCATCGTCTCTTTTACAAGAACGATGATATGCTATCTCCCATCTTGAAGTATGTGGACCTTCTGGCAACCAAGTTCGGAGACCAGGATACTCAAATTCCCGGATATCCTGGACACCCTGAGATTGAGCTTGCTCTTCTACGGCTGTACAAAGTTACAGGAGACGAAAAGCATCTCAAGCTAGCCAAATTCTTCATCGAAGAAAGGGGCAATCCCTCAGGCGGAAAAACAAAAAGGCACTATTACGACATCGAAGCTGAAGCTAGAGGCGAGAAAGAGCATGAGCGACCTGCATACTTCCCCGCTGCCAGGAGCTACTCGTATGTGGCTATATGTGCTTTTCATAGGGGTGTTGCTAATAAATGCGTTGAACTAGCTACCAGCAAGCCCATCTGCCAATTATTGAGCAAGAAACAATTGAGGGACACTCAGTTCGAGCTATGTATCTGCTCACAGCAGTGACCGACCTCGTTCGGATATTCCGCCCTGTCAGTAAAGTGGGAGCCACTTTCTTGCCCGCTGTCAACCGGCTTTGGTCGAACATGGTGGAGCGGAAGTCCTATGTCACTGGCGGCATTGGAGCTATCAAGCAATGGGAAGGCTTTGGTATTGACTATTTCTTGCCTCATGGAACCGATGAAGGTGGCTGCTATGCAGAGACTTGTGCTGCGATTGGAGTCATGATGCTTGCTGAGAGGCTGCTGCAGGTAAGCTTTCCTTATTTCTTCCATGCATACTTGTATATGATGGGCACTTATTCGAAAAACCTACAGATCGATCTAGACAGCCATTATGCTGACATCATGGAGTTATGTCTTTATAATGCAGTATTGACTGGTATGAGTCTGGACGGCAAGGCATTCACATATGTGAATCAGCTTGCTTCCTCGGACAAGGATCTTTCCGAGCGCCATGAGTGGTTCGAATGTGCTTGCTGTCCACCTAATGTCACACGTACCTTGGGCTATTTGGGTGGATATATCTGGAGTAAAACTGCGACAGAAAGCAGCGCCATCGTCAATGTGCATCTGTATACATCAGCCACTCTACGTGCTCCTGTTTCAGGATCAGAGGTTGAAATTACCCAGAAGACTAGCTGGCCTTGGAATGGTGATGTTGAGTTCACCATCGCGACAAATGGACCCCCTGTTGACCTCGAATTGAGATTGAGGATCCCCAGCTGGGCAGAGTCATGGCAGGCAAGTTGATACATCACATCTGTGATTACCTGCATGCTAACGATCATCAGATTACCCCGAGTCCCGAAAATCTAGATATCCAGAAAGGATATCTACATCTAAAAGCCGAATTTCTACAGCAAACCCCCCAATTCCGGCTTTCATGTCCAATGAAAGCACGAGTTGCCAGGCCCAATCCACTAGCCAACCAGCCAGTGGCATACATCACACGAGGGCCAATTGTGTACTGCGTGGAGGATTTCGATCACCCATGGGAAGAGCATCATTTCAAGGTAAGACCTGCAACACATCTACTCAAAATGGAAGCCTAACAACGCAATTAAGACGATTGTATTTGATCGTCATGCTCATTTACGAGAAGAGGCACGATCCGAGCCTGATCAGTACGTTGCCATCGTTGCTGAGAATGGAGCCAAAGGCGAGCTTGACACGTCACCTTGGGACAAGCGCATTGTGGCAGAGTCAGAGAATGCTGTCACTGGAGAGAAGAATGATCTGTGCTATGTGCCGTATTATTTGCGGGCAAATAGGGGTGGACGAGGACAGATGAGAGTGGGACTACGCGTTGAATAGTGTAGTAGAGCTGCTGTAAGACCTAGGAACTTGAAACATTCCAAGAAGCAATTTGAAGAAAAGGTTTTTAAACGAAGACCCCTTGTTTAAACGGTCACTAGTAACTTCAAAATTAAATAATGTGGAAGCTTTGTTCATACTTGCAGGTATCACCGTTGTTAGACTTTGTTTGCGCCCTTTATGTCGAGCTGTATTATATAGTTGGAAACCGACTGTAATTGAGAGAATTCTTAGATGGAATGCCTCTCTCTTTTCTTCCTTCCTTGCTACCACTCTATATCGACAAAGCTATGAAGTATGAGGAAGTACATAAGTTATATGGTCAAGTTAATTATAGATCGATTACTAATGTGGCTTACCTAAGCGTTGACGTTATTCTGCATGCGGCCATCGGATTCCATAGTTGGATACTCACGATCTGTAAGCCAGCTTAACTGCCTGTAACTGTCTGTTTTCATGATGTTGATGTTGATCTCTCCTTTTGCATCATGATCTTCTTTTTCGTCATATCCTGAAACGAAGCACGGATCCTTCCGCACCAGTGCGCATACTCTTCATTTCAGGACCCCCAGATTACTATTTATCTCCTCCCCTGAGCTCCCCTGAGGTGCGGATTCACGGGATCAGTATCCTGTGGCATATTTAGTCCAAAGAAAACACGTGAATAGTCCCAACAACCTCCTCTGATCTCTTATCAGTCGTCGTCTGCCCCACCGCGTGCGTTTCTCTCCCTGGCTCCGCGCCCTCTCACACCCCAATACCATGATCCGTCGCAACTCCGACATTGAGATCCAGCTCCCGGATGCCGGGCCGACTCCTCTTTCGCCCGAGACCGAATCCGATGTGGAGATGCTATCGGAGGAACAGGCACTTCCCTTGAGTCTCCCGCCACACATCGCTGCCCGATTCTACCGTAAGAGCAGCATCTTGCGTCGCTCTTCAGCCGCGTCGTCTCGCCGAAGCTCCATTTCGTCCCTTCACTCGCACCATTCCGCGTCGTCGAATGGATCGCCCACTCCGGATCATATTGCTCAACACCTCCGACGCACATCTATCTTGGAGAACCGAAAGGCTAGGCTCGCTGATCGAGCATTGCATGGGGAGAAAGTAAGGTTGCGAGCCGCCTTGGCTAAAGCAGCCACAAGGAACCTTCAAATAGAAGAAAGAGCACTGGCTGCCCAACAAGCTCGTGAGCGCCTGCTTGCAGACATCACGGCCAAGTGCGAAGATCAGGTCAAACGAGCCAAGAAAAAGGCCGAGGACCAGCGGGATAAGAAGGCTGCTGAAGAAGCCCGGTTGCGTGTGGAAATGGCAGAGAAGTTTGCTGAAGCCGAGAAGCGACGCACGTTGTACCAGCAAACGCACCGACGCCAACGCACGAGCAGCTTGCCAGTTGCCGCAGAGAAGAAGATGTCTCGAGAGATCACCAAGTCTCTCACCCAGGATGCGGCTGCGCGCAAAATCCAGCGCGTGTGGAGAACCCACAATGCCAAAATGGTCATGGGGCAATTCCAGTCGTTGAATCTTTCGGTGGACCGGGTCCGCAACGAGACTTTTGAGCAAGTTGGTAGGTTGCTTTCCAACAAGGAACTATTAGATACCATGACCAAAGTTCTCCGACTTTGTGGGCTGCAAGATATGGAAGGTGGAACGATGGGCGAGAGGGGTGCAGTGCGCACTTTTCTCAGCAGTTATCTGATCGTTACACATCCCACCGAAGTTTTGAGCAGCAGTAACGGAGAACAGGAACAAGACTTGATTGACAAGGCTGGAGAACTACTGGGAGCCTTTGATCAGGTCACAGCCCTGCTATCGTCAGGCTGTTGCTCTCCTTCTGTGATCACCGCGGATCTCCAGACCTTGTGTGAGAGGCACAATGTCTTTTTCTCGGCTTTCCACGCCTGGAAGTCCCACGATTCCAGCGTCTTGGTTGAGATTATGGTTGCCCAATTTGTCGAATTGGAGCTTATTTGGCAAACGGTCAAGAATGACGAAGCTGGCGGTGCTGCAGAGGACTACAGACAGGGAATCAGACAGAACCAGATTCTGCTGCTCGCCCGTCTGAAGCGACTTGCCGGTCCAGACCGACACATGGAGCTGATTCGAGATTCGCTTAAGAAGGCTAAGCGGGAGAAGAAGCGTGCAGCTTCTAAGCAAGCTATACCTCGATCTGCCGAGGCTGCTCCTCCATCTGCAGATGTTCTGACAGAGAGTGTCACCTCGCCAATTAGTGAATCCTTCAACAACCTCGATTTTGCGGTGCTCCATGAACTGGACAAGCAGCGAACATCGCCCCACGAGCGATTCACCAAGATTCTCACTCCTCTCCCTGAAAACCGTGAGTTGGTACATGAACTTCTTATCAATAAAGAATTCAAAATTGAAGAGACAACGTACACCGAGCCTCGTCGGGTGATCATGCAGCAAATGTGCGAAACGATGAGACAAGGAGTTGAGGCTGGACAGGCCAATAAATGGATTGTCGCCATGGCTACGGTGATCCAAGATCGCCTGTTGCGCTCACTGCAGCGTGGCAACTCGCTCTATGTGATAATCAGTGAAGTCTTGGATCCAAAGCTGGTTCAAGGACAGTGCGAAGCTGGCACGTTCTCTTATGACAACTTCTTCGAGTTTATGTACAACATCCTACCTCGGCTGTGTGCTCCTTATCGAGACCCCGTGGTCAAGGCGTTCATCGAAGACATGTCAGGGGATGAAATTGACCGGTTGGCCCGGTTGATGAGCATCATCGACCTGCTTTCGCTGGACCAGACCAATTTCATGATTCAACTGGCCGCGCCTCAGCTTATCGAAGAAGCTCCGGGGTACGAACAGCGGACTTTCGACCGGGGCATCGCAGATGGGACAATCAGCGTCAGGAAGACCCGGCGATTCTGGCGCACTCATCACAAGATCATTGTTGACGAGATGAAGAAGCGAGACCCAGAGAACATCCATGGTGAACCGCGCCCACATTCAGCGCGTATCTACGCCCAGGGTCTTGCAGATACCGTTTTGAGTAATGCAGTTGTGTCTGAGGATTTGATCCCCGAAACATTGAGCCTTGACCGCCATCGACTCGAGCGGCTACACGCCAGAGCATTCCAGATCGTGGCAACAGCCTCGATATTGCTGACGGCGAAGAACCTACTCAAGCGGGATGCCCGGTCTCAATGGAAACCGGAGGCAGACCGCATCCTCTCGCTAGACTTCAACGAGATCAGCGCCGAGCGCGTGCAGTCAATCCTGGAATCAACACATCCAATGCCACCCGCCGCGAGTGCCCAACTGGCAGCAACCATCAAGCGAGTGCTTGGACCCGTCGCCACAGCATGTCTCGCAGCTGCACCCCAGCTAGCTGTGGTTTCTTCTGATGTATCTGCATCCGAAATGCCCTCCACAGACTCGGTGAATGCGCCCAGCTTCTCAGACCCAGTCGCGCGGCTCATGCTCTCACGTCTTCGGAGTCATGTTCTGACCCGACTGAGCGCATCCAGTGCCTCGGAGCGAGTTCGAGCCACCACAACAGCGAGTCAGAACCTGGCTGCTGCTGGTATGCCGGAGTTTGTCAATGAAGTTGGACAGTTGGTGGAGGAATTAGAGAAGGTCCGCGAGGTGGATTGGCTTTGTCACGGGATGGTATATCAAGGTTTATACGAAGAAGGCGTTCCACTGTGATGGCGTTATAGAGGGCATATACATATATAATGATTGTGTTTTGTTGGGGGTTGGACTTGGGATTGGCAAATTGGCAGGGCATGATTATACTTGGATTTAGATGATTTCATCTGTTTGATGCAATTCAATTCGTTCACCTATGATCCTAGATCATCTAAGTATCTGTACCGTTCATGTATGGAATAACTACCGAATGGTGAAGTTATTGTAGAATTACTCAGAATTATCCCCCCCACTGCTATCTAATCTCCCCCACACCAAAATTCACTCGACTTCAACCTCAACTTCATCTTCACCTTCACCTACGCCAATTCAGAATGGCGCAAATCAATCACCTCTCAGACCTGACACCTCAATCTCTAGAAAGAACTTGGCTCACAGCTCCGCACCCAACCCTCCCGATAGTCGCAACTTGCAGCTCGGACAAGACAGTGCGAGTATACTCGCTAACAAACTTCACCCTCCTTTCAACAATAACAGGCGGACACAAGCGCAGCGTCCGCACAGCAGCCTGGAAACCACACACCACAGGCGAGTCCGTGCTAGCAACAGGCAGCTTCGATGCAACGGTGGGAATCTGGCGACGATGGGATAGCTACGGACGGGAAGACGGCAGCGGCCTAAAAGCCGCCGACACAGGCAACTCAGATGGAGAAAAGTCAGACGAAAACGACGAAGAAGACGAAGAAGAATGGCGCTTTGCCGTCCTCCTCGATGGCCACGACAGCGAAGTAAAATCCGTCTCGTGGTCCCCGTCCGGCATGTTACTGGCGACATGCTCGCGCGACAAATCAATCTGGATCTGGGAGGATCTCGACGATGGCGATAACAACTTCGAGACCGTGGCTGTGATGCAGGAGCATGGTGGTGATGTGAAGTGTGTAGCATGGCATCCTGTGGAAGAATGTCTGGCGAGCGGGAGCTACGACGATACGATCCGATTGTGGCGAGAGGATCTGGACGATTGGGGCCAAGTCGCTTGTATCAAGGGTCATTCGGGGACGGTATGGTTCTTGGACTGGGAGGGTTCTGAGAATGTGCCGTCCTCGTCCTCGGTCTCGTCCTCCGGTGATGTCGCGTCGCAATGGCGTTCCCAGACGGCGCTTTCGGGCCCGCGTCTTCTTTCTTGCTCGGATGACCGCAGTGTGCGAGTCTGGCATCGCCAGCCGAAGGAAAGCCTGATGGCGTCTCAGTCTTCTTCTGCGGCGACGGGGATCCCGAGTATTATTCGGCCTACTGGAACGGATGAGACGTGGGAAGAGGATGCTGTTCTCCCGCATGCACACGAGTTGGCTGTTTATGCTGTTGCGTGGAGTAAGCGGAGTGGACTTGTTGCTTCTACTGGTGCTGATGGGCGGATTGCACTTTATGAAGAGCGGTTTGTGACATCCGAGAACAAGGATCCCGATGTCATGGACACTGGGTCTGGGGATGGATTGTTGAAGACCGAGTGGGTGCTCATTGCTATTCATGATGGCGCGCATGGCATTTATGAAATCAACCATTGTGCCTGGGCGAAGAGGGCGGATCGTGGATCTGAATCTGGCGAGGAGCTGCTTATTACGACGGCTGATGATGGAAGTGTCAAGGTCTGGACTGTGCAGCGGTAATTCTTGACCACCGCGAATGCATTATAGATATCAAAAACCGATGACATGTAACTAGGAAGGGAGAAGAATATGCACAACGCATATCGATTTCAAAATTCTAAGCTTCATTCATATGTAAATATCAAATGAGATGCAACCCCCGTTGACACCGTATACTTTGTACAAATGCACCCAAAACCACGTAAACAAACACGATCAGATTCGTCATGAAGATGGGCGAGTTTCACCAGTTCCCGATGCTGGATGAGATGCCTCATGGTGGTCATCGTCATCATCACTCGCCTCGCCGACCGCATAATGTTCCCGGTCAATACCAGGGGAATGAAGCTGATCAAGCTCGGACTCGTCAAAGTCACCAGCCTCAACATCTCCACCAGAACGCTTGTTCTGGAATCTGTTGAGAATAGAGGAACTGCCCGTCATCTCATTATTGGAAACACCCTTGTAGCCCTTATGCGAGCGGCGACTGCGCCAGATGAAGAAGCCCCAGACGCTAACACCAATAATGACAATGACGAGGATAGCCTCGCCAGATTTGGTGTAAGCGTGCATCTCCGTCTGCTTCAGCTTCTCCTTCTCGTGCTCCTCGGCAGCGGTACTGTTGGGGTGACCACCAACAGAAGTCTGAGGCAGCTTCTCGCCATCGATACGGGAGTCAGTTGGCTTACCACCAATGCTACCAATGTCGACATTCATGAAGCGGTCAAGCATGTCACGGCTCTGGCGGGGCATGTCAAATGGCACCATATGGCTGGCATTGTAGAAGAGTACGTAGGTGAGGTTGCGGGCGTATTGGTAGATACCAGCAGGCTCACCCTCAAAGGACCAGTCATGACGAGGAGCCCAGACCCCAGGCGATGTTTCGAAACCGGTTCCGTCCTTCCACTTCATGTTGTGGATCAGGGTCTCTGTTCCCATGTGGTTGCAGATAAGATCTTTGTCACCGCTGAACAGCAAGATATTGAGACCGGATTCAATCAATCCGGGGAGCAGGTTGATGGCGGGTGTGGACTTCCTCGCGCTGAATGCACCACCGACCATACCAGAGCATTCTTGCCAGCCGGTCTTCTTGGCTGGGTTGATGTTCAAAGCCTTCACCACATCCGGGCGCTGGAGATAAGGCGTCATGTATTCCAGGTCTGGAGGCCAGTTCATGCCGCACGAGGGGTATTCGTCTTTCAAACGGACATCGTACATGTTGTAGCATTGCCCGTCCTTGGATGTGAGCGCGAGGAGCTCTCTCATGACAGTCTCGCATGATTCGACATCCAATTTGTTCTTCGCGCCGGGGGTTTCAAGTTTGGAAAGGCAGACGGAGTTCAGAGCGTCCAATTTCTTGTAGGTCTGGGATCCTTGTTTAACGAGGCCTTCCCTCTCCGCGAAAGGAAGATATGAAGGGTACTGGTCCGCAGGTGAGATCCAACCGTTGCCGATCAGCATACCCTTCAAGGGCCACTTCCTCCCGCCGTTTGCCGGCGCGGCCTTGTTGCGCTCTTGGATAGCCTTTGCAATGTAGGGGATATGTTGTCCAGCATATGATTCACCTGCGAGATACAGCTTCAAGACAGTCAGCGTTGAATCCAAGACGAAAGGTATAGGTTAAACGTACGTCATCGCTCTCGTACTCTGGGAACATTTCAAAGAACTTGCTCAGAAATACCATAAACTGAGAGGACATCTCATCCAACTCATGGAGATAGCTATCGGTGTTGACATAACTGAATCCGGTACCAACTGGCTGGTCCACGAAGAGCATGTTGGCAAACTCATCCCAACGGCCAGGGTTATATTCGAGCGTCTGGTCATCCTTAAGTCGGTACGGGCCAACCTCCATCAATGCGCCATCCATAGAGCTGCATCCGGGACCTCCATTCAGCCAAATGACGGTGCGCTGGCGGTTCGCGATGTGGCGGTTCTGGAAGTGCCAAAAGAACAGGTTACCGTTGGTCTCCGAGTTGACTTCGATGTGGCTGGATGACGCGTTAGACAACCTCATTGATAAATCCCAATGTTCTTTTTTCCATCTCACAGCTTTCCGGTCACTCACCCAGCATGCATCTTCAAGAAAGGGCCCTTCGGGGCGCCTGGTAACGAGCGTACATAGTAATCAGCGGCTGAGCTGGCTGACACCAGCGCCGGACTGAGTAGAAGCGTTAATGCGGACAACAGCATCGCGACAGCACCGCCCTTCTGCAAAGAAGGGAGGAATGAAATCGAGAACATCTAATGGTCGTAGCAATCATCAAGAGGTAAAGTCGGTTTCGAGGATAGGGACACTGGTGAGCGGTCCCGAAGGGATGATCGCTGATCACCAGGTCATCGAATTGCGATGAGACAGCTCGAGAAGAGGAAGATAATCGCTAGGAGCAAAGTTGAGTGAGAACTGAGAACATGAATGTAAGGAAAGGAGTGATGCGGGAATGGAGACGGGCATGCGTGGCAGTACCGATACGGAAATTACTATCAGGTCACCGCTGTTTGGCTGGCGGATAAGGTTATTTAAATGTATTGGCAATACACAAGTGCATTAGGGCCGGATCCATCACTCTATAAGCTTCTTGGGCTACGAGTATAGCTTCATTTGAGAACGTTTGATGAGAATTGGTATGCTAGTTCTTGTATTGAATGTGTACTTTTATATATTTTATATTAAAAAAACGGAAACAGCTGAAACACTGAAACATCAGAACAAGTCATCCAGGGACTTGTCGGCGTCCTTGTTGATAAGAGCCACCATTCCCTGCAATTGTTAGTTTCTTCCAGACGTGAGACGGGTGGAACTTACATCGGGCATGATAGGCTTGTTCTCAGCATCCTTGACATAGCGGAAAGGCATCTCAGTGCTCTCATGTTCATTGATCTGCAGTTCGGGATAGTCGACGTAGGGGATTTCCTCGAGGGGCACTGCCACAGTCAGTCTGGGGCCACTGTGAAGCCAGTGCTTGACTTACCCTTCTCGTGGACCACCATGCGAGTGACCCGCACTGCAGTGTCAGTCGTCATCTGCTTAGGCCCCAATCGGCGACCGACATAGCCCTTTTTCCGCAATTCCGAAGTGCGATCTGGAAAATTGTCAGTGGCAACTAGATATATTAATATCGAGACATACCTCTGGGTGGGTCATCACCTAGTAAGAATGTCAGCTTTCAATTGTATAAAGAAAAAGAATATAGAACAGCAGATATGGCGATTTATGACGTTGAAGTTGGCGGGAAAAAAAGTCACATACCAAGAATTCCACCGAAAAGAAAGACCTCATAGTGGTCACCATCCTGAGGACTCAACTCAGTCTGAGCAGAAGGATCCAGCAGACAGACCTTATCCTTGCGGTCTGCAAAGATCTCCTCGACGCTGCGCTGCTCGACCTCGAGACCCTTGGTGGCGGCCAGATCGGCGGGCATCTGCAGCTCGGCGGGCACAGAACTGAGCAGGAATCGAGCCCCGCGGGCATGAGACTCACGAGCGATACAGGCATATTCCAGCGTGGACCAGGGGCCCAGCTCAGGATCCAAGTGCTCAACCACGAATGTCTTCTCCATGATGGGGTGTTAAAGGGTGAAGATGTTGGTTCCACTTGAGTCAATCAAATATGCGAGGGTTACGAACTACTGAGGTGAACTGGTAAACTGGCATAGAAGAGAAAAATAGACAAGTAGAAAGCAAGCGAACTAAGCGAAATAAGAGAAAATAACCTACATCAATTAATTGCCATTGGCGTCATCTGAATAATGTCTCTCTCCACTTAACTTCTCGACTGTCACACTTTATAACTCTCTCTTCTCCCCTCCCGCTCTCAACTTCTTCAACTATCATCATGAATCCCCATCAACAGAACAAAGTGGACCTCAACGTTAGTGACCTTCCAGTTGAAGTTATCTCTGTCTCTCTCTAACAACATATTAGTCGCTGAGCCCCGAGGAGCAGCGCCTGCTGCGCCTCTACGGCAAGATGCCCACCAAGAAGGACGTTCTCCAGAACAAGCTCAAGGTAAGTCGCCCAACTCTACCTGACACTACTAATTTCCTACCTGTCTGCCCGATTTACCCCTCCTTGCTACCAGCCCACCCATTACAAGCCAATACTCCATACTAACACTGCCCACCACAGGAACGCAAGTACTTCGACTCGGGCGATTACGCCCTCAGCAAGGCGGGCAAAGCCTCCGACGTTGGCGTAACCAACATCGGATCGCGCCACCCAGTGCCCGAGAACATCCCCCACCTGACAGCGACCTCGCCGGGCACCAACAACCCCGCCCCCCACAACGGCAGCGTCAGTGGCAGCGTGAGCGGTCAGGGCCAACAAGCGCCCGGCAGCTTCAGCGGTCACCCAGGTTCGGTCGGGTTCCAAAGCCGCAGTCCCGTCAAGGAGGGCGGTAGCTTCCTGCACCGCGGCTCAAGTCTCAGCGAGGGCGAGGCTGGTTCTGGCCTTGCCACGGAGGGCAAGGAGGATAATCTCAGTGTTAGTCCCCCGCCGGCTAGGGAGGGTGTTCCCATCCGCCGGTAGGGGCGTGGCCACTGAGACTGAGATACGAGATACTGAGATATTGGGGACGGGTGATATCTGCATGCATATCTTTTGAAGAAGGGGTCTGTGATTTCTTTTCAAGAGCTCGGCGCTATGGGATCTTTCGATTTGTCTTTATTTTCTTGCGAGGGAGGATGGGAAAGGAATGGGATGCACTGCGGGACGGAGTAAGTGAGAGCTTGAGCTGAGCTGAGCTGTGAGACACCTTGATTCCTCGGTGTTCAGATCGTGGCGTGCACTTGGCATGGCACCGGGGTACATCATGAACCTCAGCTCATCTTGCTCTCAACTTGCTCTCAGTGATTTGTCATTTTTTCTTTCTATTTATGCCTATCATCATTCATCATCAGCAATTTTGGCATGGGTTTCTGTCTTCCTCTTCGTTTCTACTTGTTTATATCTAGTGCACACGGCAAGACTGTTGTGTTTGCTATTCTAGTATTCAGATTCTGAGATTCGGTTTCTGCTCGCGATGAGAGACTGCTTTGCATTCGACTGTATTCTTTATTGTTATGCGAAGATACGTGTAAGCATGGAATGGATCTGTGGGTTCCAGCTGTTCGCTGTCTTGCCTTCTATGCGTCTAGGATTGTGTACTTGATTTTATTTTGCGCAAATGTGCCAGCCAACCAATTTGTTCAGATCTATTAAAGATCCATGGCATAATTTCCTTTTGGCATATGGAGTCCGATCTTGCATAGAAGTAGATTGGCCTCCTCAGTATTAGATCAATGCTCCACCTAGCTTCTACAACCAAAAAAAAAAAATGGACCGAAGTATAATCAAGATATCTATAAACCGCCCTAGCGCCAGGCAAAAAGTACAACAGATAAGGAGAAAGAAAATCCAGGTATCCTATCCTATGTACAAAATTGGCTGAAAAAGCAAGCCGTCAGATACACCTCGGCTACGAATGAAGCAAGACTCAATTAGAGGGGTGAAACCAAAGCAAAGAAATGAGTCTGAGGACTGAAGAGGGTATAAGTGCCAAATGGAACAGGTTGAACAGTGAGGGTAGATGGAAAAGATACAGACAAGAAAAAAGTCGAGAGCAAAAGACGCAACATAGGTTTATCTGGTATCGTCGGTTCATAAAAAGGGGGTGGTTGGAGGACTGGGCAATGTCTTCTCCAAAACAGAGGCGTAATGTGACAGCGGAATCATGGCTTGTAGCACACCCTATTGCGGGGCTATGAGACAGTTTTGAGCTATCTCTTGCAGAAGTGAGGGTTATACATAGACCAAATGCGGAGTATGTTTGGAGAGAAAGCAAGGGGAGAGGGCGGGTGACTGGAAGATGCGCGTGAAGTGGGACGGAAATACGGCATCTGCAGAGCGGAAGCATTTTTTTGAAGAGGACTCGCTTTGCAACTGTAGCGATGTGATGTCGGTGAGCGACTCAAAAATTCACAGCCAATATGGCGCTCTCGTATGGATGGCCGCGAGAACCGTCGCTTCATTGGCCGATTCCCGGCCAGGGCTCATGCAGTAAGATACAGCGAGTTGGGTTGTGATGAGCCATGAACCGCGACCCGTCTTTAAATGCTGCCCACGCGAGTTATAGCGATAAGAAGCAAAACGCAGGCATGTTGACTCGTTCACTCAGTCGGTTTTCCAGTGACCTGCAAGTCCATTGTCGATGTCGTTGTGCTCGCCGAGCCAGAGTTCGACTGCGTACAGACTTATAGTGCAGGCCAGGTTGATCCATCGCCATGGGTTTCCTCCACCCCCGCCCTGGCTGCTCCACCATTCGCCGCTACCGCCCATTGCTTGCGATGTAGATGCGAAATGCTGCATGAGGAGACTAGTGTAGACGGAGATGAGAATAGTCGGGGCGAAATAGCTCAGGAAGCCAAGCACTTGGCCTGCTGCGTCGGAATCGTCGATGGAGGCTTCCTGGTAGAGAGCGCGAGACCCAGCCTCGCGGACAGCTGGGATGATGCGGGTGGAAGCATACAGCACCAGAAGGCGGTAGGCGAGCGAGATAAGTACGGATGGTGTGACAGCGCTGAATACTGCGGTTATCACGTTGAAAGCGGCGTGGATTATCGACGGTAGGAGAGACAGCGCATGCATGAGGGTTGTGTACGAGGCCATGATAATGGGAGGGAGCGGCGGGAAGTCTCCGGCTTGCGAAGGCGAGGGAATCTGTTCCAAGGGGTGCGATGGCTTATAGTCGGTGAATATCTGGTAAATGCACAACACAATGTAGGCGAAAAGAAGAGAGCTCTCGACAGGGTTGCCGCGCCCACTGCCGATACCCCAAGCACACAGAATAACGGCGCAGGTGATCGACACACCGATTAAGGCCGCATCGACGTTGGAGATTTCGGGGAATTGCAGAACCCGCCAGAGGAAGTAGACGGAGCTGGAGATGATGGTCGCGGACAGTACCAGAAGGCCAATCTAAGATAAGTAAGTTCGTGTCGTGACAAATCGGGATCAAAACATACCATCCAGCTATCGCTACGCCCACCGCGATTCACGAGCCAGCGCGTGATTTGACCAGCAGCTTGAATCACCAGTAAACTACAGAACCCTTCTGCCAGTTGGAAAACAGGTGTCGACCATCTCAACAATCTATCCCAGTTGCCCAAGGCCACGGTTTCCACCAAGCCGTCGCGACCAAAGAGCCATTCTTGGATAGAGCTGTCCTGTGCCCTCTTCCCACTGAAAGTGCGCTCCATCCATCCACTTGTATTGTCGGTTTCAACTGAGAATCGATTCAGCGACCAAATGAGAAGCACACATATCACAACCCATTGGGTGGCACGGAGGATTGTGATCACCGACGAACGGAACCACGAGCGGTCAGGGGTACTGAGTTTCAGTAAGGAGATGAGAAAGTAGAATGTCGCCAGAGACAGCGAAAAGGCCAGGCCGCATGTCTTGCCGCCCACATCGAAAGCTAGTGGGATGGACGAGACCGTGACGGCGAGGAACAAGGCCGACGAAAAGACTCGAAAGAGCCACATCGGACCGCCGAAGGAACTTACGCGAAGGTACGCGAAGAGAACGGAGAAAGAGGTGAGAGTGTCAAAAGCTGAAGTTGGAGATGTGGATAAGTCAAGGAGGGGACGGTGATTTCCTTTTTTCGAGCTTATCGTCTTCACGTGGAAAGGGACAGACGTTGAATATTTGCAGAGTTTCACCAAAAAGAAGAATGTCCTTCTAGCGAAAGACACTAAGGAGGTCAAAGAGCCTAGACCTCAAATTGCAAATTACCATATAAGATCTAAGACTCTACTAATGTGATAACACCTGATGCCTCAGGACTCCTTTCCGAAGACGGTGAAACGCAGCAATTCCACGGTTCAGAGCTCCAGTCACATGCCAGCTGCTTGCCCTGAGATTCTGCCCTAACTGCCTGATATGGCCAGCTTCTGATAAGCCGCAGCCAGCCAGAGCCCGCCAATTTATATATGTAATCCATCCCAGACTCGGTTTATGTTCAGAACAAACACCTGGTTCAGAACAAACACCTGGTTCAAAATGGCCGAAACTGCTGCTAAAAAGCTCAAGACCTCGTCCCCTTTGATCGGGACTCACAGGTGAGCTCAATTGTTGGAGACCTGCGAGCCACAGACTGACTGAAATAGCGGCCACTTCCACGCCGATGAAGCCCTGGCCGTCTACCTTCTCCGCCTCCTACCTACCTACGACTCCTCTCCCCTCGTTCGCACCCGTGACCCTGCTGAACTGGAGAAATGCCACACCGTGGTGGATGTGGGCGGCGTCTACGACCCCGCCATCAACCGCTATGATCACCACCAGCGGACCTTCTCGACGACCTTTCCCCAGCGCAACACCAAGCTTTCTTCCGCCGGTCTGGTGTACATGCACTTCGGCAAGGCTATCATCGCACAGAAGCTGTCTCTTCCCGTAGACCATGCCGATGTTGACCTTCTCTACGAGAAGCTCTACACTGACTTCATCGAGGCCATTGACGCCAACGACAACGGCATTTCCGCCTACGACTCCGCCGCCATTTCCAATGCCAACCTGGAGAAGCGCTTCAAGGAGGGTGGTGTCACTCTCATGTCTATGGTCGGTGACATGAACAACCCAGACCCCACCAGCCCTCCCGGCGAACCCCAGGACGAAGACAGTCTGTTCGGCCGCGCCAGCATCCTCATCGGCAATGCTTTCGCCCGCAAGATGCACCACGCATGCACCTCTTGGATGCCTGCCCGCACAACCGTCGGTGCCGCATATGCCGCGCGCAAGGAGGCCCACCCCTCCGGCCGCATCCTCGTCCTTCCCCAGGGCGGCGTGCCCTGGAAGGAGCACCTGTACAATTTCGAGGCTGAAGCCTCCGGCAGCAAGGACATTGACCCTACCAAGCAGGTCTACTATGTCCTGTACCCAGAGAACGCCAATGCCGACGCCAAGTGGCGCGTGCAGTGCGTGTCTGTTTCCGAGAGTAGCTTCGAGTCGCGCAAGCCTTTGCCCGAGTCATGGCGCGGTGTGCGCGACCAGGACCTGGATGGTGTTATGGCTGCTGAGGCTGAGAAGAACGGCCAGAGCAAGCTGCCTGAGGGTGCTGTCTTTGTTCATGCTTCCGGTTTCATCGGTGGTCACAAGACTAAGGAGGGTGCTATGGGTATGGCCGAGCGTGGTCTTGGACTATGAATTAAACGCTTTTACGAAAATGCAATGAGCACAAAAGTTGAATTCAATTAAACACCATTTCTACTTAAGAGGTCTTCTGATGTTTCTACCTTCCCCTTCTTTTCCCCTTCCCACCTCTCACTTACATCTCGCTTCGTCTTGTCTCTCGCCCTTTCTCTACTATTCAAGGAGCTACCTCCACCCACCATTTGTCCCCTATCTTCCGTTACTCATTATCCATATTCTCCTGCAATGTATACATGTATGTAAGTATGTATGGTTCTGGCGTATCTGTGTTCCACTTCTTTCCTCTCACACCATCGAGTCACAACCTACACCTGTACGAGGGTTGCGGTTCGTCTTTTGCATTCGTTGTCATGGCTCCAATCAAGTGAGACCACTGGATATCACTTCTGACTGTTCTTGTACCTAGTATCGATCATTATGGGCCCAAAAAGGAAGAACGTGCCGCGGACACGGATGAGGAACCAACCCGCAAAGCCGTTTACGAGAAGCTGGGGATTCCGCCGTCCTCATGGAACCCCGACATGGGTAATCTGAAGGATACCGTTGCCTACCGACTCAAGGTCACAACATTTGACGGTCTCTGTGTGGCGAAAGACGTTCTTATAATGGCTAGAACGTTGATCGACAAGTATAAGCACACAGAGTACATCTTGGGGGGAATGAAACCGACGTCTATGTGGGAAAACTGTCCAACCTGACCAGCTATCGGCGCCGCGAAAATCAATGACGAGATAAATGATGCGGGATGTTGGGAAGTCATATATTTGACGATAAGAGGAAATTTAGATGCTCCTCTTTCTCAATTTGATGGACCCCTTCGTGTACGAGATGAACCGCGGCACAGTCGAACGCGATAAATACTGGCCGAGGGATTTCACAAAAGATGGGCAAATTTCGACAAGGCTCAATTGTGAGAGAGTCTCCGGATGCTTGTCAGGGCACCCCATCTCACAGGATCCTTCTATAGTTCATGGATCATTTTTCTCTTGCCCTTTCTTTCCATTGAGCTATGCTATATAGTCTAAGGAATCCTGTGGCATTCCACCATCGGACTTAATACTATGCCTAGCGCAATGCTATCTGATTGAGATCCATAGCAATCTCATGTATTATTATTTGTGGTGACAAGATTGTTGTTATATACATTATCAATAGTAGTATTCTTGACCTGGGTGCTTTATTAGTATATATATATCTATATATTTTAGAACAGATCACCTCCTTTTACTCGTAGTATTATATTAACGGATATATGTAAAAACAGGCTCATATAATATGATTAGATTCAAGTTACCATGATTGAATGTTCTTATGATGACTTGGAGGAAGTTGATGGTTTATTTTGACACTAAGGACGGCTTTAGGCTAATGCCTTCATTCGCCATTTTCACAACTAAATATTGTATTGTAGATAAAACTGGACACCATTGTTTTCAAATGATAGTCTGGAGCTTCCAATGGTCTGCGTGTGCTTCAGCATCCAAGATAGAAGTAGATGATCGTTGATGCCTGTCTCTCCAAGCACATTTGACAACAACATCTGGATTCAACCAGATTCCAGGAGCTGGTGTCGGTGATAGGCGGGTGAGATTGAGGCAGTGTGGGAGAAGCGAATGGATGTTCCATCCAATGTCTCTTCACAAGCTTCATGTGTTTCTGGGCCTGCGCTCTTTGAAGGCGCATGCCGATTGAATTCAAGTATGCATTTGCGATGAAGGGTCCGACTCTTGGATTCCGATGCGAATGTCTCGATGCATCTTTTGAGCACCGAGTGCGCTAATGTGAATATTGATATTCAAAATAGCATGATCAACTTCAGTGACGAATGTTCAATGCGCTGATATCTTCAATACTGCCAGAGCCATCTCCGGATGCTTGCATGTCCTTAGCGTCAGCCTGCGCGCCTGAGTCCTCGCGTTCGCCCATAGCTCGCTGGATGAGCTTTGCTTTGGTAGCGGCACCCTTCAGGCGCTCATCCACATCGTTGACAGCTTCCTCGGTGTTGCTCATATCCAGCGTAGCCGGGTCAACAAGCTCGAGAATTGTTTGCAGATTCCTAGCCAGTCGAGTGCTGTGGGGTGGAAGACTGGGCATATCTTTGCAGATCGACGGATCAAGAGAAAGGCTGTCCGAAGCACTGTCCGCTTGAGACGAAGGCTTTGCGCTGGATTGCTTCTGTTCAAGTCGTTGCGCCCAGACTAGAGCCTTGCCATACAAGCGTCCCATCTCAACGAACTTTTCGAATCCTTTTTCAACGGCGAAGACGCTGCCTTCGGTATACCCCGATTCCGCTCCATCCGCGGTGCCCAACTCATAACCCTCATTGTAGAACTCCTCCTCCAGATCCAGAAGACTATCCAAAAGATTGGAATCCATTGTGAGTATTGTGCGAGGAATACAAAGAATTCAAAGAGCTATCTCCAAGTCGACCACTTTTTTTCCGATATGTCACGAGATAGCCCACTTTTCGATTTTCCCGCCTTTGCCCCTCCACCGATTCTCAACTTCAACCACAATTATGTCGAATCCGATTTTGCCCAAAAAGGGCGAGCGCAACATCCTTATCACTAGCGCTCTGCCATACGTGAACAATGTGCCTCATCTGGGCAACGTCGTTGGCTCCGTGCTGAGCGCCGATGTCTTTTCTAGGTATGAGTCAACCCCACCTCCAACTGGCATTGAGTCACGTAGTTAACAGACACGCGCAATTTAGATACCACAAGGCCTGCGGACGGCCTACACTGTACATTTGCGGTACCGACGAATACGGAACAGCAACAGAGACCAAGGCGCTGGAGGAGAAGCTGTCGCCGCAAGACCTGTGCGCCAAGTACAACAAGATCCACCAGGAGGTGTACGAATGGTTCAACATCGGCTTCGACCACTTCGGTCGCACACCCACAGAAAAGCACACCGAGATCTCGCAGTCGATCTTCAAGCGCCTGCACGAGAATGGCTTCCTCGGCGAGCGCACCGCCGAGCAGCCCTTCTGTGAGAAGCACGGCTCTTTCCTGGCTGATCGTTATGTAGAGGGCGAGTGCCCCCGCTGCCACTACGACGATGCCCGTGGTGATCAGTGTGACAAGTGCGGTCACCTCCTTGATCCCTTTGACTTGATCAACCCCCGCTGCAAGCTGGACGGAGCTGCCCCCGTCCGTCGTGAGACGAAACACATTCACATCCTTCTCGACAAGCTCCAACCGGAGATCGAGAAGTGGGTTCACCCCGCCATTGAGAATGGTAACTGGCCTAAGAACTCTCGCATCATCACCGAGTCTTGGTTGAAGGAGGGTCTTAAGGATCGAGGTATTACCCGTGATCTGAAGTGGGGTGTTCCCGTCCCTCTGGAGGGCTACGAGAACAAGGTGCTCTACGTATGGTTCGAGGCTTGTATTGGATACCCCTCTATCACCGCCAACTATACCCCCGACTGGGAGCTTTGGTGGCGCAACCCGGAGGATGTCCAGCTGTGGCAGTTCCTGGGCAAGGACAATGTGCCCTTCCACAGTGTCATCTTCCCCGGTACCCAGATCGGTACCAAGGACAAGTGGACCATGCTGCACCACTTGAGCACAACAGAGTACCTCAACTATGAGGGCGGCAAGTTCAGCAAGTCCCGCGGTGTTGGTGTCTTCGGTACAAACGCCAAGGAGACTGGTGTCTCTGCCGACGTGTGGCGATACTTCTTGCTGAAGAACCGTCCCGAGACTGGTGACACCCAGTTCGAGTGGCGTCCCTTCGTGGAGAGCAACAACAGCGAGCTCCTCGCCAAGCTGGGTAACCTCGTCAACCGAGTCATCAAGCTTGTCGCTGCCTCCTACGGCTCCGTCATCCCCGAGTTCACCGTTCCCGAGAGCTTCACACCCTTCCAGGACGAAGTCACCACTCTCCTCCGCCAATACATCGAAGAGATGGAAGGCGCTCACCTGCGCGCCGGTGTTCAAACCGCCATGAAGATCGCCGAAGCAGGAAACGGTCTCATCCAGGCCAACCGCCTGGACAACGCCCTCATCGCCAACGAGCCCGAGCGCGCCGCCGCAGTTGTCGGCACAGTCCTCAACCTGATCTACCTGCTCTCCAGCGTGTTCTCGCCCTACATGCCTGCAACCTCCAAGTCGATCCTGGAGCAGCTCGACGCACCCTTCCAGTACATCCCCAGCCCCGAGGAACTCAAGGACGGCTGGAAGCCCACCGCCCTCAAAGCCGGTCACAAGATCGGCAAGGCCCAGTACCTCTTCTCTCGCATTGACCCCAAGAAGGCCGAGGAGTGGCGTGAGATGTTCGGTGGATCGCAGGCAGACCGCAAGAAGAAGGAAGAGGAAGCAGCCAAGATTGCCGCTAAGAAGGCCGCCGCCAAGGCCAAGAAGAAGGAGAAGAAGGACAAGGGCAAGGCCGGTGGTGTCGAGGCCTCTGCCAAGGGTGGAGCGGAGAAGGTCTCCGTCACCACCGATGGCCAGAACGACGAGGCCGTCGAGAAGGTCACCGATGGTGTTGCTCAGGTCACTCTCCCTACCTCGTAGAGTAGAATACAAGTTCACTAGACTACAGAAAAGTGTTGAAAGGAGTGCAGGGGGGTGGTCTTATGTCTGATGTCTGACGGTTTCATTTCCAGTTCCATTTTCAGTTTCATTTTGGTTTCTTTCATGCTGAAGCGGCGTATGAGAGTATGCATTGTTCATGGGTTTGGGATATTTACTCGGATCTTGGGCAATTTCCTTTTTCTAGGGTAGCTACGCTACATACATGAATGCAATGAAGGTGTTGTGTTTTACACAATCGATATACGAGTAGATTAAGCCTCATATCCCTACTAAACTACACGTGATACTAGACTACTTTCAAGTACTGCCGTGAACACTTGCTATTGCTAATAATGTAGCTAGGCTAGAAAAATCCCATTGCACTCTTTAATCAATACACGCCGATATGGTAAGAATTTCATTACATGCTCGTTGTAGTGATGGATAACAAAACCGTCCAGAGACCAGTCCTCCTCCCACCCAGAAAAGAAAGGAACGACAAAGTTTCAACGCTTCCGCGTGTTTGGTCGCGGCTTAGTTTCATCAGGTCCGATAGGGTGCAGCATGACCTTGTTGGTAGTCTGCTGGGTGTTGGCGGAGTAACCCTTGCTCCAGTCGTAGCTGACGGAGTAAGCGAAGATGTTTCCAGTGCGGTTGAAGCCGGTAGTAGTGATAGGACCACCAACAGCTGGGTAACCCTTGAGACGGTGCTTGGCGTCCTTATCCCAGAAGTGGAAAGTACCGTCGGAACCTGCGGTGCTGAAGGTGCCGTGGACGGGGTGGAACGTGATAGAGTTGACGGAGTAGATGTTGCAGATGTCACGCTGGGTGGGAGGAGTCTCACGGTGGCACTTGAAAGAGAAGTTCGAGGCCGAGTCCTTCTCTTCGACGTACTGGATGGCGCAACGACCCTCGACAGAGCCGACAGCGAAACCGGAAGCATCGGCGAAGCAGCTGACTACCCGCGTCTGCCACTTCAGGGGGGATTGCATGGTCTTGTAGAATTTGGTAGGCTGGTCGAGGTTGATAATGTTAATATAGCGGTCTGCGGTACCGACAACCAGCAGCTTGTTCTTGACATCCATGGTGTAGATGCGCTCCTGGCACTCGACCGAGGCGATTGGTGTAGATTGACGCAGATCCCAGTATTTGACGGTCTTGTCCCACGAACCGGTGATCAAGAGTGGTTGGCCGCCGACAGAGGGATTGGGGATCATGTGGCAGCTTCGGATGGGCGCGTCGTGTGCGGCAACTTGAACAGCTGTCGTCTGGCCTGCTCCGAGGTCGAGCATACGGGCAGCCTTGTCGGCACCGGCCCCGACGACCTTGGTTCCATCCTGAGAAAAAAGATGTCAGTTGGAGTGCACGCGATTGATTTTATGGGGAATATGAATGCAAGCTTACCGGAGACCAGCAACAGTTCAGAACCGGAGCTTCGTGCTCGAAAAGCGCCTTCCCTTCACTCTGACCTTGGTCGTTGATTTCATAAATGCGGACTTTCTTATCCCACGAAGCCACGGCAAGGTGGTCGCTAGCAGGCGAGAAACGGAGATCCGAGATGCCATCCTCGGGGGGCTGGTTCAAAGCGACATCCTTGGAGATATCACCCGTGGTGTTTGTTGCG
This sequence comes from Penicillium antarcticum, assembly GCF_028974205.1. Classification (NCBI taxonomy): domain Eukaryota; kingdom Fungi; phylum Ascomycota; class Eurotiomycetes; order Eurotiales; family Aspergillaceae; genus Penicillium; species Penicillium antarcticum. The sequence goes on along the minus strand of NW_026695306.1, from coordinate 1,820,039 downwards.
CCCGCCGCGGCCGTGGTGCTGCCGCCGACACTGAAAAGTGACATCTGAAAGGGCGCGAGAGATGTGTCTCAGTCGAGGGGTCAGCAAAAGGAAAACGAGTTCTTTTAGATCAAGGTGAAGCTGAGTTCCCAGTTTGGAGTCATGCAAAAGAGAGAGGAATGAAACTCGAGCTCAATGGGAAAGAAAGAAGTAGGCGAGTCGTGATATTTGGAGCTCGATCGCAGAAAGCGATGCGCGATGACGGCAGAAAATAAGTTCACCGCCTTCTGCCTGTACTTCCTGGGACTCTCGTTGAGACGAAACTCTGATTTAGTTCGCGTTTTTGAATTGACATTTACTTTCCATTGGCTCGTAGGGTTGTTTGGTGTTTTGCCGAGGAAGTACTGAGGTTATTGCCTGTTTGAGTCATCACGGCCTACTGTTGGCCGTCAGGCACCACTGTCGGACTGTAGTTCTCCATGAGGATCCGTTTACGAGAAGGCATTCTAGCTGATATGCTAATGCTGCGGTACTTGCCTCGCCTAAAGCTGATACTGGGACAAGTGACTTCCGTGTGGTTAATTCAACGGTCAACTTAACTTGAACACTCAATCGTCATGTCCTAGTAGTGTAGATTTTTCAAACCGAAACATATCTGAAACCATGAAATCATGAAAGCCTCCAGTACAGTGCCTTGAGTGCTGAACTGGTTTGATTTTGATGTATAACGTTATGTAGTGTTCTTGTTGAAGCAAGTATCCTAACTAGGGCCTCAGGCTGGAACCAGTGACCAAATATCTTCTCGTTCTTCGTACATTTACATGATATACCATTTCATTTCTTGTTTCCAGTTACACGTAAATGGACCAATTCTATTAGATTTGAATGCAAGGCATTCAATGTCTATACGTCGAGTGCCAAGACTTTTAGAGTGACAACCCCTTCAATGTCTCTCGAATCAAGTCCATATTTTGTATACTGGGAAATTTCCCAAATGAGGGAACCAGGTCCAGAATTCCGTTTCGAGAAATCATCGACTAATTGACTCAAAATGTCCACAAATTAAGTAGATGCAGGATGAGCACGCGACCTATCAAAGAAGCGGGTAACTCGGGAGGGCAGACAGCCAATACAAAAACCCGCTGCTTTATCCGGCGCTTCCCCAGCCAACAAAGTCAGATGGCCGGAGTAAGGTGAAGCTAATTGAATGCTTACGCCATCGGGGTCCACTTGCGAGGTCTGAGAAGCGAGAGCTGATCGTGAATACTCTATTGTATGAAAGGGTTGAGTGTTGTTGCAGCACAGGGGCGCCACCACTTGCTATACGAAGTGGACACGGCTGGAGATGCAGCCGAGTATCTATATGTACGTAGGAAGTGGGTATGATTCACGAATGGGAATAGGGCGGCAGCAGCTAAGACGCAGGTGTGAAGTGGAGTGGGAATGGAAGGGGGAGGGAAAAGTGGTCTGATAGTCAGGTGATTCGTGAGAGAACCAATTGATCGTATGAGCCATGACTAGCACCAACTACATATACAAAGAGGTTAGTGTAGGTAGAGAGTAAATATAAGCAGTCGATCTACGCAAAAGAGTGGGGAAAATGCGGGGTGCAGCGCTAACATTGGCTCCGCTCTGATGTTGATGTCAGTCCACCGGCGTGTATCCGAAGGGGCCGACAGTATGTAGGAGAGCACAGTATAGAACCGTACGGTAGGAGAACAAGTTGAATATAATAGAATGGAAGTCATGAAGTCGAGTATTGGAGAGTAATTTATGGAATGATAAAAGGGAAGAAAGATCGAAAGGTGTATGTAGCATGACATCCTGACCCCCTCTCACAATCAGGTCATCAGGTCACCTGCTCTTCTACTATCTTTCTCTCCTTTCCCCTCTTTCTCTGTCTCCTTCTCCTTCTTCCCATCTTCTGCCATCGCTACAAGATACTTCAACTCCAATCATGTCTGTTCCTTTAACCAAAGTCGACTCTGCCATCGCTGGCTTGTCCATATCTGACGAGAAGCCCGCTTCCACCGAGAAGGAGGTCAAGAAGGGCCTCAAGAAGGACCACAGGCGGACTTCCTCAACGGCAGAAGGCGTATGGAACATCAAGGACCTTGGTGGGCACTCTTCTATCTCCGGACTACACTCTTACTGATAGCTTGATAGAAGAACAAGGCATCGAAATCACCCTTCCCATCGAAACACAAAAGACGGGATGGTAAGTAACTACCTCATATCATCATTTTTCATCACTGACAGATTCGTTGAAGGAAACTAAATACCTCCCCAAACACCATCGAGGACAAGGATATCCTCAAACTACAGCTCATCCACCCCCCGGTCAAGAAGATTGACCTACACTTCCCCCTAGGCTTGGAGGTCACTGCTCGGAACTCCAAGGGTGTAACAATCAAGGATGCAATGGATGCCATCCACAAACAATTCAAAAAGAAGGCAAGTGATCCTCCTCAACCAAACAGAGGACATGTTCAAGATGGCTGACGCGAACCCGCTAGGCGGACGACGAACTGGACAAGCCCTACCTCGCTGGTTTCGAGTGGGACAAGGATGAGTGCTGGACACGTCTGATTGTGCACCAGAAGAGGGAAGGACAGGCACAACAGCCAAGCAAGAAGTCCAAGAAGAAGAACAAGGAAGAGGCATAAATTGCCCATCGACCCGGTCTCCCATACAAGTATGGACACCACCTACTGCTTCCACGTTCACTTTCCCTTCATTCCTTACTGATCATGATAATGGACCCCGGGGACTATTGACTCCCCTGACTTGATTCTCGTTCTGTTGATTGATCCCACAGTTCCAGTCCCGTTCAGCTGCTCTGCGTTCACTGCGTTTCCTTGTAGAAACAAGAATTAAGACGGCGCGAGGGGAATCAGTCTTGTATTTTTGCTTTTATCTCATTCTTTGTCGGTCATCTCGGCTGGCTCTTATGTGTCTACCCTGGGCTGACCGGTCTTGTATCGTTCACTCATTTATCCCCAGTGGAGATCAATCTATTAATTCCTGAGGGCTCACTTATTGGTAGTTACCACGTAGCATTCAAGTAGCGTGCTAGACTTGTCGAGTCCCGTGACTACATTACGGCTAACATTGTAACTTACATCCTCAGCTGACCCCAGCTTAACCCTAAGTCCGGGATCATACCATCAGAGGAAAGAGCTGTTTCTACACCGGTTTATTCCTCGAGGTTTCAACATGAGACGTTATAATAAAGCAAACAAAGAGCACACTGCCCGATTACACCTTCCACCCCCAATAACAATCCCCATCCAACCAAACAAAGCCAATATACAGGCAAAGGCCACTGTTTCAAAACTCGAAACAGAATGTCTCGAAATAAAATATTGTACATAAGGTATCCCAAGCACACAGCTCCTCCAAAGCCACCAAAAACAAATAATCTCGCAACCAACATGGAAACATACCAAATCAAACCCAGAACATGCAAGATGTGCACCCTATGTAACAAAAGAAGTCCATACCCAAACAACTACACATCCCAAGAAAGAATAACAGACGAATCCAACACAGTTCCAGATCCATACGACACATCCCCCCAGAACTGGGTAACAGTCCACTTCAGCCGCTGGGACAGCGCCCTCCCCCAAGCAGCCCTCCTAGCCCGCATAGCAGAATACATCCGAGCTGGACGGGGAAGTATATCCTCCTATCCCAAGAGTTCCTATTTATCATGGTGTTACTCTGTTCCTGTAGATCGGAGTCCTGGATTTACCGATCAAGAGGTATTTGATCGGGCTGTTGGGATGGTTGAGGGTTATGTTTGCGCTTTTAGGGGTGGGTTGGAGGTTATTGATGTTCAGGGGTCTTTTGTTGATGGGGTTGGTGAGTATATTTTCGTATAATCATAGGCTAGAGAATGGCGGCGATATTATTTTGTATATGCTACATAAGGCGGATACTTGTGTTGATTGAATGAGGTATATACATGTACGCTCATGGTTCATGATGTAACGGACAGGAAGAGAGTTTGGTCATGGGAGTCATTTCGCTGGGAGGCTTGAAAGGAGAATGAAAATGAAAATGAAAATGTCATAACGCCGTTGTACCATGAATGAGACAGAAGTAGAAAAAAAATAACTTAAGGAAATCATTAACCTATCCAGTCCACTGGGATGATTTAATCACTCAGCGAGGACGGCTAGGATTAGCACTGCATAGGACCTGCACAATCTCATCGAGCATCGTAAACACCAGATGAGTATTCAGAGGTTGATTATTGAGCGTAGCGAAGGTCCGTCGTGCAGCAGCCTGAGCATTCGCTCTACCAACCACATTGCCAGCCAAGTCTGGAATAAGAGTAGCCAAGACGACCGTCGCCTCAGCACGACTCTTGAGTCGATCGCTAGCTGAGCGTGGTGGGGCTTTGCGAAGAACACCACCAGGCCACATTGTATCACGAACGAGCGCGAGATACCGCAAAAGCGAGTCATCCTGTGTTAACCCGCGAGCGCCTTCGCGGACCTTGCGCTCTATAGTCCCGCCAAGGAGTTGGTGCAGCACGACGACGACGGCACGACCGCGCAGCCAGTTGTTGCCTCGGTTTAACTCGAAGGCTTCGAGGAAGAGGTCACAGATTGGTTTGATGAAGGGCTCGAGTTCGCGATCTTCAAAGGCATTCAGTTCTGCCTCTGCTTCGGCTGCTGTAACTGCATCTTCGGTTGCGAGACTCGACTCTGGGGTTACGGTGCTATTTGTTTGCTGGGTTGCGGCTGAGATGAGGTTCTGGCCTGCCGTTGAGAGTTGATCTAGGACGCCGAAGTTGCCGAGGAAGTCGTCCATTCCGTCTGCGACGGAATTGTAGATGCGTGTGACTAGGTCTTTTGTTTCGCCTTCGTTGTCGCGGGTGGCGTTCTCTTTGTGTGGGAGAATTGCGCGTTGAGATAGGAATGCTCTTAGATCACGGCTGCGGCAGACTTCGGGTAGGAGGAGGAGGTTTCGTAGATATGATTCCAGGGCGAGTCGCCGTTTGTGGAGGAACTCTTTTTGGAGTTTCATGACGACGCGCCGGCGAGGGAATTCCAAGTGTCGCACTGAAGGATAACGTTGGCGAAGCTTTTGGTGGAGATCGTGGAACTCGCTGTATCGCCGTGCTACAACCCAGGATGCTGCAGGCATTTGTTCACCGGCATTTCTTTGGACTTCCACGACGTCTGGTAACTGGTTAGCTTGGAATAGGAGGTTCGTACTAGAGTCATCTTACACATTGCAAATTCACGACCATCGTCTTCCTCTTTGCCCACAACAGTAGACTTGAGGCTGACAGTAGATCGCCCAAACAAGCTGTTATCGCTTTCCTGAAGAATGTACTGCTGCCTTTGCATTTCCTTTCGATGCATTTCACGCTGGAGGCTAGCCTTGGACTTCCGTAGAATCCTCAATTCGGCTGTGTTGTTTGTCAATTCAGCCTTGCGAGTCAATGCTTCAACCACAGAATCTTGGGACGCAAGCTTGTCAATGTCCACAGAGAGCGCCTCGATAGCTTCCGTCAGACCTAGGTCACCCGGTGCAGCTTCGTGAACTTCATCGGCTGGATCCTTTTCGTCGGCGCCTTCTGGCTCTTCGTATTCATCCTCGATGAATTTCTGCTGATCCGGGAACAAATCATCATCAAATACACCCATGCGGGATGCATGGTCAACTAGGCCAAGCGACGCGATACTTTTTCTCATCTTTTCGTTGCCGCGACTTTCCATTTGAGGAAATTCGGAAGAATTGTGAGGGGAAACGGCAGGACGCTCTGGTCCGAACAATCCAGAAGAATCTCCTTTGAGATCTTCTATCTTTCCGTTTTTCGGTTCATTGGTGATGATATCATTCAGCGCCGCCTCCATTGTTTCAAGGACCTGGCTTTGGCTGGCATCATTCTCGCCATTCTGAGAATCCTTACCCAGGCTGTAGGTGGATGTAGCAAGATTATCCGTGTCATATTCATCATCAAAAAGAGGAGCAGACCGTTCTGAATCTATCGATCTTCGGGGTGAATCCTCATCATCGAACAATTTCCCCATGCCTCTTACATCACTAGACGAGACAGCAGCTCGGCGAAGATCCTTGGAAGGCCTCATTCCCGGTTGAGAGGAGGTTCGTGTTAACAAAGGAGGAAGAGGTCGCCTCTCTGGTTTTTCAAAAGTAACTGATATCGGAGAAGACTGGTGAACCGGTGCCTGAGCATTGGCGGCTTCATCGGATGCAAGATACTTCCAGTATAGATCAGACTCTTTGAACTTCGGATAATGAACCTCTTGAAGGTGCTCCAAGACAGCAGACTGGGTGGTCAACACCACCATTCGTGCTTTGCGGTATTGTTCCGAGGTCGCACGCTTCCCTGCGCCTAAGAATGCTTTGACTGCTCGGCGAGATTCGTCAGAGACCTTGAGCTCTGGTTTTGAGAGATAGGTTTCACTGATGAGCGCCAGATCATTCCTGTCTGCTGCTTTCCAGGTCACTGTGGTAGGTGAAGCTACGTCTCCAAAGTCATCTTCCAAAGGGTTACGGAACCCATCGACAACGATCCAGAACTGGACAAGGGACATCAATTTTTGTCTATCCATGAACTCCATGAAATAGGAAAGGCCTGATGCATTATGCATCACATCCACCAGTGGTTGTTCATGGGTGGAAAGTGGCTTCTCGGGTCGAAGATCAAGAGCCGGAGGGACGTGGGATCTCCCACCAGGTTGAGCAAGATTTGCCACTTTCTGGTCAAGCATTCTTTTGCCGGTTTCCAGACGTCTCAAAAAGACTTGATCTTGTCCATCAACTGTGCTTTCTCGCTTCAATTGACTGGTAACAAGGGCACGGAAGCGGCGTGCATCAGAGAGATTGTTACATTTCCTGATTGCTCTTACGAATCTTTCAAAGGCTCGTTCTGAGTCATTTGCAGATAGTCGGGGGAATGGCTGTCCCCGTTTAGACTTCGGTGCAGGCGATGCATGTTGATCCAGAGCGGCACGTAGCTTGCGAACAGTCTTCCGATCCTGCAGAGCTGTGCGGCCATAAGCTTCCACCAACTGGTTCCAAGTGTCTGGATCTGATAGGGCTGTGACTATAGGGAGAAGAACGGCACAGGATATTATTTCGCGAACCAAAACGGATACAATTCGGCATTTCAACACGCTTTCAGGGAACAACTGAGGCAAAAGACCCACAGCTATCTTTCGTAGGTACTCTTGCTGAACAGACTTTTGGTCTGATAATGAAAGTGCAACTGCTGGGTGTAAACGACCTTCGCGGTACTTGTTTGCAACGGCAAGATCTAGTTCCTCAGACTCTGTCACATTTCGGTTCAAGTTGCGCCCCCGAACTGAACGCTCAGCAACGTCAAATTCCTTAAGATGTGTTGTCAAGATAGGAAAAACTCGCGATACTACCAGAGAGACCAGATCCTCTGCAACCAACCTATCCCGGAAGTTTTCAAGAGCAACACGGATAGTTCGATCGATCTCATTGGCAAATGTGGGGTTCGGACTGATATTGTGGTACCACGATGAGACAAAGTCTCGAGTAATGAAGGATAAGAGTTCATCGATACCTTCCGACACGACGAACGATTGAGGGTATAGTGGTCGGGGTCGGTATCGAGTGCTTCTGCGGACATTGAGCACTTCCTTTCGCCAATTATTGGGCTGTATGAAAGCCACCGAGACCTTCTTGGTGGTATTGGACTTTCCATTGTGTTGTCGGATCGTCAAAAGGACAAGACCCAATAGACCCACAGACGTCAACACGGCGCCCAAGGTCACGGCATATCCTAGATATCGGAGAATCGGCAGCCAGTGAACCACAAAGCCCCAGGCAATGAAAACACCGACGCCCGCCAGAACAAGGTCGCGACGGCTAAGGGCCATCTCCCCACACTGTATCCAGAGCTTCACGGCGCATAAGGATCACTCCCAGCTCGGGAGCGAACCACTCGGCATATTCTCAACGTCAACACGGGTTTGTAATCGGCGAGGAACTTGGGTATCGAGATCCCAAGCAAGGCGTTATCAAATAACGCGAAAAGGTTCGAAAATATCAGACGCAAAGAGTAGCGCGCTATCGAAAAGAAAGCCGAAAGTCGAGAAAGACAGGATCCCGTGACCCAACGCGGAGAAACGTCATTTGTTTACTTAAGCGTTTCCCCAACTGTCAGCTGCAGGTCCAAGCTACTTCCCCCCCCCTCTCTTCTCTTCTTCTCTTCACCTCTTCTCTGTATTTCTCTGTAACGATTTCGGCATCATGGCTTCTCTCACTGACTTCATCAATTTGTCCTCCAAGCCTTTGCTATGTGAGTCTCTTCCCAATCCTCAACTATTTGCATGTGATTGACCCCAGCAGGGTCCGTCGCATCCATCTTCTTCAACCCGATTTTCTGGAAGTGAGTATCAACCCCGTATGGATATCTGTAATGAAATCCGCAATCCTCATCGAGGACACTAGCTAAGAAAGATCTTTTCAGCGTTGTTGCCCGCACAGGTTGGCCGACTCCACCCGAGAGCTGTCTCGACTTTGGCTAACCACAACAGAGCACCGCAATCACTTCTTGACTCGTATCTTCGGAGGCGCTTATAATGGCTGCTATGTCCTTGCTGTCACTATTTTCTCACTCGGAATTTACCGTGACCATCTCTACCAGCTCGCCTTGCAGGATCAGCCCTTCTACGCTCCTGTGTACCAGCCGGTCATTGGCGGTATTCTGTTCGCCATTGGCTCCGTCCTGGTTCTCTCTAGTATGTGGGCTCTTGGTGTGACTGGCACCTACCTTGGCGACTACTTCGGTATCCTCATGGACGCTCCTGTCACTGGTTTCCCCTTCAACGTGACCGGCTCCCCCATGTACTGGGGTAGCACCCTCAACTTCCTCGGTGTTGCCCTCTATCATGGAAAAGTTGCTGGCATTCTCTTGACTGCTCAGGTCTTTGTTGTCTATTGGTTCGCTCTTGGTTGGGAGGAGTAAGTTTGATATTTCCCAAGCATTACTGAAACTAAACTAATTATCTCCAGCCCCTTCACTGCCGAGATATATGCCAAGCGTGAGCGCGAGCGTGCCAAGAAGCAGGGCGGCAAGCGGCAATAAGTGACACGCATGTACTAGGGTTGGGACATTCAACACCCAAATCCGCACATGACTCTCAATGCAGAGACCGAGAAGCCAGGCTGCTCCATGCAACTTGCACCAAAAACCGGGGTTGCCCATAACAATTGTCCATCACACGGACTCATCCCATCCTTCAACAATGCTGGGCCTGTAGACGATAGACCCATTCTCCTTGTCCTTGATACCCATTGAATCAGGACCGGGCCCACTGTTATTTCCCTACGCGACACTACAAAAGATATAATTCAATCCACCCATCGCGACAAATTCCAGTACGACTGAACGAGTAAACGTTTTGGCTCAATAGAGCTAGTTGCCATGTGTCCCTTTTGGCTTGTAGGAGTTTTTGCTTATCTTTACGGAAGAGATGGAGATGTCACGGAGAATAAGAGTCTCAGTTGTCGTTTTTGTTGCGACTTTTTACTTCTTGTTTTCCTGTACCTCTGTTGCCTTATCTATCTTTGCGCTCTATCTTACAGGTCTGCTTTAGAGATTTGGTAGCACAGAGTCCACTGTTGCATCCTATGCCTTATATGTTAGTGATGTGCACCTAGACGCTGAATGCATTCAAGGCCTTAAACCTCGATTTCAAGCAGTAATGGCTTAGTAGTACAAGAATTGTCAAATTCCTTTCGCCCTTTTGCCCTTATACGATCTAATCGATTCGCTCGAGGGACTCGGAGATGGGCGAAAACGAGAAGACCAAAGAGATGCCAAATTAGGGCACAAAAAATGCATGAAGTGGCCCACTCACTTCAAAGATCTCGTGTAAGTATTGTCTGATGCTTCATAGCGCTGTAAAAAAGCTTATGGGCAACTGCATGCAGCGCCAGATGATTCCCGTTTATCTCCTCAGACAGACACGGCTCACGAGGTTAACCCATTGGTCCTTCCCGCGAGAAGCAGGTTGGTCCTTGAGTTGGATCCATTTTCTGGCTCTGGTTGACTCCAAAGATCCGTCTTGCGTCCTCGTGGCCTTCTCCGGAGTCGGACAATCTAGAACTTGAGTTTCAGATATTGTCAGTGACCATTGATCCACAGGCTTCAACAGTGCCGAGCATATAAGCCCCCAGACTTTAGGCACCACAACGGAACGATCACCGGGGCTCAAAATAGAAGTAATTTGAGTCACGCCGGTCGACGGGGACTTGCGAGACAGTCAAAGGCCATAGCGTAATGCAAGAAAAATGCGTAGGTCGATGAAATCTTTGGGGCCTCCGTTTTGAATTTGTAGATGTTGGTAAAGAGATACATGGTGAAGAGTGTCTGGCACTTGGTAAATTGATTATCCAGGGCTTCCCAATGGGTTGAAAGTCACCAGGTTAGGTGAGTGGCTAGGAGGACTCAATTGGACATCCTTCCACCTTCTTGGAAGGGTGTACTTGTCGACAGATTCCGCTGATGTGTTCTGCCGCCACCACATGAAAGTAAGCACGCGTAGGTAGTATTTGCTTTCTTCGTTCATGCCCTTCTAAGGGCCTGTATGTGCGATGAGCTTTTCAACGACTCTTGGGAAAGCCCGCTCTGAGAATTAGAGGTATCGTTTGACGGCAGGGGATGACTTTGAAAGTGGCTTCAACGTGTGCAAATCGGGCAGGCAAATTGGTTATGATATTCTCCAGTATAAACTATTCAACTCAGCTAGATGGATCCGTGACGTCGGCACCCATTGAGTAAAGTCGTATTGTTCATTTTGCTCTTCACCTCCAATTCAAAAACATCGAGGTGCCATGAGGCACGGGGACAATGCCTCATAGCTTGACAGCCTGGTAGCTTCAAGGAGATAAAGTAGATGGATGATTTTTTGGTTACTCTCCTTTCAGTATGGTTTTTGGTATGGCTTTTGGGAAGGTAGTGGGCGATCTTTGCGTCCATCCTCTTGAGAAACATGGCAATGGTTGATTTGGTCTGATTCAGGGTGGTTGGTGGTAATTGAAAAAGGCATTGTTTCGCTGAAAGCATAAGAAGAGGCCATAGGATAAGAAGATGATATGGCTCAGATGATATCCAAGCCTGAACATATCACTGTTAGCATTGATCAGATCGAACTTTGAAGCAAATTCGAAAGATGGGGTATGGCGGAATAGAAGTGAAGCAAAAGTGATGATAAAATACTTTGCATCGTGGCAATGACAGGTGAGACGACCAAGTGAAAGGAAAGGACTCACAAGAAAACAGACTGAGATGATGTCTGCTTTGGGGGACAGAGTAGACAGGAGATAGTGTATAATGCTTACGGTGGTCAGATGGCAGGGTAGGTCTGGAATGTACCGGGTCTCCAGTGATCCGACTGACCTGGCGAGAGCGGCCACAACATCTGCAATGCCCGAGAAGGATAGTGCCATAGGTCGAGAGGGGGTGAGGAGCTGAGGAAGGAAGAGGATGGTTACAGAGGCTGTAGAGGATGAAAAGGATGAAGAAGGGAAAAAGGAGAGGGGGGAAGGACGGTATAAATAGTTGGTTAAACAGACATAGGCAGCAAGTACAAATAATCAAAAGCATGTTATTATGAAAATGAGGGTATATACCGACGCCACATGAATCAAAGAACCAACTGTCATGCAAAAGGTATATGTAGGTACATCACGGAGACCTTCAACGCCACGCTAGCATGACACCAAATCAGAGGGAAAAGAGTAATTACCAAGCCTGAGGACTGGAGTTAACAGTCCTTACTGTCGTCTCCCTCTCCCTCTCTTCGCCTGGGTACGACTCTCATCAACAGTCTCGACCTCATCCTCATCAGTACCCTTCTTCAAATCCTCGCCCTCGGCAAGGCCCCATTTCTCTCGATCGTACCAATCCTCTCCGTCACTCATCTCACCAACATGACCCTCGGCCTTGCACCATTCCAAGACATCACCTTTCATGCGGCAGGCCTTGATGAGTGAGTCGAACATGTGTTCAAACCCACGGACAGTCTCTTCCTGTTTTTGAATGTAGGACCAGAGCAATCTACGGGTCTCTTCTGCTTCTGCAGCGGGGAGACCGAAGTTGGCGTCTGGGCGAACGTTTTCTGGGATCAGGAAAAGGGGATGTGGTGTTGGCAGAGTGCTTGCTGTGTCGGCTGATGAAAGGGGGGATTGGTTGCCGTCGCTTGGATTTGTAGCGTTGGCTCGCGCGCGAGTTGTCATGCGCCGCGGTGGTTCTGGAGATGAGCCGTCATGCATTTCGTCGTCCTCCATATCGGCGTCTTGTTCATTGCGATCGAGTTCTGGAGCGGGTTCGCTGTCTTTGGATGTGTCCATTTCGTGCTTGCCATTAGGCTCTTGGTTTGCGTCATGGTTGCTTTCACTGGCAAAAGCCTCGGTGGGGTGGGGTGGGAGATCCTTGACTGTAGCATCGGTCTCTTCTGATTTGAACTCTTTGGGCAGAGCCTGCGCATCGTTGTTGATAGTTTCACCCTCATGGGTCGCCAGGATCTCTGACATCTCCACATCGTTCTGTTCCTGGGTGTTTTCAGTCGATTCTAATGTGGCAGGAACCGATTGCGGCGCTTCGTGCGGAGCAGCAATATCTCCATTGACAGACGGAGAATTGATCAAACTCAGTCCTTGCTGACTGGCAGATATGCTTGGGTCATTGCTGACAATCCTGGGCTCGAAGATCCAGCGATCATCTGGTGTCTCGAGTGCGCCGCACGGCATCCAACTACCGTCACCCAAGAATTGCCTGTGGAGATTGCGTGCACGCCATAGCAAAGCGCGTTCCTGGCGAAGTTTGAGATCAACAGCCTTTGTCATCTGCTCCAAGGCTTGTGACGTGTAGGGTTGGGACATGGAAGGATGGGAGGGGAGTTCCGAAGGATGCTTCAGGGGACACAAGAGAGCTACAAAGAGAAAATGAAGAAGTCAGTGATGAAACTCAATGTGAATAAAACAAAAAAAAAAACATACTCTCAAGTGCGATCCCAGAGAATGGGTTCTCTTCCGCGGCCGCAGCATCGGCCTCGGAATCTTCGTCATCCTCTTCAAGCTCGTCCCCCTCCGAATCATAACGAATTGGGTTCGACTGAAGGATGTAGCGCGTGTAGCCAGCATGATCAACCTTCTGTCAACGGAAGCACAAGTCAGTTTCTACAAGATCCATCTTATCGCCACAGCGGACAGAACCCCGAGTTCAGTCCCGGTAATTCGCAAAACCACGCACCTGCTTGTAGAAATCCTCGGCATTAATGTACCCCATAGCGCCCTCACGGACATACTTCGCATTAGCATGCATTTTGTTCCCACGGTTTGTCGGTTGCATGATAGGATCGTCCGGGCCTGAGTCTAGCGAAGGAAAGAAAGAGAAGACGTCAGAGAAAACATTCTGTCTGATTTGGAGGCAAAGTCGAGGAGGTACTCACCCTCACGCTCTCTGCGCAAGGCCCTTTTCATGCCGGTGATTGTATCGGCGATCAATGCCGCTTGCGCCGCCATAGTGTATGGTATGCAACGAGGCTGTCGGGTCAGACACGTCCGTTGGCGCGGTGGAGGGGGTTCTCGGGTGAAATGAGGGCCTGAGAACTGATTCTGAAGAGGGGAAAACAGTGAGGTTGGACGTTCCAGTATCCAGGCCTCAAGTAAAGAGTGGCACACTGAGAGAAATAAAGAAAGCGGGCTGTAATGGCTTTGGTTGACTGTGATGAAGCTCACTAACGGCGAGAGCTGCGGAAGACCGATCGCCGCTAGGCCGTATTCGGAAACCCGGGTTATGTGATAAGGGCTGCACGTGACCCCATACAATGTGCTTATTTCCGATGTTTTGTATACAATTTCTCGTTATAAATTCCATTCATCTACAACATATAAGGACCATGACAATATCGTTCAGTCATCTGCATCAACCCATACCAAAACACCTTTCTTGTCAGACCGCATGTCCCCTGTTGGAAGGACCCGAAGTGTTTTGTTGAAGTAGGTATCAATCACCACCAATTGTGGTTGAATCCATAGGCCACGTCTAGCGGCAAAAAGATTAAATTGCACTGTGTGACGACTCAATGGCATGAGCTGGACAACCATGGACTTCGGTCCACTAAAGGCAAAGTGCTCGCTGGCTTCCATCACCAAATTGAAGGTGAGGAAATGGGTCGATGGGTTCTCAAGAGTGTATTCCATATGAACCAGTCCGGACAAACTGCTTGATGGAGACGCCGATGCAAGTATTCGAGGCTCTCCCATCGGGACGACAAATCGGGGGATGTCAAGAACAGAGGTTGTGACTGCATTCTCCACCTCGGGTGAAGCTGCAGACTCGGATGATTGCCGGCGCCAACTAATTTCCAACGCGCAGTTGACCGCGGTGGGTCTACGATCTCCGAGGATGAGCTTCTGGACATAGAGGCAAAAGTTTGATTCTCGGAGTTCCTCGGGTCCAAGATGAGGCGCTTCTGGGCTGACAAGCTCTTCCGCGTCAACCTTGCAAACAGCTCCTCCATTGACCTCTAGAAGAAGAAGAGACATCTTCTCAATGACGAGGGGTTCCAATGCAAAGGAAACGACCTTTGAATTGAGGCACCACTTCTGCAACAATCCTCCAGGGGTCGAAACAGCGGTACTCTCAAGAAGGTCATCCCCAACAGCGAAGAAGTTGGGCCATGATTGAGGGTGAACTCGAGGCATGTAGTCATAGTTTGCTTCAAATGGCCGGATGAATGATAGGTCCACGGTAATGTTCTTCATGATTGGCGTTTGGATATCGGACACCAAGTGATAAACAGCCGAGATCTCCAATGTGAAATTCGTAGCGTCATGAGTGTCGGTCAGCATAATCGTAAGGGTCTTATCAGAAGAGCGCTCTACAACTCCCACTGACCGCTTCAGGAAATGAGAAGGTCCTTCGATAGGGGTGCTTCCGCCCGACTCGAGAGGTCCGGTGTTGCTGGTGCCATCGAGCCAGTGGATCTGTGTAGTAGATTCGGGGCTACCCAAGAGTCTGATATCAGCCGATACATCGGCCGCTTCTTCCTCTTCATTATGTATTCCAATCTGAAGAGCCACCCGTTCATTGGTGTAGTAGGTTTGTCTCAGATTAGGAGTTGTGAGACGGATCTTTGGAGGCTTAGGCATGACCTTGCACCTGCCTGTATCCCGATCCTTGCCCACTCTTCGCCGTGTCACACCCTTCCGGGTTTGCTGCCACCACCACGACTCGTGATGGTCTTGGTGGTCTGTGATCGTGTAGGCAAGATCGAATTGCTCCTCTTCGATTAACATGGTCATGGAGGCTACTCTTGCTTCACCGGCTTCACGGGGAATGCAGGTGAGATTGAAGATCTTGGTTTGGGAGGGCCCAATAGTCAGATCTGCTATACCGACCAACGTGGGCAACGCACCAGTCGGGGATCGGATAGTGTCTGGCAGGCTACTCGGCTCGCGCAGCGAAAGAGAGGAGATACATGACGGGGTTGTCGTGTCAGCATTGTCGTTCTGGTCTGATTGGATTTTTACTGGGCGAAGGCATCCTTCGAAAACCAGTTTGACCTCTGATAGACGGATCGGGGCAGATGACTCGTGGGCACAAGACCTAATTGCAAGTTGAGCTTGTAGAGGCTCGCCAACATTGCCATCGGAGTTCTCGAAAACCAACGAAGCAGTCACTAAACAAAGTGGTCAGCATATAGCTCTTGCATTTCAAGCTTAACAACGTACAGCTTGTTATGACATCCTCTGCACGAAGTACAAGGGATGGTTTGGGTTTCTCTGAAGGTAGACTTTCAAGGCTTCTGTGAATGTCATAATGCCAAGCAGGTCTCGGTTTGAAATCTAGCTCGGTGTTAGCACTGAATCTTCCATGATAATTGCAAACGACTCACTCTTGTTGAGTAGTTCCCAGTCCACTCGCAACACTGTTTCACTATCCTGCACTCTCAGGGCGCATTCTCTGAGTGCCCATCCAAAATTGACCATTAAATGCCACCATCCAGAGCGGCGCCACGTGAGAGTTGACCACAGTGGTTGAAGGATCGCGTGTGCTTCAGACCAGGATCCAATCCGCATGTACTCCTCAGCAGCCTCAAGGCTTAGGCTCTCAACCTTGCGCATTTGGTGACGTTTTGAGAACTCTTCAAGTGCGGCTTTCAACGTGCTCAGGATTAGAGCGGAATGATCGAAGCCAGTTCGTCCTTCCTGTGGCGCTTCAAGATGAGTCTCTGGGACAAGATATGTATCGTATAGATAGGATTTGTTGGCGAGTTGGGAGGCGGGTGACTGTCCAGGAGCTATCCGATCCTCAGAAGGAATTTCTTGGGCAAGGGACCGCCGAGCCATGCTATGTTTTGCTGAGCGATGGAGCCAATAGCCCTCATGGTGCATGTTTTCCCAGGGGGTAACTCGTTCTCCGGTGGGAATTGATTTCTCAGGTAGTGTATACAGTTCCCCAGGATGTTCAGGGGAAATCTCGCTGGAGATTGACGGAATCTCTGCACGGCGGATGAGTTGTGCCATGGCCATCGACCAGCGAGCCTCCCAGGCTTCCCATCCGTAGTTGTTACTGCCCTTGCCTCTGCGGTTGACGATATCCTTCACACGAACCCTGTGGTCTACCCAGAATCGAACAGCAGCAGTTGTCTGACTCGTCCAGAGCAGGCAACGAATAATTCGGATTGCAAGAGCATCGGCCAGGAGGCGTGCATCATTGAATCGAGGATTCCATCCTGCAATAATTTCAAACACCTCTTCCCCAAATAGAGTGTCATACGCGCTCTCGTAATTTCGACAAGCTGCATCCATTTCTTGACGAAATTCGGCAAAGATTCCAAGTTTGAACTCGTAACGCACATTCCAGCCCTGAGATGACAAGGTCTGGGAAGTGCCACTCGTCGGCGGTGCTGTTGGAGGGGGGATAGTGCCTCTGTTCCGCTTGCGCCTAGCATGTTTGGATAGGTCACGGTAATATTCAACGACCGATGGCTGCAGAAGAGAGAAAAGTGATTTCACAAAATCTTGTAGTTCCGAGGCAGTTGCATCTGGCGGAATCACAAGAACCGACCTAGGGTCAAGATTTGTTGCCCGCCGAATCCCTGCAATACGATCATCGATCTCTCCCTCGTAACTGCCCTCTTCTCCGTCTTCAGATATAAGGATCACCACAAATCGCGTCTTGTGTCCAGAGGATTGCCATTCTTTCTTCAAGCTGTTGATCTCGATCTTGAGCTGATTATCGCGCAAAGAGTTCATATTCGGGTCCAATGAGAATGGAAAGAAGTTTATCACTGCAGCAGGAACTAAATCCTGATGTTTTGTTACCCATAGTGGAGTAAGCAAGCCATCTGGAAATGTGGGAGAACCCGGTGACAGAGGTGATATCGGGGAGTGAAGGACATAATGTGGGCCAGAATCCGAATCATCGTTCTTTTCTGTGTTT
Source organism: Penicillium antarcticum (assembly GCF_028974205.1). Lineage (NCBI taxonomy): Eukaryota > Fungi > Ascomycota > Eurotiomycetes > Eurotiales > Aspergillaceae > Penicillium > Penicillium antarcticum. The sequence goes on along the minus strand of NW_026695306.1, from coordinate 1,802,590 downwards.
GGACTAGCTGGTGGTGAGGGAATAGGAGGGTCTGCTTTTCGTGGAGGTAGTCTGCATGACTGCAAAGGTGTCAGGAAAAGTCCGCAGTGGAATTGTATGATCAGGGAGGTTGTGCTCAAAACCTACCCGTCCAGAGCTTTTGACTCTATAGCCAATGTTCGGAGTAGTGGTATTCCCGCTCAAGTTGACCCTTGATGTCCATGGCATCTGGGAGCAATCTTCCTCTAGGAGTAAGCTCCGCAGCTCCTCCGCAACAGCCCCGCTTAACGGTGGGAAGTCCGAGAATATGTGTGTTGCTTTCTCCGACAACAGAGGATATCTCGAGGATGCTTCTATTGCATCTTCAGAACCAGCCTCTAGTCCTGAAAGCAGGACAAAAGGCAAGTTGTGGTTGACGTAGTCTTCGGGGTAGGCGTCCATTGCGGGCAATGGCTGGTTCGCGGGGCGGTCACCGCATGTCTAGCGTCGATATCAGACTCCAGAGAGGAGATTTGAAGATCAAGGCCGCAATGAAAGCAAAAGCCCGGGTATGTTGAGTAAATCGCGATGTTTTGGGTAGCAAGATGACAATGGGGAGATACTGCCGTGGTGGGCGGTCAGTGTTTACTCCGATCGGAGATCACCTGCACTGTTCATGCAGCCGTCCAAGTTGTATAGACCCAGCCTGACAACTTTCTATGATACTATTGGCATTTGACAGTATGAATACTGCCACTACTTTATCTGAATACTGTATATGACATTTTTGAAACTGTATATGACTTGCAGAATTCCATACCTGTACCTACGTTGCTACTTATATATCCCTGTGTCCTCATTATATGTTTATATTTTGACCTCAACAATCGACATTGCAGGAATATTCTGCAAAACCCGGACCTGGTGTGTGCCACACTTTGGCAAGCCTGATCTAATTAATTTTTCCCAGAAAATAGTATGCTCCAATATGAAGAAATGTCGATCTCTCGGCACGCGACCCGTATAGAGATAGGGTATAAAAGGGGGTCTTCCAGAATGAACACGCCAAAATCTCAAGAATTTTAAGCAGGCTCCACGTGGGAACTCCCAAATACTTGGACTCTGACATGTCTCAGTAGATCAACATAACGCATACAGCTATATAGTAAGATTGACTTGACGTTACATGGTAATACTACATGTAACTAGACTGGCCAACCAATAACTTGTACGCTATGATGGCTAATTTCACGCCTATCTACTCCGAACAATTGGCGGCATAAAGTGGACATACCCACGATCCATGGGTCAATTGACATGGAAACGCGAACTCTCCGGGAAATTAAGATCCCACGGTGGGGATTGCGCATACGCTAAAGATCTCCCTATAGGAAAACTCATGGCCTCTTTTTCTCCTTCAGCCCCTCGATCACGGGCTGCGTCGCTCTTTTTTCCTTTTCTCTTCTTTCTCCCGCATCTTTACCTATATCCCTCCTTTTCTGTCAACTCTTAGGTTTCCAACTCAAATCACTCTGTAAGGGGGGTCGCAAGGGTCAGAAACCCTTATCAAACATCTACTTCTGCAGTAGATCATGCGCGCGCCCTTCACGCTTGATCCTTGAGGTTTGGACTGGACGGTTAACACCCCTTGACTATTGAACGCCATGCGTCTGAACGAAAACGCCCCGGCCCCCGTGCAAGCAGAGTCGGCCCTGCTAAGCCGCCGTCGCCGTCGCAAATCGCTACCTTCGCGCAATGGGAACGCCGATCCAACTTCCCCCGAAATCATTTCCTCTCTCATTTCGTCCCTTTCTACTATATCCGTGCCTCTGAACTCTCATTTCGATACCGTACCGAAGATCGACACCGACTCCGATCCCGGGTTGCCCGAGGTACCTCACACAGCGCCTGTTTACTCTATACCCCCTTCGGAACAACATGGGTTTGGAATGAGCTACGGTGCCTATAAGCCAACAGCCGAGCCACCTGAGCGCCCTCAAAGCCCATTCTTGCACCCCGATGATGCTGCCTCGTCCCCTGTCATTCGTATGGCCAGAGCGCCTCCATCACCAAAGGTTCCCAAGTCCCCGCGATCTCCAAGATTCAAATCCTTCAAATCTGCCGACTCGAATTCCATGCGTCCGACGTCGAGAGAGTCGTATACATCTGTAGTTGCTCCGGAGGTCTCGTCATTTGGAACAATCAGTACAGAGCCTGGTCCCCGCCTGTCAACTGCTCCCAGCATTGCCTCAAATAGCTCTGCAGGTCGAACAAGAAGCTTGAAGGGAGGATTTGGTTTATTGAAGAAATCATCTTCCCGAGAATTCTCAAGCGACAAAGACCCGCAAGTCGAGCGCTTGCGGAGGACGACCAGCCACAACGAGATTCTACGATATAACATCCCGCGTAGCCGAGCGAGCCTGCGCTCATTGCATTCAATGGCGGAGGTCACAGAAGAGAGCCGTCCGGCGGATCTCCAAGAAGACCCATTTGAAGAAAAATTGGCCAATACTCCACCGACCAAAGATTACCAGTCTTTCCAGAGTACTCCAGATGCTGGAAACCCTGGCGGCATTGGGAGTGGTAGAATCATTCCTACCCGCGATTCCTCTATACGCCATCGTCATAGTCA